>NC_137875.1:32989629-33452129 GCF_963924005.1 Protomyctophum bolini | reverse complement strand
GTGTGTGTGTGTGTGTGTGTGTGTGTGTGTGTGTGTGTGTGTGTGTGTGTGTGTGTGTGTGTGTGTGTGTGTGTGTGTGTGTGTGTGTGTGTGTGTGTGTGTGTGTGTGTGTGCGCGCGTGTGCGTTTGTGCGTGTGTGCATGCGTGCACGGACCTTCCCCAATGAGTATGGTACTTTCCATGTCCTCTAAGAGTGAAGGACATGTAAATGAAGGACATATGTAGGGCATTCACTGCAGTGTCAGAGAGACAGGTGGATTCATTCAGCATCACCTGTAGGCAAGCCTTACTCCCATTTCAACATAACCCCAACAATGAATTCACTGTCACTCAGGTGTAACGGAATAGATGTCCCCAATCTCTCACAGATAATTAGGCAATCGCTGGGGCTTCAGGTCATGTGTGCCCTGGTGTAATGTGCATGCGTGTGTGTGGGCGTGTGGGCGTGTGCGTGCGTGTGCGCGTATTAACAGGGATATTGTCAAGGTGATATAAAGGAGGCTGACTTTCTCTTATTGTCCAGAAGTTAGCAAGAACAAAATGATAATTATGAACCTTTGTTTCCCTTTGTGTCTGGACGAAAATACATGGACGTGTATTGAAGATGGCAAGTTTAATTCATAAGCAATCAGTAACGTCTATTGCACCATGTGTTTTTTTTTGCACAGATAGCCGTAAACCATACTATAGAAATCCTTTACTTCCTGAGGTCATGAAAAGTGTATGACTTCTAATGGATTTCTAAAAGAATATCATTGCTGTCGGGCAGAAACCTTGTATCTGTAGTGAAAATAGCATTTCTACAAGCTCACGTGCATGTAGAGTGGCTATTTTCACAATAAAATTATATATAATAATGAAAATGAACAGTGAGAACATTTCTCAATGGGCTGGAGGACGCAGGCACAATGGTTGCCAGCCTCACCTCACCATCTCTCAGACTTTATTTTCAGCTACAGTGACAGTGTCGTACGACGAAGCATAAATCTGGCTTTAGCAGGACGGTGTCACTGATGGGACGGAGCAACTGCCTCATTGATAAACATTGAGTTGTGTCCACTTTTGATGGCTTGCTTTTTATTATTAACGAAGTCTTGGTGGCACATAAAGAGGCGGAGCCCATGGTGAGCTGGTGCAGGTGGGAGGTGGGCTTTTAAATGATGGCGGAAATGAGATTCCAACTGTTAGAATGCATGTAAAGAGGATGATTGCATAGCAGGCTGTTTGGCCAGATATAGCAAAGCTAGAGTAATTTCCCTCTGCTAGAGCCGAGCCATTTCAAGGGGCAGGTGATGGAACTGAAAGTCAATTAGCAACAGGACTGTTTAATACTATGTGGATTTTAGGAGATTGAGGGATGGTACTGTATAGGTCTACCGTATCTGCAGATATGAACACCTACCTGGTTATGTTTTGAGGCAATTAATAGTTGTTGGATGTTTTTGTTTTGCAGAAGCTTTTGGGCCAAATTTTGCAGAGATAAACGACAAATGCCGAAACGAGAATGAAAAGACAAGAACTTCATGACAGAACATCCATGGATCCAGGATGCAAAGTTCCACACTTCCACACGTTTCATGTACATTCATTATTTTGACTTTTTGAGTGGTGCTAGCCACTCCTATTACGTGACTTTGTGTGTATGTCTGTCTGTGTGTATGAGCACGGATGAGCACGGAAGTACCACGCCAATACCGCTGGATTGCACTGTTGAGCAGCGTCTCTCTCTCTCTCTCTCTCTCTCTCTCTCTCTCTCTCACTCACACACACACACACACACACACACACACACACACACGCCAGGGAGGAGGGCGGTACAGTACAGACACAGTACAGCACCACTCACTTCAAACAGGTCTGATTTTTATTCAGTCACATGATAATGTTCATGATGCTCTGCCAAGCCTGTGCATATGCATTATTTTGATTGAAATTACACTCATGTTAGAGAGACTGTCACCTACTGTATGGAAGTTGATTATTTAACAAAGAACCAGAAGAGAATACAGTAAAAGACACAGTAGAATGTAGATGCTGTAATCGCTCTCTCTTCTAAGCACCAAAACATAATGGTGATGGTCAGACATATTCAGAAAGACATTATGCCAATGACATACAGTATACTGTATGGGTGACCAAGTATAAAACACAGAAAATGTCCAAATGCATATTGTAAACCAAGTTTACAATATGCAGCTCTTCTGCATGTGGTGTTATGGGTATGAAGTTCATGGTCACATGTTATTACGGTAGAAGTTATTAAAACATTCACACACACCCTACCTCCCAAATGATTTCCACACTTTGGCTTTGGCTGTTCATGAGAGCATGACATTGTGATTGGTTATCTCACAAATTCAGCTGAAATCTGATATTAATATAGACCCGATTATTTAATTCCATGACAATATCATCACTATGAATTATATTACAATTGCTCTGTATACAATAAAGTGTTCCAAAGCCACTCTACGTTGAAGCGGTTTCATTTTCCGAGAATTTATGCTACAATCACCTTGGTCGTGTCATTGGAGTGTGTTTACAAAAGCTGGAGAGAGGAGTGCATATGTCTCGTCATTGACTTCACGTCAGCCCTAAGGCTTCTGGAACCTCCCATCCGGAACGCTGGAATTCCAAGCTAATAGAACTCAGGAGACAGGGAACGTCTGTGAAAGGGGCCTTTGTCACGGAGCTCCAAACCAGAGATGACATAGTAATCAGAGAAGAGACTTCTGCGTAAAGCCTGGGACTTTAGTCCACATACGGCCCGTAAACGTGACTGAATGTGTCATTGGCGTGGCATTTTAAACAGTGCCCGCAAGCATGAAAAGAGCAGAGTGGAGGACATCGATTTCAGGGCTCCAAAACATATGCCATGGAAACATACAAGGTTGAAATGAAGAGGTTTGAACGGAGAGAAGAGATAGAAATGGAAAACAGCAGATCTACCAGAAATAGCAGATCTACAAGAACATGTATTATCGTGACACGTGAGCTTGTAAATCTGCTATTTTCAGTGTGAGACACGGTGCAGAACCAAGTATAAATCTGGCATTAGTGACCAGAATGAGGAAGAAAACATTGAATAAAGGTTGGATTGTGTTCAGTCAAAGTACTGAGCTGCATGTGCATGCGCACATCCCTCATTTGGGCTTCGAAACAGTACAACAATTATGCTTTTCTGATGCGCATGTCAGCGCTGCTCCATGGCGTGTCCCATGTCTAGCCTTGTTCCAGATGATGAGACAAGACTGACAGTAAGTTATACAAAAGAAGTACAAGAAGAGTGCATGTCAGTCCCGTCCCCCCCCCTCTCTCCTCGCTCTGAAGTGTCGACTGGAACATAATGAAGTCACCACCAGTGTGGACTACACATGTTGTAAAATCACTGATCAAAGATGAGGTCTATAGAGGCTGGCTGGATTTTGACTCTGACTGCTTAAAATTATTATCAACTTGCAGAGCTGATCAATTTATTTATTTATTTAGCGAATGCAAAGTCCTTAAGCCAAGCGGTTGCCTCCTGGTCTGCTGTATGGAGGGTGATTAATCCTCCTTCCAGTCTTTGGAGAGGACAAACTTCTATGATGTGCTCCATAGTTTGCTCCTCACCACACGCATTTGTGGAGGCTGGCCATGTCCAGTCCTGAATCTATTGAGCTGATCAATGATCAGACTTTATAGTCTAATCACGTGGTGTGGCAAGATTTTCATGATTGGCTGGCCTGACCTCTAAGCCAATGGGAGACTAGCCCTATACGGCCATCTGCCAATGGGATATTTCTGGGAGAAGACCTTGACGGCTGATTTCACCCTTAGAGTATATACTCTAAGATTTCACCCTTCTGCTGGGACACTAAGCCCCACGGCCAATGGGACACTAAACCGGTTCTCCTCTACCCACCGCACCATGACTAGAGACAGCAATTTCCGCAATTTCCTCAATTTCCATTTCCGCAATTTCCTCAATTTCCATTTCCACCATTTCCGCAATTTCCGCAATTTCCATTTCCACCATTTCCGCAATTTCCGCAATTACAATTTCCGCAATTTCTGCAATTTCCATTTCCATTTCCAACTATTAATGGCAGCTGGGTTTCCTCATTCAAATAAAATAGAATTCTGTCCGTTTAGCTATAAAATTATGTCAGGGAATAGGGATACACAGTATATGTCTTTCATTTGCATTGCATCTCCCCCCCCCCCCCAAGCTTTTATTTTCGTTCGAGTAATAGTACAACTCTAATAGTATTACTTTTAATAATTAAAGATAACTTCATTCAGATTTATTTATTTTTATTTCATTTTCCAGATTTTTTGATGCGGGCCTGAGGTTGAGTATCACTGGCCTACGGTATAAATGCATAAACCATACAATTTAAATGTAGAATCATTGTCATAGTGATATTTGCTGTACAAATTCTTGACAGAAACTTTTTTATAAAATAAAATAATCATACATTTGGCCATAATGCGCGCACACACACTCACACGCACGCGCGCGCGCACACACACACACACACACACACACACACACACACACACACACACACAGTATAACGTTCGCCTTTTTCACAGCTGATTGGCTGTGCTTTGATTACGCACGGCGCTAGGACCCGACGCCCAGCGTGGCATGGAGGAGCACATGGCAACGCGAAGCTCCTCCGCCCCGAGTGCGAGGGAGCGAGCAGCAAGTGACTGCTAATTCTCCAGCAACAACATCCTATTCCTCTCCTTTCTGTCGTGCTATGCTGAATTTCCATTCAGCTACGGAACGCCGTAATGCAGCAGCTGCAAAGTTGCTGAATCTTTCTGCTCCGCGTCTTTGCGCACAGAACGCGCGATTAGAAGATGCTGTGAAGAAAACTTTTTGACAGCGTCTTCTTTCCCAACTGACTGACTGACAGCCTGCTGCATCTTGAAGAAGTGAAGTGAAGCCGACGACCCGTACCAAACTACACAGATTAGTTACTATCCAAATCAGTGAACTGTCTACTCTGTACTATGTTCGTGTTGTCATCATAACAGACGCCGAGCCCTGCGCTTTCCCCTTTCCTTCCCCAAGCCAGCCAGGCAATATGAGAGACTGGCGCACGGATAACTTATGCTTTCTGGCTGCTCTCCACATCTTGTCCCTGTTGGCGGCAGTAGCAGCCGGCGACATCACCAGTAACCACACTCGTCAAGGTAAGTAATGAATGAATTGATGCATCATTAAGAACTGCCACTGCATGGCCATGAGTTCGCTATGCTGTGCTGAGAATTGATACTGAGCCGAGGCTGTGTTGTCCACTGGACGAGCGCATGAAGAGTGTGGGAGAATTAATCTTAAAACCTAAGATCCATCAGGGTCCAGGGAAATACTTGTATGAACTCTTGAATGCCAGGTTGTTTAGGTGCCTTCCACTGTAGGGTACAGCACAATTTTGAGGTACAGATATAGGCCTATCCTTATTATCTCCTTGATATCAGAAAAGAGGACAGTTTTGTTTTGTATGCATCCTTCCTTCCTGTGTGTTGACTGTCTCCTGCTCAGAGATACATATGGAACAATAGCCGGAAGTCAGGCTAAAGCCCGATTCATAGACGAAAACAGTACGCTTGTTTAAACCATAGATATTATTTTCGGCGCGCGACACCGTCGTGCGACGGACTATAAATTAGACAGACCATGCTTGCTGGTCCGCAACTCTGCATAGATGGTAGCCCCACAAGCAGAACCCAAATGTTGTAAAGTTTCTGACACTTGACTTTACAAAGCTAGGTCCAATCATAAAAGCTTTCGGAGGGTTCCGAGAGGGGCTTCATAGATGGATGAGTTCACTTCACAGTCATGTTCAATACAACACAGTGAGTGGATGATATAATGTCACTGCATGGCAAGTTCTGTGTGCTGCTGAGGATACAAGCAAGTGATGGCATGTCGTGGAACAGAACAGCAGAAATATAGAGAAGAGAGCAAATTGTGGCACAGTCAGGTCCCTCCTGGGGTTTCTAAGTTCTGACGGGTGATGATGTAGCAAAATCCCAAAGTAAATAAACCATCAACCAACTAAAAGGAACATTGACTAAATTGTACCACTACCTATGCAGTGTGCTGTGTACTGTCTGTGTGTAGTGATTATCGAGCTGTTGGAACTGCTTATGTCATTATAGTGACAGTATATAATCACATCTCTTAATGATAATGTGTATCTAATGGGCACCTTAGAAACCAATGATGGGCGGGTACACACGCACACACATACACTAACCATGGTAATAGGTTGTTTGATTTAGGCCACTTTTAGTTTCTATAACCGCCACTGATTGTCAGCTATGAGAAGCCCGTTTTGACTTTATACTGTAACATGACAGAGAACACATGGGACACAGTGCTGTGCATTACAGAGCTATCAATACATGGAGCTATGCCATCATGATCAGAGTAGAAAATCACACCCGTGTGAAATGAGTGGTGCAACTCTGTGTGGGGGTTCCTGGGGTGGGGGGGGGGGGAGTTCCAGACCCACAGGAACAGGGTGCCCGGTTCCAGCGAGCCGCCCCACGTCCGAAACGGTAGAGAAATGACAGAGTTACCATGTGGGGGTCCCCAGGAACGCGCCCAGGGGGCCCAGTGTCCGAAACGGTTGAGAAATGACAGTTTTCCTCTTTTTCGATGTCAAATCAAGATGCCAGAATGAGATTTCACCCATTTAAAAGGTGTTAATTTGGTAACTCGGCAAGTGTACAGCTAGGGATTATGTGCAGTCTTTCCTAGTTAAATGAACTGTGTACTGTGTGGGTGTGCTGCATTGGAAGAGAGTGGCAGCACCTCTTTGATGTCTGTTGCTGGATCCTTTGTGAGCCATTCACTGTGGCCTCCCACCTCCTCCCCGCAGTTCCATCATGATGTACGTACTTCACTGGGTTCATCTGTATTTTGAATATCTTTTAGAGGGGGGGGGGGGGGGGAAGAGTAGAGGTCTCTATGAGTTCAGTGCAAAAATAGTTGGGAGTGGTTCTTTTTTGGAGGGGGACGACGACGACACAATAATGTATGTAGGGGATGTTTCAGTGTGGAGGAGATGAAGATGAAAGGGCCGCAGTTTGCAGAGTTTGGCTCCTGGCATTATGCTGTAACTGCAGTTAAAAATGAATCATAGTACTGTTGTACTGTACATGCATGTATGCATGAACACAGACACTACACCACAGACGCACACCTTTTGCACGCACACAGACATGCATACACACACACACACACACACGCACACGCACACGCACAGACATACAAATGATGGTCTTTCCCTCTGCAACCCACCCCACTTTAATATCATAACTGCTTTAAGGTCAGCCCTTATCACGTTAATATTATCTGCAACATGTGAGTCATACATAGGGCACCCTAAGGCTTATCTTCACTTTCTTCACGAGTTCAGTTTGAACTTCTTAACGTATATTATTCACATTTAAACTGCAGAAGGGACAGAATAAAACAATATATCCTCTGCTTCTGTCTATAGTATGTTACTCACAATCTCTCAAACTTCTCTTCCTTTCCCGTTCTACTTTCTTTGAACACCCTCCGTTTCTCTCTTGTCTCTCTCTCCATCAGTAACTAGAAAACTATAAGACCAGCAGAGTGGAATAGTCTCACTTCACCTATTTCAGCTGTGTACCTTTAGGTTTATCTGTGGTTCGATAAACAATTACAGAAAAAGAAAATGATCTTGGTTAGATTAGAGGCGTGATATTGGTTTTAGACCACTGCGTTGGACAACAGAATTAATTGAAAGGATTAGATTGTCTCGGATGGAAAAAAAGAAATCGGATAAGACGAGACGAAAACTTTGCCCCACCACACACACACACACACACACACACACACACACACACACACCACAAGGGAAATATATTTGTATTGCACCAATTCAAACATTTGCACATTTCACCAATTCAAAGTGCTTTAAACAAAACATTTAAAGCATTAAGACATTTACAAACACAGAACATTAGGACATTTGAATACAATTGAAAAATAAGATGAAGTTAAAGTAAAACAGACAGATAAGAGAATAGAATAGAATTACAATGCAGATGAAATGATAAAAAAAAATCGAAAGTGGTAGAGTTTTCTGGGAGTTTCCAGATACGTGGTGCATAAATAAAAACTGAATGTTGCTTCTCCACGTTTAGTCTGAGTCTGGGTCCAGGAAACAGACCTGTCCCAGACGACCCCAGGGCTTAAAGTTCTCAGTCCTGGGGACTGATTTCAGTCCTGAGGATCTCATAGGGGTCGTTTAATGAGATCAGTGCAGATTTGCAAAAAAAGCATTTTCAGTCTTGGGATTGTTTTTGGCTTTAAGCCCTGCGACCCAAGAGGTCTGGATGGTTCATGCCGTATCACAAGATCAGAGATGTATTAGATTCTAAGCCATTCAATGCTTTATCAATCAAAATGAACAGTAGTATTTTAAAATCAATTCTTTGACAGACAGGGAGCCAGTGTAAAGATCTGAGAACTGGATATGATCCACTTTTCAAATTAGTTAGAACTCAAGCAGCAGTGTTCTCAATACACTGCAACTGTCAGATTTCTTTAGGGAAACCGCACGCACAGTTGCACACACTACTGTACCTTTCCATGGTGCAGAGGTACAGCCTTTCAGCACTGTTTCTTGGGATGTAACTCACACACACACACACACACACACACACACACACACACACACACACACACACACACACACACACACACACACACACACACACATGCCCCCCTCTGTGTGTGTGTGTGTGTGTGTGTGTGTGTGTGTGTGTGTGTGTGAGAACGACGATGATGCATGGCTGTCACCCTGTTGAGACAACTAAATTAATGATTTTTTCTATTTGTATAGCACCTTTTCAACATGACACCCCCACCCCACCCCAGCTAAAGCCATTTAGGAAATAACCCTTTCCCTTGTCTGCCTCTCACAGCCAGATGAGCGGTCAGCGATAGGCATTCTGAAGACTGGGTGATTTAGCATCCTACTGCTCGTCTCGCTGCTGCGCTGCCGCTTTGCTTTAAGCCTGAGTAGCACATCGTAAATAGACGATTTACACTTACAGGCTTGGGCTTGTACTAGATCTGCTATCTTCGAGGCACAACACTGTCGTCTGACGGAGTAAGTATTTAGAATACGGTATGGTGGTATGTAGTGTGCCACGCCGCCATGAACATTTAAACACATGCCACAGGCTGGGACACTCCTTGTATTTTAAGTCTTCAGCAGGGGAGGAAGAATGCAGAGAGATAGAGTAAGACAGTGAGGGGCTAGAATAGGGGAAAGAGAGCACTACAAAGAGGGCAGGGAAGCCGTCACATCATCATGTCCCAGACAAGTTGGCGTTGGACAGCAAATGGTGCCGTGGATCGCTCACAGAAAAGTTTTCAGAATATACTCATGTTAGCTCGCGTTGGGGGAGCTCTGAAGTCCCAACGACACTCATAAGAATGGATTCTAAGCCAGATGTTTCCAAGAACTCCCCGTCCAATCCTCCTCCACCAGGGTGTTCTGCTGAAGAAACAATTTTGTAGTGTGTGCGTGTTTGTGTGTTTTCGGGGGGTTGGGGGGTGCTGCCTGTGACCACCTAGTTATTGATACACAAATAAGTGTACGAATGCAGGATGGAAATGGATGTTGCACTGGGATTTTCAGACTGCAAATTGCTCTCGGCTCCAATCAATGAGAGGATCTGAGGTGCAATACGGGAAGGGGGGGCGTAATTGTACATGAGAGGATCTGAGGTGCAATACGGGAAGGGGGGGCGTAATTGTACAAAGCTGAGGTCAATGAGGCGACTTTTGAGGTGTGCTCATTGTGCAGCGATGATGTCCATCAATAGCAAGTACAGAAACAAGACGATTCCTATCAATTGTTTTCATGAGTGTGGGCTGTATCCAGATGTGGTCCTCAACTTTTAGCCGTTGAACTGTAGAGGCTTTCAAGATCTGTAGCTATTTAACAACTGAGAGAAGAACACATTAATTGAAATACCATTTTGGTTTTGAAAGCTTACATTTTAGACATTTGAGGCTGTCTTTGCTTTGCACATTGCCTCTGTAGCACTTGAAGGCCTGTGTCAATCTGACCATGCATGATGTGCACATGCATGCATGCCTTTTTGTCTGTGCATTCTCATATGGTTGCGTCTCTGTTAAAGATATTACAAAAATACGACCCATGGGTGTATCTGTCTTTTTCATATGATTCAAATAATGATTGTGCCAGTGAAGATTATTGGACCATTCTATCGCACAGCTGAGCTGACTATTAGGTGGCCCAGCATGTGTGATAAATCCCTGAATACTCCAGGCTAAAATGAGTGAAATCCCCAAAGTAGACATAATGCCCAAGTTAACCCAAGGACAAGCTGGAAATTGGCTTTTTAAGTCAACACTTCCTCCTGCATTACTACTGTATGTCTGCAGGGTTGGTTGTGATAAGCAGCACCAAGGCAGCGCAAGCATACATGTGTGCATGTAACTGCCATGTAACTAAAGTCCATCCATCCCTCACACTCTCTGTCTCTGTCTCTGCCTAATTATGTATTTAGCCGCAGATCCCCATTTGAAAGGAGTTTGTGCCAGGGACAATCATAAGGGAAGAAGATTTTTCTTTTTTGAGGTACACTCCTATATTCAGCTATTAGTGTAGATATTCGTCTTACACAAACATTAAATTCCCATTGACAATGAATGGAGAATTTACGTCATATGTGTCTCTTCCTGTTGATGTACCATGATAAGAGCGCTCCTCACTTCACACGGGTTCTAGTTCCTAATTTTACTGGGCACCCCCTGGAACGCTCTCAAGGACCCTTGGGGGTCCCCAGACACCAGTTTGAGAACCACTGGCATACATATCCAAAGAGGCTGACAGTGCGAGCTTGCATATTGGCTATTTTCTGTGCGCAAAACGATGGACACAACCAAGTATAACTCAGGCCTTAGGGACCCTCCTGAGCCCCAAGGGCTCTAGTGGTGCAGCAAACTGAGGAGTCTACTGTTACTATTACCTCACCATGATCCACTGGCCTTTGTGTTTATCCAATCAGACCTATAATGGGCTGGCCTGTTTGAAATTGGGGGAGGAGGAGGGTCCCACATGTAGCATTAACACCCGCTCAAGCTCAGCTCTAATTACCACACTCTTGCAGAGGTTTATCACTCGGCAATGAGAAGGTAGATGCCAGAGAGAAGAAGTAATGGTAAAAAGTAGGCAAAATGAAAGTATCCCTCTGCTTTCTTCACTCCCATCTCATTTCACTCCGTTTCCCTTGTAGTGGGTTCTAGTCTACTCTAGCCCCAATACGTTCCCTCAGTCCGTACGCTCATTCTGTACCTCCGAGATGAGGTCACATCCACGCCCCCTCCCACTGCGGTTCAGAAACGGCGCATGGTTTCCACCAGGAACGCTTCTTACCCTTTTCGCAACAATAAGCAGTGCTTATATTTTGGGGCAATTCACTCTTTGACATAGACACTTTCACTTTGTATATCTGAAATATACGTCAATTCTGATTGGCCGAAACCAGAATCAAGTATTCAATATGGTTATGGTATACACATGTATACCGGTATACATGTATGGGGTAGGCAACCTTAGGCACGGGTGCCAACATTGGCACAGGGGAGGGTGATCACTGGCACACTGGCATAAGAGTGAGAGAGAGAAGGTTTTTATTTTAAAATTAAATATAAAAAAAAAGTGTAGTCAGTTAAATTAAGTCTATCTTCAAATTACACAATGATTTACATCCTGCACATAATTGTACATTCATTCAAACTCCTACTGTAACTCATGACTGGGGAGGGATTACAGTAGGTGGGTTAATGCTCTGAGTTTAATGATCATCAAAAATATTTCTAAGCTGGTTATGTATATCCTATATGGACAATCAAAATCAGTTGGGAATATTTAATGTTGATGTGGTGTCATAAATATATAATTATGGCACACTGACTATCACGGAAATGAAAACATGGCACTTGATGTGAAAAAGGTTGCAGACCCCTTGAACAACTGTTTCCAATTAGCAAAGAAAAGCAACTAGTGTCATTACCTACAGGAGGTCAAGGGAGGCCAGTGGGAGAGGACAGATGTTAGGACACACAGGGTGAGGCAGAAGTCTCAGATGTTTTTAGGTTAACCACTTGAACCTCAACATCCCTATACTGGGGATCTTAGACTTATTGTAGATCAGTTTACGTCTACAAGCTAATATTCAGAAAACATAGTAAGAGAAACCTATGAAAATCTGGGAACTAAATCGTTACCAAGAAATTTCTTCACCAATATGTTTCTAAAGGTGTCTAATAACAATAACATGTACTAAAAGATTGAAATTCAAGTTATTAGCATAATATGTGACCAAACTATTAACATCCGACATAAGGCAAAAATGTCCAAATTTCATAATTCTTTAAGTAGCATGTGACATATGAAACTTTTCATGATTCTGAATCTATTCAAAGCATTATTTTTGCACAAAAAACACATTCGTTTTGCACACAAAACAAACATTTAGAATCATGAAAATCCCCTAGTTTCATATGTTGCATGCAATAAAGTGTCTATTACCAGGACTCTTGGCAATCGTGAATTTAAGATGAAAAAACAGTACCCAAATATGAAAGACATCTAGAGAACATTTTGTTGATCGGATGAATGCAAGATCATCCCCTTGGATGTCGTCGGCGTTCAAAAGATAGACCATCTTTAAAGCAGGTTAGTTCTTTATGAGCTGTATCACTTTACAAAGCCTCCATTCCGTTTCTAATGGCACAATGTGGGTTGCATGCACTGCCATATTTAGGTCAGTGATGTTTTTGCAAGGAATCTGTAATTGGATGTGTACACAGGCACAGGGCGCCTTGGTAAGGTGTTTGCAACATTCCACTCTGACCTAAAAGTGGAAAACATCTTATCATATTTATTCCTCAAATATCTAGTGGAGAGAAGCAGCAGTTTTCTAGTCTAATGCAGCAGTATTCTAGTCTGAAGCAGCAGTATTCTAGTCTGAAGCAGCAGTATTCTAGTCTGAAGCAGCAGTTCTGCAATCACCAAGGCCACGTAGAGGACTGAATCATGAACTTGATGATACCCACCACAACACCATTGTTTATGCCCTTTTCAACTCCTTCTCCCCCTCAAATCACTTCCACTCTTCCTGCCCACTTGGCAAGTGGTTCTCAACAGGTTTCACAATGGGAACAAATGTTTAATTGAACAATGTTTTAACCACTTCGACCCTATACTTTGTTGACCGGGGTCCCTCACAGAAGGTCTTTGTTCCTCTTCCTTTTTTCCGTCTACAGTCTATACAAACTCGTTCTCGAAAATAGCTGATCTACAAGCTGACAACTCGTTGTGTTGTGGTGCATTGTCAGCTTGTAGATCAGCAATTTTCACTGATTATTTGCCAATTGTGACATTTTTAATTAGACCGTTAAAATCTCATTGAGACTTGATGTCTCATTCCCAAGAGCGACATGCCCAGAACAGAGATTCTCTGCAGATTTGTAAGAATGTCTCACCTCCCATTTTTTTGTTCCCGACCAGGAGAAGCAATGCTCTCAAAAACAGCCAAGCATAAAAAAAATAGTTGTTTTCATGTTCTGTGGTTTGTCAAGTTAACAACGGTTCTTAAACTAAATGTATATTCCAGCTGAGCCTATTGAGTCTAGTATGACATGCTGGGGAGAATTGATACAGAGGCATGCCAAATCATCGTCTAAATATTATGATAGAAAATGTATTTTTTATGTTTCACAGTAAGAACCATGGCTGCATCATGACTCATGCGTCATGCTGTATGTTTGTGGTGGTTGAGAAAATGCCATGTTCATTTCAAACAAATGTTGTTGTGGACCAAAAATAAATGTCTCAAGCACATGATTATAACTACTGCTTGTACTGTAGTCAAGGCAATATAACTTAACTTACTCAAACATATGGGCCACATATGTTTGCCATTGGGAACTGTTACTTCATGCAAGTTCACTCAAACTGTACTAACTATTGTATAATATTTTTGGTATACACGCTACATCTGAATATTGAGAATTAATTTTATTGTATATTTTGTGTAGATAATCTCCATGTTCATTTTAGCTGAGCTGCATTCCCTTGTTTGACTTTGACGTGAAAGTTGAAAGCATCACAGTATCTTTCATTCGTTAATGTAATGCACATTGTAAATCGCTTTAGATAAGAACGGTCTCTGCCTGGTATTCCTAAATGTAACCTCAGTAAACTATGCCTAAACGGTTAAACCTAGCGAAACTATGAGGGCGAGCCTTCTGGTTAACCTGCAAATGTAATTGGATTACTGTGTTAAACAAGGACCCTCCCTCAAGCACCTTATACATGAATGAATTGTTCACTGATCACTCTCATATCTATACCCCCCTGCACAAGAAAGGGAGCAAAGTAGACCCAGGCAACTACCGCCATATTTCTATTCTTAGCTCCATCTCGACAGTGATGGAAAAAGTACTCTATGAACAGGTTGAAAAGTATCTTGCCACATTTTTTTCTTTTCTAATTTAAATCCGGCTTCAGAACATCCCACTCCACTGACACATGCCTCCTCTATTTGAGTGACCACATCAAATACAAGGTGGATGCTGGCAAATACTGCGGCATGGTCATGCTGGACCTCCAAAAGGCTTTTGACACCGTGAACCACTCCATACTGGTTAACAAGCTAAAAGTAATTGGTTTTGATAGCACATCAGTGAGCTGGATGCAATCCTACCTGGAGGGGAGAGAACAGATGGTGGAGCTATGGCGTTCCACAAGTAACCATACTAGGGAATTTACTGTTCATAATATATGTAAACGACATGACATCAGCTTGTGACTGCAACTTGTTCCTGTCCGCAGATGACTCAGCACTGCTGGTCTCAGACAGGAACAAACTGCAGACTACAGCGTCTTGCAACGGGTCTGGTCCACAAGATTCGATACACCACCAAGATACCCATGTACCTGTCTAAATACTTCCTTAATGTCAAGTCCACACCCACAACACACCGCTCTCGCTCTCTCTCGCTCGCTCTCTCTCTCTCTCTCTCTCTCTCTCTCTCTCTCTGCCACTAATTACTTTTCGCTTGATGTCCTTCGTCCCTTATTTGTCCCTTCTGCTCTGGCCCTTACACCCTCCTGCCTCTGTTCTTGTCAAGAGACAGCCTGTGTATGGGAACATTGCTGAGTGGGCATATTATATATCAGGTGTGAATGAAAGACAATGTATTCTGTTTAATTAAGTGCGTGTGTGTGTGTGTGTGTGTGTGTGTGTGTGTGTGTGTGTGTGTGTGTGTGTGTGTGTGTGTGTGTGTGTGTGTGTGTGTGTGCGCGTCGTGCGACAACACAGAAAACCTGTATTTTGTGCATCACTTTGAGAGTCGGTAATGAGGAGGGGGAGGTGGTGTTGAGCATACTGTTAACTGTAGTCTGTTTGTTACCAATTCGTCAGCCATGTCACTCCCCACGCTGAGCAGAGTTGGCCTTGAGACGTACCGCCACGTTTTGAATTTATTATTTACCAGCCAATTACTCAAACAGCTGAAGCTTGGAGATGCATGGCACAGCAGGAGATCACAGTTCTCCTTGTTAGATCAAATCTCTGCAGTTCATCCACAGTAACAAAAGAAAATCACACCCGTGTGAACTGAGTGGTGCAACTCCCCTCTCCTCCTACCTCTCTCTCTCTCTCTCTCTCTCTCTTTCTCTCTCTCTCTCATTAGCAGGCAACAGTGCAGCATTATCTCTCTCTCTCTGTTTCTGGCACAACAGTGCCACGTTTGCCCCTACTGGTACTCATAGTCACACATACATAGTCACATAGGTTAACACGGACATTGCTGTTCCTTGGAGTGGTTGCACCACTAAAAATACTCGAATAGCAGATCTACAAGCTCAATGTGTCACATTGTGAACTTGTAGATGAGCTACTTTTCCATCCAACAAAGTATATAGAGCTTTGTTAAAAGTTATAGTCTGCAAGGTCATACAAGGAAAGTGCATCTGGCTGCCAAGTAGGCTAGACTTGTTTCTATATTTTCTTTTAGAAGTGCAGCCTGCAGCTGAGTTTGCCCCGGTGTTGAATATGGAAAGATATGACTGTGTGTGTGGTTGATGTATACTAATCAAGATACTCACCAGAAAACATCTGGGAATCGGCCAGACTTATTTTAAATCCCAAAGGTTCCCAGGGAGGATCAAGCCCATGAGAATGATCATGAAAGTCAAGTCTCTTTCACTTCCAAGAAAATGTTCTTTAGGGGAGCAATGATAGACGTCAGATGCATACAGACACTTTAATTATCACCCTGCTTTCAACTTGGGTCCCACATGCACTGTACAAGGACACATTCTCGGAGGTGCGCATGCACGCACACACGGCGCACGCCGCACACACTGGCTCAATCAGTCTCCTCTTTGCATTTAATGAACACAAGCTCACTCACTGTCTGAGAGAGTCTAAATAAATGGCAAGAGAGACAGTGGAGGTGTTGAAAGCATTTTATTAACAAGACGTCTGCCTGACAATCCTTTTATGGAGACCTTTTAATGATTCGTTGGCTAGCTGTACTCTGTGGCCTTAAGTTCATCACGCTGCGTCTTCCATCCGAAGTGGTTTTCACGCGCCACTAAAATCAACGAACTACTATCGGCACGTGCCGAAATGCCCCATAAAGAGCCAGGAGGTCCCGTTTCATGCCTGTTTACCCACAGTGGTTAAACGGGGATCTGGGCCTCACTGAGAGACCGCAGAACACGCGCCATCCGACTGACTGTTGTGAAGTTGAGGGAAAGACATTTGGAGTCATTGTCCTTCAGTTTCGTTTAAAAAAACAATGGCATTGGACCTTGCCTGATTTCTACTTCATGGTACAATGGTATCACACGCCAAAAATAGCCAATCTACAAGTTCAGAACATGTCTCATCGACCCGTTGTGTACTTTTACTGTAGATATGCTATTTTTGGCGCATGCATGACACCATTGTATGATGGTAAGCTAATGTAAGCATCAGCCTACAAGACAGCATTTTGAAATTGAAGAAATTCCCTGGCACAACAGAGACACTTTTGCCCCTACTGGTACTCTAAACATAGTCACATAGGTTAGGACGGACATTGCTGTTCCTTGGAGTGGTTGCACCACTCAAAAATGAGGACCAAGTCTATTAAAGAAAACCTCACACACTGAAAAAAAAAAACAAGACGAAGTTCTGTGTAAGAAATAATGCCTGAAAAAATATTATTCCCACCAAGTTTAATGGAAATACTCCCATCCATTTTGTTCACAGGCAGAAGGACAGCATTTATACACATTAATGGCACAGTGTAATGTACAGATGTTAGAGTTACATCACTTGGATGTAATTTATGAATGCAGCGCATCACAACTCTTCATCTTCCTACATCTGCGTTCCCGAAATATGACCGATTATGTCTCTTCAGGAGGTCAGCAGGCTCTCTTCAGGAGAGCCTGCTGACCAATTTCCAGCAGGTTTCACAGTTCAGGTTAAACAAACAGGCCTGCACTGTAACTCATGTTATGTGGTTTGTTGTAATCTCTCTATGCTGTAGCATCTCCAGGTTCCCATACATTTGATTCTCAACCTTTTGAACCCATATAGGCCCTAGCTATCTTGTGCGCCGCCTAAACCGGCTATTAGCCATATTTTGCTATTTAAAAGAAGTATCATCAAAATTGTTCAAATAGCCGATCTACATTGACACCTCGTGAGGTTGTAGATCAGCTATTTTAACCCATTTTGGGCAGGAACCCCTGTTGGTGTTTTAAGCATTAACATGCTTTAGCTATTGAAAAATAGCAGATCTACAAGCTTGTAGGTCTGCTATTTTAGAAAAGTCGTTAAAATGTGGCGCAAATCATTGAATTGAATATATATTTCAGAGCGAACATTCTTAACTAAAATATTTGCTTCTGGGGGGTCCCTGGAACTACATATTTTGAGATGGGGGTCCGTGGCCCAATAGAGATAATTCTGAGGGTCCTTGACATGAAAAAGGTTGAGCACCACTTTTTTTGGGGGGGGGGATTTTGAAGCCTTTTTTTTAATCGACCTCAGTCCAAAATGGGTTAACTGCACCTATTTCTCCCCTTCCTACGCCACTCCTCCACTGTCCATTCATCCACAGCTTCACATTCTGCTCCATCGCTTCACGGCTTCTCCCGGAGGCTTTGTCCTGGGCTATACAGGACCCCGCGACCCCCCCCCCCCCCCAACCACCACCCCCGGACCTCCCCTCCCTCTTATCATCAAGTCAAGGCGCACAGCCTCATGGGAGAGAGAGCCGGGGCCAGCCACAGTGGTCTGTGGGAGAATACAGGAGAGAGGACAGAGGGAGAGACGCTGGGGGGGAGAGGGGAGTTTGATTATTATTCCCACGCTCCGCTTGAAGCTGCTGATATGGCGTATCATGTGCTATCTTCTTGCAGATATTGGCAAGCTATATACATACTGTACAGTATACAGTATTATGTCCCATATAGCATGTGGTTTCAAACAGATGGCCTTTTCAACTTCTGGGAATTAGCATAATTGGATTCTGTCAAGCTAAATTCACTTTTACTCTGAGCAAGTGATCACTGTGAGCAGTTGTTCAGGGGAAGTTTAGGAGAAAGTCAAAAGGGGTGGATCTGAGGAGAGTCGCAGAGAAGGAAAAGGAAAAACATTACTTTTTATTTCTGACAGAATCTCTGAAAAAAAAGAAAGGGGGCGGGGTGCAATTTCCTTGGCAGTGGTCCTTTCTAGAGATTGTAAAAGCTGAGTTCCTGATATTCCTCCTTGAGTGAGTGTATCTATTATTGATATGCTTTCCTGTGTCTCTGGCCATATTACAGAAATCCTTTGGGGCAGACTACTGCTCCTCACTAGAGCACTGTGAGACTTCACTCCGTTGCAGCAGGACAGTGCAGTGAATTACATCCGTAGCTGGCAAGCCACAGTGGGCCTTTATTGCCTGAATCATTACTGCTATGTTTTTTGAATTATTGAGACATGTGCATAACACTATTGACCCTGTGTTTGCTTGCCTGGTAGACCTTTTTTGCTCAATCATGGGTTTTGCGCAGTGTTCACAGGTTCACGTTTCATGATTGAAATTCTTTATTTGGAATAGCTCTTGAGATATCTCGTTTTCGAGAGGGTCCTCACGTATACAGTCAATACAAGGTCATTAACAAGGTATTAGGGCATTGTCTGTCAGAGTCGCTGAGAAGTATCCTTCCTACCCTCGAACCCATCATCGGCAATCGTTCACCGTGTCTTGTTGTTCTGGTTCACAGGGAGTGGTCTGGACTCAACTGGATGGAGAACCGGAACAAAACCAGAACGTTATGGGACTATGGTAACGCAACTGCTGGAGGGCAAGGAGCGCAGACCTATCAGCCAGCTTGGAGCCGGGGTAAATATGTAGCACAAGGCCACTTAGCAATGATGGTTTAATGCTAATATGCTTCAGAAAGATCAGCAAGGCGGATACGCTTGGCTGTCTACTAGCCTTTACTGTATCCCCCCTTCGTTTACCTCCCTTGTTGCCTATACTTCCTTGATTTTCCTACACAGTAATTCCCATCCTTTGCTCCATTTCTTCTGCGCTCGCTCCCATGTTGCAGTTTCTCTACTTTCGAGCTGGCTCTCATTTGTTTTGATTAGGCCCTCTTTGTTTGGTTAGTATGAGCAAGCCCCCCAAGGTGTGCAACATCCTGTGAAATTATTGCTCAAACTTGCTAGTCCTTCAACAGCACTGCAAGTCAGCAGCGCATGAAACAAGCATGCTGATTTGAATTTAGATGTGGGAGCAGCCTTCTCTCACACTAATGAACCACTGACTGTCATGTCTTTCCATGGGGATGTGTGCTTTTACCAAGTCTGCTAGTAATTTAAGGTACAGTACATTGTGTGCAGCGTATGCTTGTAAAGTCTGTCGGAAAGATACATTAGTTGCACAGAGAAATGATCAAAGGGACGGTACTCTACACCTGCAAACACCGCAGGACAAGGCATATACTCCATTTATCACTTCACCTGCATGAATTTAATAGCACAGTTAATATTATTCTGTATATAAAAATGGATTCATATGAAATATTTTTTCAATATCCATAGGGTTTTGTGCTGAGTGGAATCATTTTAACTACTTTACTTTTACATAGTATGCTATTTTTTTTACTCCTATCCATGGTCTAAAGACAGCCTCAGGCGGGGGAACCCAACTCATCTGGCTCACTATAGCTGACAAAGAAAATGTTTTGAAATTCACCCTCCCACAACGTAGCTTAAGGAAACTGTTCCAGACAAGGGAAATGCGTAGGTGTTGAGTAGAGCAGCACTCCTTTAAATATATAACCACATGAACCCTATCATCCACATTCTGAGACGCATTTTCGGGATTTGGCATAGTGGGAAACTGGGAAGATTTGCGGATTACAGAGCCGTTCCCTGTCAACTAAGTATTAGTTTACTAACTAAGTGGTTTAACCGGCCCTGGGTTTCTTCATTTATTTATCCATTGTGGATTCTTTATTTTCCTTGCACAAGGGAATATAACTTAAATGAGACTTTAATACTGTATGTCATGATAATTTGTTACTGTTAAAAAAAAATCGAATGAAAACAAAGTCATTTACATAGAGTAAATTCACACAATGTTCAACACATTCTGACAGTTTCATATTCAGTACTACCTAGGGCTGATAATACTAGCGCTTTTTTTCTTTCCTGAGACACTGCTTTTACAGTCCGACTATCTGTGCAACGTCGCTTCCAAATTAAAGTCCTTGTCGGCCAGCTGTACTGATTGTCTTATCAGAGAGTGCACTAAGACTTATCCCTCCACATTTAGAAGATTTATTGGACTGGTTCTTGTGCCAATAAAAGGTCGTCAAGCAGTCGTATAGTATTGCTGAGTCATCATTACTTACAGTACACAGACTGTACTGAACGGATGACCTCACATGAACTCTCCGCACGGCACGCCAGTGTGGAAGAAGTACTCTGATTGTTTTACTTAAGTTAAAAGTAGAAATACCGCAATGTAGAACGGTCAGACTTATACCTGATTAAAAGTATTGTATATCAAAATATTCTGTACCAAACATAATAGTACTCATTATGCAGAATGTACATTTTCGCAATCATTTGGATTGTAATTAGTAGTAATGCATTCATGTGTTCATCAAGTTAATGTTTCTGCTTTAAAAGTTGAGGCTGATTTTAATTACTTACTGTGCTGCTGGGTACTGTAGCTTCAACTATAATGTATCATATTCATAATGATAACTGATCAATGCATTTTGTATTCATCAATCTAAATCTGCAAAGTTCCGTAACTAGTAACCAAAGCTGTCAAGTATAATTGCACTTGTGAGATTTTGTGGAGTAGAATTTGTGGAGTAGTATTAAAAAAGTAAAAAAGTGGCTTAGGTAAAATGGGAGGGCAATCTTGTCACTGCACTAGTGGCTCTTATGGTTGGGGCGGCACCCCACCAAGCTGCCTGGCCTAACCATAACCGGCAAATCCATCAGCCCAAGCCCTATTCAAGTGCACTTTCTCTGATCATGCACGCAGCTGCAAAAGTCTCGATGCTCATTCTTTCTGATACAAGCAAACACAGACGGAACACACATGTCAAATATTCTACTAAGAGGTTTGCGTCTTTACCGTCTTAGTAGTCTTATTAAATCCCCTGCCAGGTATTAATTAGGTATTAAAGCTCCCATGATCTTTTTCTTTTATTCACCCGAATACAGGACGTTTGTAACCGTGATCAGCGACGCTTTAGCAATTAGAATATTGCTTGTTTTGATTTTAATCGGAATCTGGGAAAAGAATCTGAGATAAAAGCTTTGACACAATGTAAACAACTGGAGGTGGACGGGGATGGCTTGTTTCCTGTTCATTGCCTGCTTACTCGATCACCTAGCAACCGTATGTTGCATACGAGCGTGACCTAACTCAATATAAAACATAAAAAGGTGAGTACGGTATACTCATCTTTGCAGGAGGAGTAAGCCTGGGACCGAGGCTAGATGGAGATGCCATGTCCTCCTGTTGGGGGATCCTCATTGACAGTAGAGCCACTAAGTCACTGTACAACACACAGTGTGAGGAGGATAAGACAAACTAAGACTATCTCAGAATTAGTCAATGAACATGGCCACTTTGCAGTTTGTACCACTGCCACACTCGCACATGGAGGCACAGTACAGTCCGGAGGACACCTGACAGGCTGACACATACTGTAAAATGATAGTGACCTGAACAGACCGACCCCCCCCCCCCCCCCCCCTAATTCACCCGTTTGTTGTGTGACAGGGGTCGTCTTGAATGTCTTCCCTGTGTACCTCTCCCTCTGTCAGCTTGTCTTTCTGTCTGCCTTCCTCTTTGTCTTTTGGCATGCCGTGCACCAGGATGTGACTCACACAGCATGTGCATCACTGCATCCTGCATCTTTTTGAGGATGTTTTTTGTTTTGTTTTTGTCCTCCTTCTGGTGACACTATAAGCCTCTGGCACATTGTCCATTCTACAAGGGGATTCTCTTAGCTCAATTCCCAAACACGGTGTTTTCCCGGTCATAGTACCTTGGCCTGCAGCGTTTGTTGCAGAAGGTGTAAAGGTGTATCTAAATCTAAATAAAATAACCAAAAAGCTAAAGCTCACAATACATGTGGCATGTCATATATGTTGTTTTGATATATATATTCAAAAAAGTAATCGATGTAATAATCGCTAGTATATACGCTGTATGTGTGCTGTGCATGTTCACATGTTTTTCTGCGATACAGTCTGTCATGTCGAGCTGTGAGTGAAATCCACCACCGCACAAATTCATTTCCCAGGGGCCTTTGAGGCCATAAATCAGGAGTTGCTGAAAATGCAGAAAATAAGTGTCAGTCAGCACTGAAATATGCACAGTTGTCGTGTCGTTCTCACGTCCAAATATAAAATATAAAACTTGATATGCCCCCAAGCGGAAATCACTCACAACAGTATGACATCTGACAAATACTCACGTTCATGTTGTAGGTTAGCTGAACAGAACGCCTTAATGATGTAATACATATATCCGAAGATTCTATCCCCTCATGAACGCCTGATCATTTCTCTGGAAAGTGCATTTGAAAAAATGAAACCTCTCGGATGGTCCGCATGTACGACGTGTACGGTATCGTCTCTGTTGGCTGGAAACCTTAATATACGTCTGTCCAAAACTGTTATTCTTCAGGATTCAAATGCAAAAAGTAGCAGATCTGCAAGCTCATAACGTTTCTAGTGTGTAGATCTGTTACTTCTGATACGTTTGTGTGGTGCTGTAGTATGATCTAAAGTTAGAAAACGACACTGCAGTATGAATGGGCCTTTACAGTATGTGACTGTAAGATAATGGGATATCTTGGTGCACAGCAAATTACACCGCAGTCAAGGCAGTAATTTTCAAGATACAAAGACGTGGACGTGGACAGATTGACGGACATTGCTGTCCCTGGAGACCTCACTGCAAGGAAGAAACATCTTCAATAAGGGAGTGATTTGCTTAAACACTCTTGAGTGGCAGAGCATTCCACAGATGACACACATCTTTACTTCCACACATGAGGTGCAAATTGCAAAACACATTTCAAGCTTTTCATGACATGCATTCATTAGAGCATAATGAAAAAACTCAGTAGAAATTTAACTTGAGTGCGTGCTGTATCAATTCTGGATCTGGGAACTGTAGGACCTGAAACCTCTCTTCCTGTTCCAACCAACACCATTGTGCCTTCCCACGTCCTGTTCTAAATACAAGATGTGATGTATTTAATGTGTGTGTGTGTGTGTGTGTGTGTGTGTGTGTGTGTGTGATGTGATGTGATGTGATGTGTCAGATTAGGGTGAAGCTTCCTATTAAATCTGACCCCTAATGCAAGTTTATGGGCAATAAACCTCCCCTGTGCCAGGCAGGATAGGGTTGTGACCATCGGGTCCGGGCGTCCCCTAACCACTCCTATCGTCTTGCTTTGTTTCAGAGGTATCCCACGTCACTGCACTTGCTTCTCCGTGTGGAAGGTGAACAGCTGGCCCTGCTGCTCAGGAAAAACGAGTGAGTCCATTTCCGCTCTATGTTCTCTCTCTCTCTCTCCCTCTCTCTGGGCTATGATATAGTATATTCAAGACAAGGGGGAAATAATAATATATGAAAACAATGAGGCAAAAGTGGGCTCAGAAGACATGCTTGTCCTCCCTTCCTCCCACCGTGCTTCCCCTTGTTCTGTCATCCAACTCCATTTCACGCAGTGGAAAATAACACTAGTCTAGTAGTACAGTGTGAAAGGAGGGGTTATCCTGTGGAGATTCACGTTGATTTATGTGCGCACGGACACCGCACACACATGGAAACATGCACTTGCAAACACGAATTGTTCCATGTACCGTATAAGCCAAAGCACTACTGGAGACACATCCCTGAGAGCGCCAGGTTACACGTTTTGGGCAATCCACGGTCT
This sequence comes from Protomyctophum bolini, assembly GCF_963924005.1. NCBI lineage: Eukaryota > Metazoa > Chordata > Actinopteri > Myctophiformes > Myctophidae > Protomyctophum > Protomyctophum bolini. Next base: position 33,427,569 of record NC_137875.1, on the reverse strand, counting down.
CACAAGAATAGCATGGCTGACTATGGCCTTTCTTCTGCCAACGTTCCACCAAGCCAGGACTGGGAGACAGTGAAGATGCAATTATTTTGTTCTCTTGTTGGCTTTGGGCATACTAAGCTTGACAGTCGCTTGACAGATGTGCTCCACAACCAGACAAACCCCCAAATCGAGCTATCCAGAATCCAGATTATACCTCAGAGGTTCTCAGGCTAGACTGTAGCTCAATTTTTATTGCAGTACCTCAACGGTGATATAGTTGTCTAGCTTCTTGCATGACTTGATGTCTTCGCTGTCAGAGTGGTATTCCATCATTGTGCTCAAGTTCCCTTTATCCTAATTGATACTCACTGTTGGACAGTGGTGTTGCGTGCCAAAAATAGCCGATCTAAAAGCTCACAACATGTGCAGTGGGACGTTTTGTCCAATTTTAGATGTGATATAATGCACATTGCACAACCAAGTATGACTCAGGCCTTATCCTCCACTGTCCCATTTATGATTCCACACATCCATGTTCTCTCTTAACCACCCACTGTCTATTCTGAAAAAATAAAATAAAATCCTATAAAAGTGCATTTCTTTGGAGTCCCGCTGCACTTTATAGGTTGTAAAAAAAAAACGCCACTCCTGCATCCCATTTCATTTCACACTGTCTTACAGTACTATCTCTCAAGCCTGAGACACTACAATATATAACATTTCACTACAACTCCTACAGAGTATTGATTTAACTCTGGAAGTGCAAAAAGGGACGCTTTTACAATGTTAGAGTTCAATAAACACTCATAAACACTTGCTGTGTAATAAACTCCAGATGTCAGACTTAAAACTAAAGTAATTAACTCATTCCCAACAAAACCGCCATCGTTACCAACCATAACCATGTCCTTCTCCCTCTTACCCTTCTCCACGGCCTTACTGGCCCTAGCATCAGATGTGAGTCATCTGTCACCAGCCCAGGGCCACGGTAGCAAGCTGCCATTCCCATCCGGCCCGCTCCCCTCTCGTCAGACCAGATGTGTCCTCTTGATATTGCCTCACCGGGTTCAGCCGGCTCAGAACAGGTGGTCCTTGAACCCTGTTTGTTTTGTTTTTGTCACTGTGACAGGCAGGGGGGGGAGAGAGGAGAGAGGAGAGAGGAGACAGAGACAGAGACAGAGACAGAGAGACTTCCAAAGTTATGATAGACCTTGGTCGGACCGTCGGACACATGTATAAGTGAACTGCATTCACTCTTGGACCTCACTATTTCCATCTGAAATGTGTTTCATAAATCTTGGGGTGTTAAAGTCTAATATGACTTATTTATAGAACAATTTAATTTGACCTTTTAAAAGGTGTAGCATTAAAGGGGGAAAGGTAGAATGGTATGGGGAGTTAGTGTGCAATTTACAGACCGTGTGCACTCCGCATGAGTCATTCTCTCATTGGCTCCAAGTGTTGGCGTGAGGAGAACCAAAGACCTTAAGAGTGCACTAAGTGGCTCCTCTTTGTGTTGAGTTATGGCAGGTTTACTGTAAGTGGTCATCCTCTTTACGTATTTATTTGTTTATTTCCATTTGAATCTGCTGAGCTCATTCCTCATTTGGCGCCGCTCCAAAGAGCAGCTGGTCCAGAGCCAATAAATGATCTAGAGCCTGCCCAATATCAACAGACTACCAGAACCAATTAATAAACGGTTCGTTAGCAACCCCCTGGCTTGGGCCCAAATCAATTCAACAGTCAAGTACAGAGCAACTGTAAAAGCAGCGTGTATGTGTGTGTGTGTTGCAGCATTACACACTTAACCAATTTTGGTTTCTCCAAAGCTTGCAATTTATGTGACTCGCAAAAAAGTCCAGCTAGAGTCCAGCTAGGCTCCTCTATGGAAATATGTGTACCAAAATACAGGGCTCGTTTGGAGTTGGACTTCTGTCGTCCTACCTGTTCCTTTTCGTCCTGGCACACAGTCGGCTCTGTACCTGCACAGTAGACTAAGACTAAGGCCTCTTTCCTGGAGCCCAAAAAGTCTCGTTTATTCCCAAATCTGTGTTTAACGTTTTGGCGTGTGCAAAATGCGTGCCAGCAGCAGTGCTGTTTTTATTTATGCTGCCGTCGGAGTCAAGTCAATTACCTCTGTTTAACTCTCTCAGAACCCACTGTGCCATTGTTCAAAATTGTTTGTTTGTAGCTGCCTAAAAAATAAACGACAACCACACAAGTCTGCTCAGATGTTGATAAGAGGAGGTGGAGAGGTTTACTGTATGCCTGAAATCTTTGCGCAAGGCTTTACACATGTGTCCTTTTAATTTGGTTTGGCCTTCATTGATGCAACACTAAGGGAACTGATATTTACACAGTACATTTCCAATCCTTGATAAGCTGTCGTGGTCTAGCAAACCTATTCATACCGGTCCGTACCTTCATATTTCTTAATGTGATTGTGAGTATTGAATTCACAAGGGACTCAATAGTACTAGAATGACGCTTCTTGCAACCGTGTGCTACATTTATTTCCCCATTTCATTTCACGAGTACATATTACCTATATTTTCCAAATGTCACTCGGCAGCTGGGCAAAATGGGAGAACATGAACAATGGAAAATGTCCCCCTAATGGCCTGCTAAGAAAGATTGTTTTATATAGAGCAAAACGGGTGGCGATGAAACGGGTGGTATTGTGATATACAATATTTATTGCTTGACATGTATTGTGTAAACAGCTGGACATACGGTACGTGTAGACTTATGAAAGCAGTGGCTGCTTTGACGTATAGCAGTGATCTGTGGTGCACCGTGCACTATAGCCTCAGATGATTAATGACAGACACATGGGACATTTCCACATTAGCCTTGATTAAAGACTTCAATAGCACTGTCCAAGGGAACAAGGGGGGGGGGTGTGCTGCTTGTAAGAATATTAGTTTCGGTGAACTAAAATCTAATCTGATTATGGATTTTACACATCTCTACACTAAACATTCTGTTAGCATGTGGTTTACAAGACAATTTATCTGCAGTGCAGTTGATTTGATTGAACGGGATCCATTTTAAAAGCTAAAATAATAAAGCAAGAGTCTAGAATGACCTACCCTCAGCCATTCTATGAGTAAGGAATGAGGCCACAGCTGTAAATAAGAATGTATTCTTTGTTCCATATTGTTAAAAAGAAATCAAATCACGTGGCTCTCGGGGTCCACGTGGGAACAGCATGGCTCCAATTTGGATCTTGGTCGTGAGAACATTTGACTTTATCTTACAATCTATCTAATAATGCACCGAAACATGTCTGTCAGTCAGTCAGTCATTCTGTCTGTAGCCTACACTTCCTTATATTAACCTGACTCCACCAGATGGGGCAGTAGAGAGTACTCTCTACTGGCCAACATCATTTGCTGTTCATATATTCAGAACGGGTAAGGAGTGGACTAGTATAATAAATGCTCAAAGTCGAACATGGGCACAGACAGACAGACAGACAGACAGACAGACAGACAGACAGACAGACAGACAGACAGACAGACAGACAGACAGACAGACAGACAGACAGACAGACAGACAGACAGACAGACAGACAGACAGGTGGCGCATGCATTCCAAACAGTATGCCAATATATAGGCAATCCATATGACAACTCAATATGGCCAAGTAATGGAATGTACATATAAATATGCACAATGCATTAATGTCCTTCTAGACTTTCAATATGATTTATTCTTTTGGACTGACCAATTACCAGGCCATATGCGTCCAGTAGCCAAACAATATCAAACTGCACCTGTGCATATACAGTAGCAGAGCAGTGAGTGTAACAGCATAAACTATATCACATACATTGTAGACAGACAGCACTGCAGCACCAATAACATGTCTTGCTTGTCTCTAAGACACAACATTCTGTAATGTAACCAATTTAATCACGTGTCAAACAAAGAAGACTGCATGGGTCTAATAATGAATAATCTGAATTCCCTGTGGATCTCTTTTCACAGAATGTGAAAATTATTCACACACGGAAATAATAATAATTTGCAATATGTGAAACATTAGTTGTTTGTAAGAGTTTCAACAGAGCATCCGTCACAATAAAGCTGTAGTCTTGCACATGTTTGACAGTAATGCTTTTCCTCAACACCTGTTTTTGCATCAGATTCTGCGTTTTCTGTGAGTGTTAATGAGTTAATCAATGTTAACAGCTTTGATAACTTCCACACGACAATTTCAGCGGGTGTCAACTGTCAATGAGCTACTTGAGAGTTCCAACCCAGTCGGCGAATAGTTTATTAGCTGTCATCTGCTCAAAAGCTGTGTGGTGCTTTGCACTGCCTTCAATTACATTTCTCAGCGTCAAGAGTCCCACAGGCATTTCGGACTGTATAGGCATGTTAGAAACCATGTCCACAATACATACTTTACTTTTCCATGGGTCCTCGAGGGAGTTCCAGGGGGTCCCCAGCTAAATGATAGTTTGGAAAATGGAAAATGGACCCGTAAGAGTCCATTTGGTTCCATTTGTACACTATCAGAGTTAAATTATCATTGATTTTACAATATAAATAAGGATCCCAGAGATAGAAATGCCATTAAATGTGGGTCTGTAGACTAATATGCTTGTCAAACTGAGGGTCCTTAAAATGAAACGGGTTGAGAATCACTGCTAGAGCCGTAAAGTCTCTTGTGGAGGTCCCTGGCATATCTTTCAAATGGTGGTCTGAGGGCTAATTAGTGCCAATTTGGGGGTCCTTGACGTGAAAAAGTTTGGGAACCACTGTTTAAACATGAGCATGAGCAGCATGACAATGCACATTTTAAGTAAGGGCCACACACACACACACACACACAAAAAAACTAGATGAGCCATATCATAGGGATGTGGGCTGGGAAACAGAGGTTCTGCAGCTCGTGCTACCATTGCCTTGACGTTTTTTTAAATAGCCGATCTGCTTGTACTGTAGACCCAGGTGCAACCAAGTATAACTCAGGAGTATTAGGCTACTGCTTTCGTGTACACCCTTGTACACTCTATATAATCACCAAGAAGTTTAAGGAGTGTCATTTTATATCCAATTACGATTGATGTTATTTTATAAAAAAGTAAGTAGGCCTATCCATTTGAACTTAGTCATGTACACTCATATCATATCATATCATACTCATATACACTACTAAACCATAAAAGATTACACCATTTAAAAGTGTTACAATTTGTGGAAGATTTCCATTTGAATAACGGCGTAGGTTATTCAAGTATGGCTCTTCATCAATTTTGAGGTCAGCCTTTATTCTAGTTGAATATCTCTGGCCTTCAGAATGATTCACAACATGCTGTGGTAACAGTGCTAGAGTGAAAATAACTAATGTTTTTCATTCCTATTCAGTAAAAGTAAGAACCAAAAAGTAATTCCTTTTCATCAAGACACTACTCTGCGTCTCCCTGTTCATTAGACTTGGCAGAGTAGTTTAACAGCCACGACATTTCCTCTCATTCTTCTATTGGAGGAAAGAGTCATCCACAGAGCTCACGGCCACAACCAAATAACATCATTATGTTTGTGATAAACATTCCCATAGCAACTTCCTACTAGCCGGGCCTTTCTCTGGGAAAGAGAAAGATGCATCCAATTTTAGTTGGCTAGATATAGAGGACTGACAAGGCCATAATCTCTCGCTGTGGCACCACAGAAGATGGACATAATTAGTTGACACGCTTATTGAGGATGGGCCCGGTCCAAACAAAGAGAGAACCCAGGTTTCCTTCGCTTAATTTGATCTGTCAAGAACGCAAGTTGCACTGCGTTGCGTTGATGTCTCGATGTCACTGAGCACCACTCGCTGTCTGTGTGGAGGAGAATTGGCTGCCGGCTTGTTCGCCTGTCAACTCTAATGCCTAATGGGAGCTGCTTAAAGAGCCTTCCAACAGCCTCAGTGTAAACAGTCAGTAATGATGGGTTTCCTCCTGGCAGACTAAATAAGCCCTGTGGTGACCTAATGAACCTGCCTGAGGGGTTAGAGGCAAGGTCTGGGTACCATGGATATTCTTCTGGTGTGGCAGGTATACTGTAGCAGCAGACTTCACCAGCAACCTTTCCACTGTTTGTCCTACAGTACCTCCCTGTCTTAAACCATTTCTACCCTGGTGTTCCACTGTTTGTCCTACAGTACCTCCCTGTCTTAACCCATTCTGACCGGGCACCCATTTTGGTGTTAGCATCATGTTATGCTTTAGCTATTGAAAAATAGCAGATCTACAAGCTCATATCGCGCCACCGAGTGGCGCGATACGAGCTTGTAGGTCTGCTATTTTTGAAAAATCGAAGAACGATCTGACATTTTTAGAATCTGATCTCAGGTCAGAATGGGTCCATCAGACCAGTGTGTGTCCAGTGGAAACCTGGTATGAATCTGATCTCAGGTCAGAATGGGTTAAACCATTTCAACCCTGGTGTTCCTATTATGGGCATGTCATTCTAGGTGAAAACTGAAAACGATTAAAAAGAAAAAAAGATTTTCTTTAAGCCGATTATATATGCTCACAACGCATCACAAAATAATACGGTCACGTTGTCAAATGTTGAAAAGTTTTTCCATCATTGCCATGATCCTTCTGTTGTGATCTCACCATGATCCAATCTCTGGGACCAGCTTTCCCTATCTGTCTGTCTGTCTGTCGATAAAACAAATGCATGAATACACGAATACATGCTCCGCTCCCCCCTGAGTATAAACAAACTGTCAATGCGATATTGTCGGGGAGGTGTCTCTGTATCGTGTCAGTCACTCATATTTGATACAGTCTGTTTCTAGCGAAAATTGTACTAATTCGGCAGTTGATTCTTCATATCCATATGAGTGAAACCGCTGGGATGTTTTTTTCAAGCGGTCTTTTTATGGGGATTATAATTTATAATACAAATAAATAAATACACAAACCCCTGGATTTAGCGATATTGACGTCAGACTTCGGTGCTCTGTTGTCTGCCAGTAGAAGTAATTTCTCAAATGAGCATGGCTTGAGTGAGTTGAAGTCACCATTCAGCTCACTGGACATTTGCTTTTGAGAGTCGTAGTGTCAAACTCCTGCTCCTACAATATTAACTGCAGTCTACACTAAATGGAAAGAGTTCTGGTTGGATAGGAAAACTCCAACCGAAAAGAGAAAATAATTCTGCAGATTCCGCAGAGCAGGAAACTAATGATTCTACAACCCTCACAGCGCTGACACTCAGAATTAGCAAGGGAAATCAGAGTTGTTTTGGCAAGAGTTTTTCAAGATTTTTCAAGTTTTTCAAGAAACTGTAGGATTAGTTATTAAGGACCAGTGATTCTTTTGATTTCACTCTCGGCCATTAACAAGCTCTGTGCATCTGCCTTTGATGTTCCGAGATCCGCTGCTGCATGCTCTGTATACGTACGTTGCACTGATTGTCTGGCTGAACTTCTCTGTCAGAAGTCAGCACAAACTGTATCCGCAAAGGATGGCTTCTTAGACGGTAGACAGGTTGTCAGAGAACAGTGCATTATCAGATAACAACAACAATAACAACAACAATATCAGGAAACAATGGATGACTGCGTAATGGAATAGACTTTAACCACATGACCCCTAGCAAACATTTGGTGAAAATTGCCAATCTATAAGAAGCTACATTGCAACATGTTTTTGAGACATATTTTCAGTGAAGAAATTTGGAAAAAAGGAGAGGCCCAATGACCAATTACAGACCCCTGGGGGACCCTGTTCAATGAAGTATATAGAGCAGGGATGTCCAACTCATTTTGGGGTGGGGGCCGCATTGGACAAAATGTGACTTCATGAGGGCCAGAGCAGTGCAACCAGTCGCGGACTGCAAGCATGCTCACGCATGTTACGTACACAGCTGTAACTTTGTTTTTCTTCCTGTTGTCCCAGTAACTGCTACAGCTACACTACAGTATATCACACAAATTATATTTATTTATTAGAATAGCTACTTACATTATTGACTTTCATTATTGGTATTATACTTGTAGCCTAGAAGACATTTGCTATGAGAGATGCTATTTTTATCTACGGAGCGCCAATAAACCATTTAAAAGTAGAGTATTTAAAATTAAAATACCGTCTCAGCTGAAATTTTGTAAATGGCTACACAACCGTTGGTTTTATGCAGGCCTGCTTTTTCACTTGCTGCTTCCTGAATATCAGGGACCATGCAGTTTCTGAGACGTTATTTTCATAACATCATTAACTAATACAGTATGTGTAATCTGCATTGGTGGGATATATGATTTATTTTTTGTCAGCTGTGATCTGAATGGTCCCTCGGTTATAGACCCTTGTACTGGAGAAGTACTGTATAGTAGCCTACTCTTTCGGTTAGACACGCAGAAGCAACATTCCATTCAATTGAGCGTCACAGCTGAGCTGCAATCAGACTAGTTGGGGAGGGGAGCTCAGAACAAGGTTTGAGCATTTTGGTTAATATTTCTTAAAGAAATCATAACTCTTGACAGGAATGTGCTAGAGACTTTTGACAGACTCAGACATTTGTACTCTACAACCTGGGGACGGATTAACCGGCCCGCGGGCCGTATGTTTGACATCACTGTCAAACATGTCAAAGTGGTTAACATCCTGAGCGCACCGGACGAAGTTCACCGTCCTATCCATTAGTAACGCCTGACGCCCAAGACCAAGTTTTATCCAAAAGACGAAGTTTATTGATAGGATTATGGATCGCATCGCTCCACAGCCTGGGAGCGCCTGTTGCGCAATCCTCAATGATGCGCAACAGTGAGATCGTCAATCTAAATCATCCCGTCTAATTATTTGAAAAAGATCCTGTGTTAGACAGCCCTCCGCTGTCCAGTCGCTAGTCGCGATAGATTTATTCTTACCTCCCGATTTATTCTTTCCGGTCCGTCGGTGAAAGTGCTCCGTTGCTATAAATCGACTGGGCGCTATAATTTATAACACACACACACACACACACACACACACACACACACACACACACACACACATGGCTACACACAGCTACACACACACACACACTCACTCGGCTAACACACAATTCGACCATGCACACATACATTTTTTTTGCGCCGCAGATTTATTTATTTCCCCCAGATGGTCTAAAAATGCTTATCATGATTTGACCAATTTATTACCAATCTCATACACCATTGCTCACGAAATGGCTCTTCACAGACGGGCTGACGGCATACAGACAGCAGCCTCTCCCCTGACCGTGTCAGTGATGCTGCCCCTCCCGGCTCATGGCTCTTCACAGAGGGACAGACGGCAGCCTCTCCACTGACCATGTCAGTGTTGCACCAGTGACTGCACGGTCACTGGTGCTGCGGACAGCCGACTCACAGCTTCTTCTGAATTACTGTATCTTTGCCTTTAAAAAAGACCGTAGGGCATAGGCTGTATCCATTTAGCTTTTTGCTGTTTTCCAAAACAAACCTACTCTATTATATTATTATTATAGCTACTGTTTGCTACAAAGCGACTGGAAGTAAGAGGTTTACAGACATACGAAGTAGCCAATCATATGCTGATTAGGCCAGTTGCTGTATTATTAGCCTACCCGATCAGCGATCACCAGGGGGTAGCGACAACGCACACAATATAGCCTTCTATAGAATGCTGCGCCCAAATATTATTTGAAAAAATACCCAGCATAATTTTTAGAGGCTACTATTTACCCGGGGTTTGCGTGTGTCTACGATGTGTAGGCTGTCGAATCCCGCAATTTCCTTCTTTCCATTTCCGCCGCAACGTAACTAGAATTTCACTGTCCAAAGGGTGGTTAAATTCTAGTTTTCATACATTTTCCTGTGCACATTTGCACCCCTAGTTTGTAAGCTTGTGTTATGAGTCTCTGCGATGCAGCCTCACTCCCAACCCGTCATATTCTGACGCATGGTCGGGTACCTTTCACATCTGATGCTGATGCAGAGGATGCCCTTTCATGTACGATGAAAAACAAAGTACCATACCATGTTGATGACAATGGATCATAAACAATTAATTCCCACCATCTGTATGCAAATCAGACGGTGCTGAGTCTGCAGAAGCGGGCTTTGCACCGCTCGGTGCTGACACTTGCTCAGCTGTTTGCTCGCTTGGACGTGTCAGCCTTGTTTTTGAGGGGTGCTGGCCCCTCCTATATAGAGGTTTAATGTTTGTCTTTCCTATAGACAAACATTAAAATCGCCATTGACAATGGACAGAGTTTAATGTTTGTTTTGTCACTAACCCAAACATTAAATGCCATTAACAATTTATTAGCACTAGTGCTAATAAATAAGTTTGATGCAGTAAGTTGTCCGTCTCTGTTCCCTGGAGTGTGCAGTCCCTTCCTTGGAAGGTTTTTCTCTTTTTTGACCTCAAAATTGTACTTGAGTACAGTACTTAAGTAAATGTACTTAGTTCCTTTCCACCACTGCATATTGGTAAATATTCACATAACTGTTTTTCCTCAGGATGCAACCTGAGACCTTGTTAAAAGCACCATGCGGGGCATGTTGGAAGACCTGCAGCTCCTACTTGGTGCCAACACACATGTGCACACTCAGTCCTCTGGTGCCAAGGCTCTGAAGCCCCCGACTTTTGATGCCAAGGCTCTCTGTTCAAACACATTATTTTAGCAGTCAATTAACTGCAGTTGCTTTCAGGTTCAACACAAATCATCTTCAAGGCAGGCATTTCTTTTTTATTTTAATTTGTTGGTTTGTCTGTCACTGCCATTTTATTCTACAGCGAGCGAATCCCATAGATACACGTTCAGTTACTGACAAAATGACGTTCAATTTATACTGAATTATGTTGTTTTTCATTAAAAGCGATTATGGGGCTGTGTGCAGAGGCAGCTAGGACGCAGGGGGATTTTACTATGGCTTGTAAAGACAAACCTTCCACTTACTTGCAGTGCAGTGGATGAACACTGTACTTACCTGCTGGCATTGTGGCTGTGTTGGCTTTTGAAAACATACATTGGTAGTCAAAGCGTGCGTGTGCGTGCGTACAGTATGTGTGCTCGTGTGCTTGGCGCATTCAGCCTGTAACCTGAAGGGAGTTCTACAGTATGACAAGTCCCCCAAGCAGCACTGTATTTTAGGCCTATATAACTGATCTGAATTCATACCATTTCTTAGTTTTTTCACCCCCTATTGCATCAAAGTTTCACTTATTGCCGAGTTTATTATACAGACATACTGTATAAGTTGATTGCATGTTGCCTTGCGCCATCGTTAATTAGCAGATAGCGAGGTGTGGGTTGGAGACTTTCAGAATAATGCAGTGTCCTTGGGGGGGAAATCGCTCGGTCTTGAAGGACGAGGGAGGGAGGGATGGTGGACGACGACACGACTTAGGTGTTGCTGGAGGAAAATATTACAGTAGTGCTTTTTTTTTACCGTTGTGATCGATGCCAAGTATTGTAGCCAAGCATGCTTAAAATCTATTTCTCTCTCTCATCATACTTAGATGACATTTTGGACCCTGGAACTTACAATTCATAGACCTTTGCCTTTGTGACTTTATGTAGAATTACGCCATGTCCAAGCTATATTTTTTTTCTTGATTGATTTCTAAAAGCATGATTAAAAGCAGATTGATGATGTGTAATTGAAGGTACAACTTTTCTCAAGTCTCTGAGAACATTTGTGAATGTAGCGAAAACCCCTGCAGCCAAATACATTCGAATGTATACAGATGAATGTATTTGATTAATCAGTAAAAATGTAGTTGTCCCCTGAAGACACAGCGATAGATCATGTCAGCATGTAAGCCAAACTCTTCAAGGTGGTTGATGCTCATTTGTCCCTCTCTAGTGATTTGACTACCTGGGACCATCACCCTTGTTTAATGGCTGCAACACTCCTATTTTTAGAGGATAGCAAGGAGGAAGTTGTCACATTCGCTTAGTTTTTTCTGCTTGTGTGCATTTCTAATTTACACGAGGGAACATTAGGTGGGACACAGACCAATTCTCACTGCTTTTAACCTTACATATATGGGTCACCTGTCAAGGGTGCTCGAGCGTGGAACAGTTAGGGTCCTGCGAGTATCAGCAGTTCTTGGTTGCGTTGAGCACATTGCAGAGAGTAGTAAGTGCTTCCAAAGGAGAACGCCTACAATACAGAGTACAGTACAGTAGGTAATGCAGCCTCACCCTTATTGTACTGACGAAAACAGAAGCCCCTCCTATTTAAAATAAATCTGTGTGATAGATATGTCACCAGTGGAAACTGGAAAGAGCTATCGGCTTGGCTTAGTTGAGTAGAAGGCCACGTGCTACATTATGGTGGGCTTTTTTTTACTGGGTCTGTATAGACGGTAATGATGCATAATGTTCATATTTATCTGGGCCGTCATTGATCTACTTCAGAAAGTCTTGCACAAGAGAAATGTAGTGTATCCTGGGGAATGGGGTGCGGGTGGGTAAATTACCTCTTGAGACATAAATCCCCCCCCAGCTTCCTCGGGAAGATCAAATGCATTTGTGAACTGTACATTGTAATGCCCTTTCATGCATCCATCTTTGACACAATACAACCGTTGCTGTACAATTTGTCATTATATTACAGTTCCTTGTTCAACCATATATGCTGTAAGACTAAATATGGGTGATATATCAATATAACATCAATATCGTGCTATGAGACTAGCAAACTTTGGGGAGTTTTCGTAATATCATGATGTTGTCTTTTCTTGTTCTTACAGGCTGCATAAACTAATGAAAAGGATAAACTATCGGTAATGCCACTGACACAGTGCTTAATTTGTAAATTATTAGGTGCCGGAGCCCATGAACATATTATGTTTCTCTCCATAAAATATAATTTATTCACCCCAGAAAGGTCAAATAACAACATGAGGGCTATTTTTGTTTCCACATCCAATAATGCATTCATTGATCAGAGCAGCACACATTAGAATGTAGCAGTAGCAAAACGCTAAATATATACTCTATTTTATTGCGACCAAAGGTCGCAATTAACTATGGAATCGTGCATTTCCCCTTTCTGACATTCCATATATTGTTGCAATTTCCAGCCTTTGCCTCAGCCAATTGATTGCCATGGCAACCCCACAAAACTAGACTATAATGTTAGAGAGGGACTACTGGAGAAGAGGTCCAGTAGAACTAAAAGCCAATGCTGAAAATACTGTAGCAGATCAGCAAACAAGCTCACAAAGCATCACGCTGCGACGCGCTGTGAGTTTGTAGATCGGCTACTTTCAGCATGCAACAAAGTGCATGCCATTACGACGACGCCATCAAGTTCCACCAAAATCCATTTTTGTCGACTAAATCAACTGTAGATTTAGTCGACTAAAATCTTATATGTAGTCAACTAAAACTAAACTAGACTGACTAGACTAGACTAACTAAAATATTTCAGATGACTAATATGACTAAAACTAAATGGAATTGTATTCAAAAGACTGACAGAAAAGCAAGCGGGGGAAACCAAACCGTGATGTGTCTGCCTCTATCAACCTCGCACACAGTGCACCCTCGCAACAATTGGCACCGTCCATGGTACTTTTTTACATTACAGGTAACTAGAGGAAAACTCAAAAGTTGTATTCATAAAATAAGAAAAACACAATTTTTGTATTAGTAAAATAAGGAAAACACAAAAGTTGAATTAATTTTTTTAATTATTATACAGTATGTGCAAGGTGCAATTTGAGGTCACAGACCACTTTCTCGAGGTAACAGAGTGCAGGAGGCAGGTCCCGGAGCTGAGCTCTGGTCAGCTTTGGCATTAATTAAGCCCTGACTGTACCTCATAGTTAAAATGTTATAGTGTGTAACTGTACTGTAATCATCCCCAACATACAGTATGGACAGAAATGTTATATTGTATGTTGCCTAACCCTACTGTACGTAAGACAATTGTATCAAAATCATGTTTCACGAGAACACACGCAACTCCCCAGTTGCCTTCGCCATCAATATTACAGTTTAATTCGAATTTCCCCTTAAAGTCAATACCAGTCTGTTGGTCTTCCATTTGAAACCTCCTACATTCCTCAGCTTTGCACAAAGAATCAGCCTTTTTTGTAGGGTCATGAGAAATAAAGACTGCTTTGTCTGAGGCAGCATAGCTTGGCCCTCCCTTCAAACTCTCAGTGGTGCCTATCTGATGTACTGTACATAAGGACAGTGATGGCATTCTCCATAGTCCATACTATAGTGTATACTTATCCAGGTGGTAGTAGCACACAGATTATGGGGATTATTGCTGATGTTGCAGAGCTAACGCTTTTATTACAACACTTTTTATGATGGACTCAGGTTGGTGTTATCACATATTCCCAGTTACATCAGCTCAGCTCAGTTTCTCTACAATCTCCTCTGGCACTGTAGTTATATGGTTTCCAAAAACACACACACAATCCCACCTGTGTGCATAATAAACTTTGGCAGAACTATTCGACACTTCACACGCACGCACGCACGCAGAATTGTTTAAGAAGTGCAGACTATTGATATGCTTATGAATGAAGAATGTGGGTTCTTTCCTAGTTTTCTCTTCTTTTCTCTTTTCTTTTTTTTAAACTGTTATCATTACTTATTATTTGGTGAGACTGCAGGAGTAGAGCAAAGCAAGGAGTTTTGTGTGTCAAAAATAATTGGGGGGCGGCGTATTTATTTATTTGCAACCCATTAAAACTGTTCCGCAACCCCATAATGGGTCCAGGCTTATTGTTTGAGGAACACTGCCTTACCCAGAAGGAACTAACCTATACATAAAATCATGTTTATTATTTTGGGTGTCCCTTATGCCTACAACACAATCTTCTGTCAGAACCAAACGAATACACACCATAAACTGTGCCATTATGCATCCAGAAGTTAACAACAGACAAGGGCTGACAATTCGAGAAGGCACTGGAGATAAAAGTTTTTTAGACTGGATTTAATAAAAGAAGTCAGAGTTGGAGCAAATCTCAGAGGGAGCAGATTAGTAGTGGAGACTTTATTGTCAGACTTCTGACGCGGCTGAGCCCTTGCATATTAGATACGTATAGGTATGGTTGAAAACCAAAATAATTGATAAAAGAGATTTTACAATGGATTCTGTTACTATTGGGTGTGCTAAGTAACATTTTTAGGAAAAACGAACAACCAGAACCATAGTTTTTAAGATGGCGTCCACAGTGGCTCAAATTAGCTAAAATGTACCAGTAAGACGCCTGTGGGCGAGAAGCGACCTCGCCCTAAAGGTTGCATGCACTGGCCATATTTGGAGTGTGTCTTGAGTGTACAGCGTGTGATGAGTTCAGATCAACATATGGAATGTCAGAACAGGTCAGCTCCATATGGATCTAAGGGTGGCAGCGGGTGCAGTGTCTTGAGTGTACAGGGTTTGATGAGGGCCCAGGTATAGGGCCAGGCCTGTTGAGTTTTCGCCGGCTGCCAGGCACGGTTGCACAAATTTGGGGCAGGCCCGGTCTAGAGTTTAAATGAACGGGCATCAGTCAAAAGGGAGACATCGAAGAGGAAGGATGATCACGGGAAGGATCACATTCCTGTATATGGGCTTAATATCCCTGATGAATGATGTTATAGTGATGTCATGAGACCTAGGCACAATATATGGGGATGATGATGTCATAGTGATGTCACGAGACCTGGGCACAATATATGGGGGCTTTCCCCATGTATGGGGATTTTAATATCATCCCTGATGATGTCATAGTGATGTCACGGGACCTGGGCACAATATTGTGAGTAACGATTGTCAGTGACAGATTGAGTGAGATGACGTGAGTGACGTGACAAAAACGCAAGGTTTCATAGTTATCTGCGACCTTTGGTCGCAAAAAAAACATAACAATTATGCACTTTATGAATTTTGGAATTTTGGCAGGATGTTAGCCTGTTAGGTATGGGCAGGGCCTCGCGCTTTGCGAGGCCTCGTGGGGGCAGCGTGCCGTGCCCCCTCCATTTTTAATAAGCTTATAAATAATAACAATCTCTTTCCATCTCAAACCTAATATCTATAGTTTTGCTTACATGTTGATATATTTCACATTTAGTAGCCTAGTAGGCCTACTCGCTGACAATGCGTGTCGGCGTCCTAAAATCTAGTTTTGCTTATATGATTATATTTCACATTAGTCTCATTAACACCCAATATGTGAATCACTTAACTTGCTGCTCGTTTTCAGGAGAATTAATCCAAGGTTTGTCATATTATGGTTTAAAATGGGCATAAACTTTAGCTGGTCAGTCAGTGTGTGCAGAGTGAGAAGCAGCACTGCTCTGCAGCCTCTGCTGATTACATTGATATGACCTAGATATATCATATGCGCAACTGACTGGCAAGATAATTAGTTATTTGGCAACACCTGTGTGAAATACCAATAGTAGGCCTATCATTTATAAAAGGCTTTCATATAGCCCTTAGGCTACATTTCGGGGTGTTAATTTCAATTAGTTATACTTGCAAATTGAAGGCCAAAATAAACAATTCATTAATGTTTGCACAGGACCTCGCATTTTTCCCAGACGCCTCTGGGTATCTCAGAGTTGCTCCCTCTCTCCTCTCTTTCAAAACCTCACTCAAAACCCACCTCTTCAGGATAGCTTTCCCCAGCTGAGGTCTCGTTTATCCTTTTATCTTTTTAACCCTGTATCTGTTATGTTTTGTTTTGTTTTTTTTCTTAATAAAGTCTGTTCCTAGTGTTCCCATGTAAAGCGCTTGGGGTATTTAGAAAAGCGCTATATCAATTTGAGCTATTATTATTATTATGGCCATAAGGTTTTCAAAAACCATCGCAAACTAATTTGGCTCATTAAATATGTTAGTAGATGGTTGAAACTCCAAATAATTGATAGAACCGACCACTAGGGGGCGAGCCAAATTAATTTGTGATGGTTTTTGAAAACCGTATGCCCATACCTAACACCATGCCAAAATTAAAAAAATAGTTACCAAGTGCATAACTGTTATGATGTTTTACATCCCAGTTTATAGGCATTTTAGGCGCCATCTTGAAAATGATGCCTTTCTGGTTGTTCGTTTTTCCTAAAAAATATTATTTAGCACACCCAATAGTAACATGAAAAAAAAAATCTCTTATCAATTATTTTGGTTTTCAACCATACCTATATGTATCTAATATATTTGAGTGTGCAAACAGACCACTAGGGTGCGTGGCCAACGCGTTTTTTGAAAACCTTATATCCATACCATTCTAAAACTAGCCAAATCTTTACAAGTCCGCCCCCAGCTAAAATATCTTTGGAAGCTTATGGCTTTCTCTCCACTCCACTACTACATTTCAAAGACAAATATTTTACTTTTGACAGTTTTTCTAGGAATTAAGGGACCCAATTCACCCAAGTTATACATTGAATACAGGAATTAATTTTAAAAGATTTCAAAAAGAGTGAAAATAGACAATTTACAAGCTCACAACACGTTTCATTTATTTTCACTATTTCAGTATTTGACTAAGCAACTTTCATTCGTTGAGCCTGTCCAGGAGTATGGTCACATCTCCACCCCTCGGTACTCTCCCACCATAGCCATGATGTGACAAGTGCCTGATCCCCATGTTAAAATGATACATCAGTGCCTACTGCAAGTTTCCGACTCTGCCACATTGCCAGGGTAATGGGGTGGCGAATGACAGATTGGATTCTATTATCTTATTGGGAATTCAGCGCAGCATCCATAAAAGTGTACAGAGCAGAGCTTAATGGCGCGTGAGGAGGGAGACGAGGCTCTGTGAGGTCAAGGGACTGACTGGCGTCCCGATGGTTCCGTGTGTGTTTATTCCGGGCCGAGTTCTGTTACTCATGCTTTGTTGCTACTGGCACTGCCTTTCTAAGCTTCTCACATGTTGTGAAGTCTTCTAATCTGTCGAGTTCAATTAAGCTTTAAAGAAAAGGAACAGCTGAAAGAGTGCACATTCACAAACACTGCAAGGTGGTAATTTAATCAGAGATTTAGACATTTGTTTGTGCCCTGTTATTGTAGGATGAGGTTTATGAGACAAAACAAATGAAAGAAAGGAAACTACTAGTATTACTCAGTTCTTATTTTTTATATCCCCGGAAGACAGAAGTGTGACTGAACAATGAGGTTGCCCGGGGGAGCAACCTTTGATTAATTGGACAGATAAGAACCATTTGACAGCAACATTTATGTATTTGTTTACTCTTTTTCAATGAATAATAATGTGCCACCTACCTTCAAGATTCCCAGTCACTCATTAGTTTCGGTACGTAGCTCGCCATGGATATGAATATAGAAGTGACTGAGGCAAACAAAAAATATATTAATCTCAGCATTGGGCAGATGTGCACTCTATTCTCCAGGGGGCTGAATATAGTATAGAGTATTTCTTCTTTTTGTAATTGTTTTTAATGAAGACTTTGAAGTCGTCCCTTTACAACCACATTGTCATCAGCTTTGGCATTCAGAGGATCCTGGGAAAGGAATACACGTGTTTCATGTCAACATTATTCACATACGGAAATTACATTTCATTCTTACATTTTAAATAAAATCTACAATGCGTATAGGCAGTGATGTAAATAGGTTTTCAATGTAATGGGTCCCGGGCCGGGACCCAGGGGTGGTCTCTTAGAGTCCCACTTCAATGAATTCAACGACGGAGTCATATTTTGTTTGTTTATTTAAAAAAAATTTTACAAATGGCAGCCGATAACTAATTATATTCATGTAGATCTGAAAGAAATAAACACAATTCCAAATCTGACAACTTTAATATTTGCAAAGTATTATGCAAACAACAGTGCAACGTATATGCAAACAGAACAGTATATAAATTTAATTAAAATGGCGCCAAAATAAATAAAGTACATACCAGTCCCCCCTCCGTTCCGGAGCAATGGCCGTTTTTAGCCAAAAAGTGAAGATCTACAATCTCGGAAAAACACTTCTGCGCGGGGGGCTTCCGCAGGGGTCCCCGCGGTAGACCGCGGGGGGGTCTGTGGGGGTCCACTGGTACACACAGACACTCAGACTCAGATGTGTCTGAGCCTCTGGCTGTTGATGTTGGCCAGTGGCTGGCTCTTCTCTCAGGATGGGCACCAGGTGTTTGAAGGCAATGCAGTTTGCTGGGCGTAGTGCTATGACTTGGTGCTTGCGCTTGGTCAGCGCCCACCTCTCCCGTACCGGACGGGGCAGTTTCATAAGGATTACATGGCTGAGTGGGTGGTTGTCCATCTTTAGCTCGCCGATTCTGCTGGCGATCTGCATGAGAATGCAGCAGTCTTTGGCAGTCTGGATTTGGGGCAATGCATCGATCTCGGCTGCTATTGCTTCCAGTTCCGACCGATTGGTTGTTTCGGTGGGACCATTGTCTCTGTGTCGTTGAGCAAATTCTCATCTGAGTGCCTCAGAGGTGCTGGTGTCTATGTGGCTGTCCTCCCGCACGTTGTTGTTGCTGCATAGTTCTGGGGCATTTCCCAGCATTTCTCCGGCAGTTCCTACGGCATTTCCTAGCATTGGGGCATTTCCGTTATGTCCCGGGGACATGACCCGTCTTCGACTTTCAAGAGCGTTGAGTCTCTCCTTGACGGTCATCATCGACTGCCGGTGGAGCTGGCTCTCCTCCCGGGCTTGTCTGGTCACCTCTAGGGCCAGTTCTTGGTCACGTTTGTCCTTGACCGTTGAATTCAGAGATTGACCAATCAGAATCAAGCATTCAACCAAGCCATGTAATAAACACATGCCACACACACAGGTACCTGATAATAGCAATTACACAAGTGCTATTGTATTGATATTGTATTGGCCTACTACTATACTTTACAGCTGTTTCTATTGTTATTTATTGCTATTACTTTAGCTATTTCTCTTGTTTCTGCAAAGGCGAGAAACCGAAACCCAATAATTTGAACTATCTTGAATCTTGAATGACAGCAGCATCAACGTTCATAATTTGTCAATTAAAGAGAACTGGCCACAGTGAATATAGTTCTGTAATATGGAGGACGGATGACTGCTCATCAAAGTCATTTTAAAGTAGCTTTCAAAGACAAATTTGGCTGAACTGTATGTCACCAGTTATGTGGCCTTATCATTATAGATATTCATACTAGGCCACTTGCTGCAAACGAGAAAATATTTTTTATACATTTTGAATTGCATCCCAAGCCCTATAAAATGAAATTTTCATAAACACCAAACAGATTGATTTGGAAGATATTCTTAAACAATCTCATGGTATGCATCTTTCCAAAAGCCACCCATTCACTTAATTAGCAGTGATGCTGCCTCCCGAGGCGCCCGGCGTCATGAGTTAGAGCTGTCATCTTCCAACTCCCAAATACATCATACGCCTCTGTATTATTAAGTTAGGAGCAATAAAGAATTAATGTGTTCTCTTTGCCACACAGAGCCCTGTTGCAAAACAATTTAATCTTTCTAATAAGCTGAGAAATGGCAGAGCAGTATAAGAAACGGCCTCAGTGGGTTAGAATGTGGAAGAGATAAAACGGCAAAGGGGGTGAGGTGTCTAGCCAAAGATACAGTAGACAGTTGGTTGGAGTATTGAGCTTGGATGCATGTACTTTGCTACTCAGACGTCAGACCCGTTGTACCACTTGAGTGTATTTTCCCTCCCACTGAATAAGCCAAGCATTACCTTTTAAAGGGTCCATGGGGAGTATGACATCACGTTCTTTGCAAAGTAACTGGGAAAGAAAATGTTTTAATGTGGGAATCATTTCATGGTGTTACATTATTCCGGACATGTAGGCCAGCAGCAATGAAACAGTTCATTCTTTTATAGCTCTTCTGGCACACGGTGTCGTCAGCACTTTGTTGGGCTCTTCGGTTAGTAACGAGAGTCAAAGAAAAGCCTGGGGGATTGCTCTCGAGTTCGTTAGAATGTTTGACACCCAAACAAAGGTGTTTTTTGTTGTTGTTGGGATTGTATGACATTTCTTCATGGCTTGAATTTATGTTGCATATTCATCACAAAGAGACCATGCTCTCTCTAGTGATTGTGATTTCAAGGACCCCCAATTTCATTGCATTGGACCCATGGAGCCCCATTGGACCCGAATCTACACTATAAAATCATTAGTGTTAAAGTGTTGGGCGGCAGTAGCTCAGGGATCCCGGGGTTAGTGTCGCAGTGTCCTCGAGCAAGACTCTGAACCCCTAATTGCCCCCGGTGTGCAGGTTGATGCCTTGCATGGTTTCCTCAGCCGTATGAAATGTGCTCGTGAATGGGTGAATGTAATGCACAATCTAATAAAGCAGGCGCTATATAAATGCACAATTTTAGTGTTAATGTAATCATGAGTGTACAAATGGAACCTGACCGGCTCAGTTTGGTTCCTCAGTGATTTTCATCTTTTGCATTGGACCTCCTTGAAGCCCCTCAACGCCCCCTGGGGATCCCCGTTCCCCACTTTGAGAACCAAAGTGCAAAAAAGAGGGATGGACGCCTCTTTATTTGAGTGAGAATGCGATTACAAAAGAGGCCTTACTAGAGGTGTAACACTAAAGCATGCTCTCAATGACTCACTGATGCAATTTTGTAACGGTGTGAAAAGGCACAGCCGTGGATGTTTAAATTTGAACCAAGCCTACGTGGAGGTATTTTCAGAATCATCACAGCGCACTGCAGCATCTTAACGTACTGTAAAAGAGAGCTTCCAGCCCTCGATTCCTCCAACGCTTGTGATTGTGCTTTCATTTCCAGTATCAAAGACACACCTCCTTTCT
Organism: Protomyctophum bolini; assembly: GCF_963924005.1. Taxonomy (NCBI): domain Eukaryota; kingdom Metazoa; phylum Chordata; class Actinopteri; order Myctophiformes; family Myctophidae; genus Protomyctophum; species Protomyctophum bolini. Next base: position 33,405,863 of record NC_137875.1, on the reverse strand, counting down.
GTTCCCCTACAGTAAATTCCATTAGCTTGAAAGTGATGTAATACATAGTAATAACCTGAACTACAGTATGTTGAACTGTCTGACAGTCTTCAGTATTTAATGAGGCCATGAACAAAGGAATAGCAGATCTACTGTAGAATGCCTAATTCATAAATATTTTTTGGATTTGTTGATATTGGGTCCGAGCCAGTGATGAAACTTTTGGCAGCGAAGGACATGCGGCGTGCCAACTTTCTCTGCCCCTAAGCCTTTGACAATTCATGTATACTGTATAGCCACACAACAACATTTTACATTCATAATGATGAAGACATTGTACAGTAAAACATTTTAAAGTGTTCATTTAGATTCTGAGAGTGTAAAAAGGGATCTGTAAGGATAAATGAACAGGATCAGGATCTGGCTACATTTTTTACAGTTTTCAAGAACCAATAGAACACAATGGGAGTTCACAGAGTACATTCATCCTCATCAAAGTGTTGTGTTATGTATTAAGTATGCCATGCTTGATTATGCTTTGCATTCATTAGTGCTCGCTGATCCCCAGCAGCCCTCCTAGCCCTCGGGTTAAAAATGCAACTTGGATTTGTGTCCTTCCTTGGATTTTCATTGCATTGCATCTTCTTAGCACCAACCATCATATAAAAATATCAATATTCCAGTGGTTTTACAATATAAATTGGGGTACCAGAGATAGAAATGCCATTAAATCGGGGGTCCATAGCATAATGCCTGTGAAACTGGGGGGTCCATGAAATTAATATGTTTCGAAATCACTGCTAGAGCTGTAGAAATCCTCCCTTATCGGGGTCACTGGCATATGTTTTCAAAAGGGGATCCGTGGCCTAATAAATGTTGATTTGGGGGTCCTTGACACGAAACAGTTTGGGAACCACCACACATTAGATAATAGATTAACCTACAGTTTATGGTCTTTCCAAGGCACACACGCAGCTTGCAATCAAAATCCAACCAAATTCAACAAAGCACTCATTTAAGCTGGTACAGTAGATGACAATATTGCTTAGCTTGAGGTCAAAAAAATAATGAATGATCCATGCCAGATTATTATCCAAATATTGCATTGGCACCAGCCAATTTGCCATGCTTGGGAGGCCCCAGAAACGTAAATCGTTTTTTGTGCTCAGAAACGGCAGATAAACAATTTTTTCAAGCACTGACTTTTCATTATTTCTGTTAATATGAATATGACTGATAAGAAATAAGAAAAGTTTATTGAAGTAGCCACTTCTGTGCATCTTTACATGGAGACGAGAGCGGTGAGGAGAGAGAAGGAGATACGTGTATGCAGTTTATTTCAAAGTAAAATGCACTTTAGAAAATATGTTCAAAATACCTCTCATCATGTAAGAACGTTGTAAATCTCTCTGCCCTTATAGCAGTAACCATTTTGGGGCTCCGGTGCAGAGTGTGCAGCATCTCTGTCATGCTTTAAAAGGTGGTTTGAATAAACAACCTTACTGAGAATGAGCATGTGATTATTAAGTTGATATGTCAATATATCACAGATGTGTCTTGGACATGCATGAGGAGACGTTAGAGGACAAAGTGTGATTCTGACCAGCACATCCACTGCAGGTGGTTAACCTCTCGTTTCCACTTGATGTTTCACGGACTAGACTGTTCAACACAATCTTGGAGAAGGCGAGAAGATGCCTGAACAGTGGAAAAATAGTATACTGGTGCCGATTTTCAAGAACAAGGGGGATGTACACACTACACAGTTGTAGTAACTACAGAGGCATACTGTAAGCATGAAACAATAGGAAAGCAGTAGTGGAAGCTAGGCTAAGAGGAGGGATGACAAAATGGCGTGCATCAGTATGGGTTTATGCGAAGGAATAGCACTTAAAGATGCGCTGTGCAGGAGCACCTAACTAAGGGAATGGAACATGATTTGTATAATTTATTTGATACCAAATACACACTCATGACTAATTTATAGATTGAATACAAATTGGCATTGGACACTCCCCCAAGGAGTGACCATGTGCTACCTTGCACCATAGATGGTCTAATTACGGCCCTCAGAGTTACAAATGGATAAATTAGTCCCTTAGAGCCTGCATTTGGAGTTGTATTTTTGTCTTAGTCGTCAAAAAAATGAGTCGAGCAGAGATTGCTTGCTTGCACTGGAGAGATTGTGCAATGGTCAGTGGGTGTAGCTCAAATAGGTCTGATATATTATGGCCTGAGAATGTCATGACGGGACTCCGTGTTCTCACGGATGCTGGACTCCTGCTGTATTTATTGAGCGAGAGAGAGAGAGAGAGAGACATATCACTATCTCTCGCTTTGCCTCTGTGATTCATTGCTAACGACGGCCCTCTGCTTTCTGTTCCAAAGAGGCTTGTTTGTGTTTTTTTCTGGTCCCCCTGGTGTTTGTCTTTCTGAAGTGATGGACTGCCAGCCTTGGCTAAGTCTCTGCACCAGCCCTGGGCACCACATGACACGCACAGCTGCCAGGCGAGATCCCGAGATCCGGGAGTATTGGGGCTGTGCTCACCAACAACTTAGAAGACTGTCTCTGTGTGTGTGTGTGTGTGTGTGTGTGTGTGTGTGTGTGTGTGTGTGTGTGTGTGTGTGTGTGGTGTGTGTGGTGTGTGTGGTGTGTGTGGTGTGTGTGGGTGTGTGTGTGTGTGTGTGTGTGTGTGCATGTGCGTGCGAGAACATTGTTGATGCTATCACCTAGAGCGGTCAGCCAGCTTGGAGGATGTGCAATGTGTTCAAACTTCTCCTGCAGGTTTCCTATCTATATATATATAGTGTCAAAACAAATGTCAGGATTTGCGAGAGACGCATGCCTCGCATGTTCATATTATTATGCTGCCGATGACCACAGCTCTGAGGTGACGCGGGGTCGTCTGCGAGAGCTGCACTCAGTGTACGACCGTGACTAATCTCCCATGGAGCATAGCAGAGTGAAGGCGCACTGCTATGTCATTCTTTAACTCGGGGGATTTTTTTCATTCCCACTCTTTTGTCTGTCTGTCTGTCTGTCTGTCTGTCTGTCTGTCTGTCTCTACCTCTCCCTTCCTCTCTCTCCCTCTCTCTCTTCCTTTGGCTTCATCCTTCATGCACTACAGTGCTCCCACCAGATCGGTGCCTAAGCTAAAGGGACACGGTGCTATATGTAAATCAATTTGGAGCGCAGTCGTGTGTGGAAATAGAATTAGAGCTGTCGACTACAGAGCCAGGCCCCTCTCCCTCTCTCATACTGTAATATTCTGCACTTTCTCACTTATACCAGTAATGCCGTAAGTAGTGTTTGTAGGGGTGCGTGCACTGTAAATGCATATTGCATGTGTGTGTGTGTGTGTGTGTGTGTGTGTGTGTGTGTGTGTGTGTGTGTGTGTGTGTGTGTGTGTGCTTGTGTCTCTGTGTGTGTGTGTGTGTGTGTGTGTGTGTGTGTGTGTGTGTGTGTGTGTGTGTGTGTGTGTGTGCTTGTGTCTCTGTGCATGTTTGTGTGAAATGAAATCACCTAAGTGAAGGATTTCTTCTTCTTTTCTTCTAAAGGAGCATGGAGAATGCAAGGAGAGGCACTGGATTACTCTCAAATGGTTTCATGCTCGGGGGGAGCTGGGTCATGGTGAATTATTACACAAAAGCATAGAATCACGTGCTTTCAAAACGATGCCCAGCTTTTTTCAATTTACATGGACTGTTAGGTTCTGTGTGCGGCATCATGGGAAAGAGTTGATGTCCATGTCACTCATGCATGTTGTGAACGTGATGTCAGAAGTCGTCTACCCTCTGGCTATGGAGACAGTAAGCAGTCGTGGAAGAAGTACTAAAAGTACAAAAGTATTGGCATGGAACTGTAAAAAAAAGTGTGTGCGCGCGTGCGTGTGTGCGCACGTGCAGTCAGTGCATGCATTTTGTTTGACGACTGGGTGAATGACGGAATAACCTTATCTCAGCCATCATTACTTTTGTTGTAGAAATACTATTTGGAATGCGAATATAGGAAAAGTACTATGTTTCTAATTTAATAATAATAAAACTTTATTTGTATAGCACATTTCATGACATGAAATGCAGCTCAAAGTGCTTTACAGAGCAATGGAGAAAAAAAGAAAAGAAAAGCAAGGCATAAACATTAAAAAACAAGAGCTGAAACAGTTCAATTTAGTCAAAACCACATTCCAGTTTCACTGGCTCCTTAATTAAAGTATGTGTTAAAGTTTGACAATATTCATATAAATCTTGATGAGCAGTTGGTGCAGGAGGTTTTCACATCATTAAGAAAAACAGCATTTTGTGTCTCCCTGAGGCGCTGCTAAAGAGATCCTCATTTATCACTATTAACCTGTGCAGCTATCACTGAATGGCTAATTAGAGGTTAGCCTGTTTATTGAAATGCAACACATGCTGTGGAAGTCAGAATCAATGGTTATTGATTCAAGCAATTGTAGAAAACGATTGAATATTTGTAAGGCTATTGCGCCTTCTGTTCGTCAGCTTCTACAAGCAGAGATGTAGGTAGGTTGGTTTCATTCATAAACAGTGGTCCATGCACCATTTGGCTCATTTCAAGAACGTACCAGAAATATGTCAGAGCACCATTTTTCGTCAGGGTGACTGCTATGAGATCAAAGTCTATGAAACGGCTTTGAAGTCACCCTCCGTCTAAATGGCATTTGGGTGACACTCTCTCTCTCTCTCTCTCCACACTGTTGCCTGACACAATTTCAATGCTTCTGTCATACAACTGTACAATGGAAGCGCTGAAATGGTTCAAGCGTATGTGTGTGTGTGTGTGTGTGTGTGTGTGTGTGTGTGTGTGTGTATCCCTTCCATATTGTCTTTGCAGTCACGTAAAACATTCAAACTGTAAATCAAATTAGTCTAAACATTGCTGCTCAGCAGAAATGGAAAATATATTTTTATATTTAATTTTCATGAACGGAAATGACAAATGATGGCAAATTCCTTTGTACCGCTTTCAGGGGAGTAATGTAAGACTGTATAGCATCAGAAGATTATAATAATAATAAAAAAGCTTTATTTCACCTTTCAAAACAACGTTACAAAAGTAAACGGCACACAAGGCAGGACAATTTAAAAACGATGCAAAGCAAACAATAATAATACGGGCAATCAATTCCGTACAGAATAGTAGAAACGGGAAGCTAAAGCAGAGTAAAAAATCAATAGAACACAATCAGGAGAAATTAGGATTAAAAGCTAGTCTATAAAAAATTAGTTTTAAGTAGAGTTTAAAATTTAATTTAAAATGTGGAACCGACTCAGCGAGCCTGATTTCTAGGGGCAGAGCATTCCATAGGGTGGGGACCCTAAAGGGAAAGGCCATGCGACCAGTCGAGTTCACTGACTAGTGGAGTTCCCTTTGGTAGGGCTAGGAGTGCTTTATTATAGGATGCGGGCTGGTATGTAGGGGGGCATTAGGTCTGAGATATAAGGTGGCGCAAGACCTAGGCTGGCTGAGTTTGAATGTGGTGAGTAATTCAACTGGCAGCCAGTGCAGAGAAGCTAAGATGGGTGTGATGTGATCATACTTTCTTGACCCAGTTAAGAGACGGGCAGCGGCATTTTGTACTAATTGGAGACTGTGGATAGATTTGTTTTGAGAGGCAGGTGTAGAGAGAGTTACAGTAGTCTAGGCGGGAGAAGATGAAAGCATGAATTACTTTAGTCAGGTCGGAGGTGGTGAGGAATGGTTTGATTTTAGAAATATTTCTGAGGTGGTAGAATGAAGATTGGACGACCTTCTTTATGTGTAGTTGGAGGTTGAGGTCTGGGTCAAAGATGACACCTATTAGTTTCTGACAGTGGGTTTGAGATTGAGTTGTAATGGGCCAAAGTTATTTTCGATGTGGGCTCTGGCAAGGGGGAGACCAAACACTACGACTTCTGATTTGTTATTATAGAATACTGTAGATGTCTGGTTGAGAGACTATAGGTAGAGGAGATCTTGAAAAAACAAGAAGGTGGCCGGACACGCCAATAGCCAGAGTGCCAATATTTTATTAGGACAGCAGGTAAGACAAAAATTAATCTAACGTTTCGGCGGTTAAGCCTTCATCAGGGAATGAGAGACTATAGGTGACATCTAAACAAAAAGACGATAAGTGGCCTAGCCTGGGTTCCAGCCTGATTTGCTGTGTTCCGTATTGTCACTTCGCTACTCAGTCTGGCCAGCAGGTACAGTAGCAGACTCTCATTTCATAACGTCACCTGTTACATAGCCACATTGTTGCTAATACGTCACCAGCCAGCGCCACTCTATCCATGCTTCAAGTTCTCACTGTTGAAAATTAGCGCCAGTTCGACAAATTAGCGCCAGTTGTGTGGGGTGAGTTTAGTGATTGATAAGGGGACGTTGCAGGTCAACAACAGTAGCTGTGTGGGGTGAGTTTAGTGAATGATAAGGGGACGTTGCAGGTCAACTGCAGTAGCTAGCTGAGCAGTGCACATTGATACGACGTCAAACTGGTGGGTTTTTCCCCCCAACCCGTACCACAGACCAATCAGAAGCCACGGGTCCAGTTCAGTCTTTTACGTGTCCCGCCTACCTTGGAGATAGAACCCTTTCCAGACTGACTACCCAGGCTACTGGTCACCCAGGCTACTGGTCACCTGGGAATGGGAAGGTTCAGGCTGGAACCCTCAACCCAGGCTACTGGTCACCTGGGAATGGGAAGGTTCAGGCTGGAACCCTCAACCCAGGCTACTGGTCACCTGGGAATGGGAAGGTTCAGGCTGGAACCCTCAACCCAGGCTATACTGGTCACCTGGGAATGGGAAGGTTCAGGCTGGAACCCTCAACCGGTTCCCGGTTCCTTGAGCAATACATGTTTAGTTGCTCTCTCGGGCTCTGTTCATGAGCTGCCAGCTGCTGTTAAAAATGAGCTGAAATGAAAAATATGTTTTCACACTTTCAGAGTATATCCGTGGTCGTGATGGGGACATTGGGGGGGGGGGAGCGATATTTTATTGGCCTTTTTTATCAAGAAGCAAAGTACAAAAAGATCATTGTTGCTGCTGGTGACTCCATTCCTGCCATTACCATGCCATCAATGGAAACATTGCGACAAGAAAGTGATATACTGTAGAACCCAAGAAATGACAACATATTGACATACTGTCTGTACTCTGTAATATGATGCAGGTGTGTTTGTATGTATATAGTGTTTGTAATTATGGTATTATTAGCACGCCGAGAGGGCGTTGGAGGGAGAGAGAAAGTTGAGCAATCAATTATCATGAAACATCTCTCCTACTCTACATGAGCATTTCACTCCTGGTTCTGTACTGTATTAATACTCTGATAATGTTCAAGATACTGGAAGCCCTTTTTAATCCATTTCAAGGTTCCAGGATCCTCCAGCAGATTATTAGCCCTCAGGTTATGCAATGCCACACACTGTCTAACTCATTAACTGTCCAGTTCCCCTATAGAACACCCTAGAGACCTTGCTAGTGTTTTTGAGCATTTTTACTTATATTTCAATAATATTTGATTCTATGATTATATAAGCACCAAATATCTCAAAAGAAAGAAGAGAGTCTATCGCTAACTTTTCATCTGGGGAAAAAAGTGTGTTACCGCGATGTTCTGTTATACAATGCCTGCGCCCGTACGCTGCACAAATAACATCCTACAGGACCAGTTCCACCCAGCACACCATCTTTTCCAATGTCTGCCCTCTGGTAGAATATATCGATCCATCCGGTCCAGAACCAACAGACTGACCAACAGCCTTTACCCACAGGCTGTCAGGCTGCTGAATGAACAACCTGCCCCCCGCCCCCCATCCCGAGCCCCCTCCTATAGTATTAAAAGGGTACTGAAAATGGACTTGGTCTTGCACTGAACTTTGGACTTTGCATTACATTACACCAGCACTATTGCACTTTGGGTTATTGTACAGTATGGTTATTTATTTGTATGCCAGTGGTGAAGCTCTAAACTGAATTTCGTTGTTTCATGCAAGCAATGACAAAGATCAATCTATCTACAATACTATACTAAACTGGCTTGGATTTGTTTTGATCACGTTCTTTCCGTTTGTTCTATGAACCGGAAGCTATAGATTCACTCACAGGTCACGGAAGAGTGTTTTCAGTAAACACTGAAACACCAAATGACGTCTACTGTACACATCAATAGCAGTCAATGAGCTAATAACTGCATTTATTTCCACCAATTGCCCTTTTTCATGACATTACCATATTGATTGATTGACTGTATCTATTTATTTGTACTAATACTGTATTGAACTGAGTTTTTGAACTGAGTTTTTTACTCTACATTACTAATCCATGTGTGGATCAGGTGCTGTTCGACAGATTTGAGAGAAGAGTTCCGTTGTAACCTTGTGTCTGCATGGTATTTATCTATTTGACCTATTGACCTATCAGTCGTCAATCGATGACAGTCAGGGGAATGTCAGAAAAGCCAGGGTAAGCTGTAGTCCACGCGTACCACATGTAGTACACACACTATACACGACCTACTAATACACAGGGAACCTCTGCCAAGGAGTTGATTGCAGCCAGATTCCATAATGTCAAGCCAGTGGCTTCAACACAGTATGGCACAGCAACAAGGGCCACTCTGCAATAAGCCAGCTTTAAACGGCTACTATACCCCAAAGACCAACTTTGTAGAATGTTCTTGGTATTATAGCATTTGCATGACAAAAATCCGGTCTGAAGTCCAAACACGACCTCTAGGGCAGGAATCTTGATTTGCAATCTGTTCAATGTTACAAGGGAGCAGCGGATGTCGACTTTATTTCCACTTGAGACAGTTGAAATGGAAAAGTCTGAGTTGCATTAACCCATTTAGGCCTGACGTCGAAATAAATAAAAAATATTCGGAAAGAATATATATTCAAAGATTTGTGCCGCATTTTCACGATTTTCCAAAAATAGCTAAAGTATTACATAATGCTTAGTTAAAACACCAAAATGGGTATAAAATTTTATACTTGGATTATTTGAAAATAGCAGCTCACAACGCATCACATCTCATAATGCGTTGCGTGAGCTCATAGATCAGATTTGTTATTATTATTTTTTGACAAATCTTGAGAAATTCTGAAAAACATTGACGTTTTCTGATACAAACAGGGATGCCAGGGGCCCAGGGTTAATGTAGCTAAAGCTTATAGCAGTAAGAACTAAGTCTGTATCTTTGCCAGACAGCCAGGCCATGCCAGGAAACCATAGATATAAACTAGTGTAGTCAGATAAGTCATAATAAGTAGGGCTGAGCCGAATGGCTCGAAGCTTCATTCAATGGATTGGGATTTGGATTATAATTCAGATTCTGACTGTTGTGTTCCTGTTCTGTGTTTTGTGCTCCGGGACTTTATTTGCCAAAAATGCATACTTCCTCCTCACTGACTGGTGCATTTTATTTAGGCCTTTGCCCCATTAGTAGATCCAAGCAGTCATATCTGCTCTTAAATCCCAAATCCACATCAAGGAAAGTCACAATGCACAGTATTGCTATACAGAGGAACCTTGTGCTTTTGTTTGGCTTTTAAAAGTTTTCTGAAATATCAACTTGCTTTTGATGAAACATGTTTCCACGATTCCTAAGGTAGTGTAGACATTAAAGAGCATCTATGATCGATCATATACATGTACCAGGAAATGTGTGCCCATTCCAGTTACAGTATGTCAACATGTTAGTTATAAGTAACACCCAACTTCCAACGTATTAAATGGCTTCATAGCCATTAGCCACCTACCTTGCCCACCGCTAAAGCATATTGCTATGGATACCATTCATTCTTATAACCACTGCATCTAATGCCATTTAAAGACATGGCCAAAGATAGCCAGGGTAAACATAATTAACCAATATATAATGTTCGCGTTAACATCACCTTGACACTATACATTCTGTGAGGCCTCTACTGTACTTATAGCACAGTCACATCAGCTGCAGTGGTGGCAGTGAAATGAACAGTATACTACATCATACTACTGAAAAATGGCTGTAAAATTCAGAAATGGCAATACAGAATGTTTATGGAATCTGGTTCATTTCTGCTAACTGATCCTGATTTATTTTTTCCATATAGCTGAATATAGCAGTTTTTATTTATTGTAAACATGTACTGTACAGTGTACACAATATACAAAATGCAAAAGACCACATAAAAAGTGGGTCTTATGATGATCCTATAGCCTGCCGTACTGTTTGCCAGTCGACAGCAGTGTGAACAGTCCACTGGGAGTTAGGAGGATCTTCTGGGAATTCACAGTGCGCCTTTATGTGTAGAGGCAGCTCAGTTCTGGTGATGTGCTATGCTGCTGTTTGTCTTCTTCTCTACCAGCAGTGATGTAGCCGTACTCTCAATGGTGCACCTGTAGAAGTGCAGACATTTTTACACAGCAGACATTTTGATGGGTAAACACAGCTGAAGGTAACAACAATAATTGTGCACACGTGTTTCATCTGTAGGTTTTAATAATGTGCGCCAGCCTGGACAGTTCCTGTCCTGTTAACTCCCATGCTGGCACACAGAAACACTCACAGTATTAATGTTGTCTATTGTCCTTTATCTGCATTTGCCTGTCAAAATGATAGCTGTGAAAAGGGTCCATTGTGAAAACAACAAGTAAGCAGTATACTGTATAAGACTTTTTTTTAAATTATTATTATTTTATGCTCAAAGAATATTCACTGAATCTATTTAGTCTTATGTAGACCTTTTATATACTAAATGTTTAGTCAGAATGTATTTTAATATAACCCATTAAAATACAAAATCTGATTTTACAATTTAAATGATCAGACGGGTACAGTGGAATAATGCAGGGGCCTGCATTATTCCAGCACTATTCTGCACAACTCTGGATTGAACAAACAGTCAAACACACCACAGAGGCCCTCATGCAATGATGACTTCCAAGTCTATTCATAATACATGTAGGAAAGCACAGATTCTTCTCATAATACATGTAGGAAAGGACAGATTCTTCTCATAATACATGTAGGAAAGCACAGATTCTTCTAAGAATATAATATTCTATACATTTCAGTGTTTATGGAAGGAACACTTACAGCAGTCTAGCGCCAGCCAATCAGTAAGACAAACTCTAATGGACTAACTGTATGGAAATGCATTCAGCCAGATGTTGCACTCTGATGTAGGTCCCAAGTGTCACACATTTTAAATGAGGCATAGACTACTAAGCCTTTGGAGTGATTAGTGGCTGCTAAGCTTATCAGATTTGCTTTATTGGTTGCTAACGGCATGATGAGGCACATTAAGGCTATAATGGTTATTTCATGAAATAAAATGTAGTCAAGCTAGGGTCTTCTCTTGATCGTCCCGTGGATTAGGGCTGGGCGATATCGACAAACTCGAATATGACAATATTTCTTTACCCAATACCTCAATTGATATTTTGAAGATAATACCATTTTTATTTGTTTTGTTTTGTATTTTTTTATTGAAAAATAAATATATATATATGAAAATGCGTGGCCATTGATGGATTTGAATTTTATATCTATATAGGCCTAATTAATTTATATTCTGAAACAGAGAGAGAGACACGCATAATCTTTTTAGTTTGAGCTTGAGCAATGAGATATTTGAGAATATTTGCAAGCGGTGAATGTCACGTCCATATGTCGATATTGCGATATCCAAGAGACGATATCTAGTTTCATATCATGATATTGATATATTGCCCAGCACTACCATGAAGTACAGATCTATAGGTGAAGCACACACATCAAACATGGCCATAATTAGACGAATTAGACAGTTCCTCACCCAGGAATCAGCCCAGCTCCTAATCCAGACAACAGTCTTGTCAAAACTTGACTATTGTAACTCCCTCCTTACTGGCCTACCAGCATGTGCACTTAAGCCTCTCCAGCTGATCCAAAATGCCGCAGCTCGCTTGGTCTTCAACCAGCCAAAATTCTCACATGTCTCCCCCCTGCTCCGCTCCCTCCACTGGCTCCCGGTCGCTGCCCGCACAGAATACAAAACTCTGATGCTGGCATTCAAAGCAACCAAAGGTATGGCTCCCCGATATCTTGCAAGTATGATCGAACCCTACAAACCCTCCCGCGCACTCAGATCAGCCAACGCAGGAAAGCTGGAAGTACCCTCACTAAAACGCCGGGACAACGCTCCACACGTCCCAAACTCTTCTCCCTTCTGGCTCCAAAACTGTGGAACTGTCAGAACTGCAGCGTCACTCCCAATCTTCCGCCGTAGTCTGAAAACCCACCTTTTCAGACTCCATCATGGCCCATAACACTTACCCCACCCCCTTAGATAGCATTTCTGTAGACTTGGATAGCATTTGATACAGACTTATAGCATGTTATGCAGCACTATGCATTGTATGTAGTCATAGTACAGATAGTAGTATAGATGAATAGTTTACATGTATAGTTTCATTATATAGATATTCCACTGTTACTTTCTTAGCTTACGCATGTTTCATGATAAATGTTTTATGTGATGTATTCCCATGCTTTTTGGTTCTTGCTTAATGTAAGTCGCTCTGGATTAAGAGCGTCTGCTAAATGCCTAAATTGTAAATTGTATAACAGTGCTCGGCTCAACTATTGAACACTCCTGAAGAATGAAGAAGTGTGTGATACTATTGGATTTACTCACCTCTAATCTTGGATGTTGGTCCATGCAAGCTGTGTGGCTTGGCAGTGCACTGTGGGATATGATTGCTCCCCGCAGTGACATGGACACATGCCTTCCATTTTTCAAATCCTTCTCCATCCCCTCTGTTGATGTGTCTCCTCTGAATTAATGATGTTTTTACATCGTCAAAGAGGCAGATGGTCTTTTTTTTTCTCTCAACGATCATAATATCTTCCCTAAAAACTTTTTTGTGGCTTGTTGATTGTTTTTTGTATGCAAATGTGATAGTTTATGTAGCGTTTGCAGCATTGTGTGGTCATTGTATGTCATTACATTTACAAGGTTCAGTTGTCCATTGACCTCAACTTGTGTCATTGTATATGCGCATGCACGCACGCAAGCACAAATGTCTCTCTTGATCACAGTGTGATTAAGCAGCTGTAGAAATGTTTCTATCGATCCATTGACAAGTTCCTGGGTTTGGGACTTACTACACTATTTCCATCATTTACTCATGGCCTGTAGTCGATTAATGCACGTGCGTGGATCCACACACGCACGCAAGGAATTGTACGTGTACGCATCGACTGCACAGTGCACGCAAGTGTTCCCATGAAATCTGAAGTCTGTCATACCCTCAGAATGTGTATTCCCAGCACAATATACTAAATACATCAAGTCTGAATATTAAAAAAAAGCCTAGCCTGTAAGTTCTGAATTCCCAGTGCCCTAAATGAGGCCTGTGCTTTTTTCACCCTAGCCGCATACAAAGTATTTACAAGTTTGGGGGGGGGGGGGGAACAACCCTCGAGTCGTCTTTGACGTGTCTGTCTTTTTCTGCTTCTGTTTTAGGGGCCTATTTTCAAGCCATTACACGGAGACTCATTACCTGGAGGATGGGAGTGCAGTCACTGGTGCTCACAACTTCACGGTACGTTAGCAGTTGAGTGCATGTGACATTTATGGTTGAGCTGACATGCAGGGGTGCGTATGTATGGACACATCCCTGGTCGCAGCCAAGGGATTTCCTGTAGGCTCAGAGTCGGTACAGCTCAGCTCTTCTACTACAGTGAATGAGTGTTCGTCTCCTCAAGTTAAAGTATGAGGTATAAAATACAGCAACCTTGTGATTTTTTTCCCCCAGATTTTATTTCAGATTAAAAACAAAAAAAACTCCATGTGGGTGTTTGAAACCATGAAAACAAATGATGCATTCTTCAACAGTGAACTTTAACAAAATAGTACATATAGTTGTTGTGTACCTTATTTCTTTTGGCCACTTTGCATCCAACTGTAGCGTCACCTCACCTTAACCTCATTTTTAACTTGACTATTTACTCTGATTATGTCGTCATACCTCTTCCATCTGACCTACAAAGAAAATTAAGTGTTTCTGTGCTTGTCTGTCTGTCTGTCTGTCTGGGTGGATGTGTGTCTGGGTGGGGGGATGGGTGGATGTGGGTGTTGACCTATACCTGCATGGACCCGTGATATTTTCTTGTAATGCTTACCTGAACCTGCCTGACCTGCAGGCCAACACATGGGACATGTGGGTTATGGGTAGACCCAATACTACTCCAGTCTGGGTCTAGTAAATATTCTAGCAGTAGATGCTCTCATTTGAAGGGAGATGCAAGGAACATTGCAGCCGGCAGGCTTTTCACAACACAGTGTTCCAAAAATGTACACTGGAGGCAGTGATGTGTTTGAGCCTTGAGGCAGTAGCACATAAATTGGTTGTATACATTTTTTGTCAGGCGAAACCTGACTAATGAAAGCTCATGAAAACTAGACGACCTAGTCTAGCCCTATTCATACTGAGGGCCTTGCCTGATTTGCTGCCTCCTCTGGCAATGGGACAGCGAGCAATGGCATGCCAACGGCATCCATGCACACACGCACCTCTGATCAATGGGACAGCATCCATGCACATACGCACACACCGTCGGGTCCATCACGACGAGTGGACAGTTTGCAAATGCGGGTCCTACGTGCATTAAGCCATTAGCGGTGGTCCGGCTGGTTTCGTTTTGTCCAACGCGATTACGTGAAACAGCATGGCTGCGTCTGCTGTAGGCTACTACCAAAACACATTGTACTTTTTTGTTGCACATAGAAAGCGACATAAAATGACAATGGATATAAAGACAGTTCCCCTGTGCTGCTGTGCACAGCGGAGATAATGCACAACTCCAGGTACGAACACAAAATTATAAGTGCTCTTTTTTTTCTTTTTCTTTTTTTTTAAGCGTATACTGTTCTGGCTGCGCCTGTTGTTCCTCTACGTTGGAATGTATACCTTCTGCTGGGTCTGGTCTAAAATGTAATATGCTTCATTATTCACTGAAGCATAACAAGTAGCATCACTCTAGGTTGTAGGCTACTTTGTACGGGAGAAGGCTGGCGTACTGACGTAGTATACTACTGTGAACCGCATGAGAGACGGAGAGAGACATGCTGTCATTGGATAGCAGCAGAGCCATATTTATTTTAGTGGCACTGGCACAGATGTACTGTACGTACGGTCACAAAATTCACAACAATGCCATCAAATATTTGACAGTCCAGTGCCCTGGCTGTAACAGCCATTTCAGATACATTAAAACACTTCTAATGCGGTGCAGAGGCTATGATTTGTGATTTAAAAAATAAACCCCTCTGAACAGTTAACACAGTAAACTGTATTTTTCTCCTCTGGCATCTGAGAGAAATTGAAATCAGGGCATCACTGAACAGTGGGAAGGGCCGTTTGACAGCCTCCTGACAGCTCGGCGGGGGCGAAATGCTTGGTAATTTGGCACTGACTGACAATTCCATTCCCATACATTTTTGACAGTGTCCTCTACTTCCTTTGTTGCTTACCTTTCATCTCAAATGTGGGGGCGGTGCAAGCACGACACCTCGCTTTCAAAAACATACTTTATACAAACCTGGCTCGTCCCACACCATCAATAAAGCTATGTCATTTCCCATATCCAAGTTGTGGGGGGAAAAGTGTTCCCCAACAAAACAAAATGTATCGTTATTATTCTGTGAATTTTCTGTCAAGCTTTTTGGAGCATCATGAAAAACAGCCAAACACTGCCCCTGTTCACATTAGAAAAGGGGTTTCCAAAGTTTTCAGGTCGAGACCCAAAAGAGAGATTAGATTTTTGGCCGGGGCCCAAACTAGTGAAACTAGATCTACAAATTAAGCACACAACGTGTTGCTTTGTTACACATTTTGAGCTTGTACTGTAGATTGTCTATTTTCACTACTTCATAAGTATTCCATTTTTTATTCATAGAATTTCTGAAATTTGTTTTTGTTTTGAAATGGATGATTTTTTTTTTAATTAGGAAAATAAAATGGGGTTTTTACTCGAATTGTGACCCATACAATTGCATGCAACCGGTTCATAAATACCCACTCCGAAATGGACCGGTGACTTTGTTAATCGAACCCTACATGCATGAATATGCTCTCTTTATACAGAGACTGCTGTCCTAAGACAGAGTGATACGCTGTGTCGATGTTGCCAAACAAAACCGTTATTATCGGCATTAACCTAATCTATGGTTCACCGCTGCATAGATCAGGGTTTATTCATTCCGTCAGTCTGGGTGAGAGGACACCAAAGCCAACACCTTGACAAACAAATGGTGAAAGAGTTCAAGTGTTGGATGCGAAATATTCTGTTGCAGTGATGTGTCATGCATTTTAGTGGTAATGGAAACAAATTGCCCAAATATATATTCCTTATGCCTGCTCTGTTTTCATGGTTCACAAACTTCACATTGAGCTCTCTGCCATTCCAAAGCGATATATTTTCTTTTCTCCCCAGATGCATTACGTTTCTCATTCGGGTGACCATTCTGTTTTTGTAGCATTATGGGGAAGAAAGAAATAATAATGCCATCCACAAGAATTTCCTCTGGCAGTTCAGTGTTGACACTTGGCATTTCTAGAACTGAGCAATAGCTAACAGAGCGACAAATGGCAGTTGATTTTGGATGGTGTGGTGCAGACTTGAAAGAGTGCTGCTAGACAGTAAATGGACTTCTGTTTTGCCTCCAAACCAGACACTTCCCCCCTACTGGTGCTCAGACAAGACAGCGGTCTCACCATCTCGATGACGATAACCTTAAATGGCCTCTCTTCATGCCTAGGTGGACTCATTTGCATCGCCATTTTGTGGCCACTCCTGCAGAACAACAAAGGAAAAACATACTATTTTTTGCTGACACCTTCTATTTGTGTCACTGTCCAGCTGTTTAGATTATATTGATTTCAAGGAGCCCTGTTTGTATGGAGGAAAACAGAAGGGGAACATATTCCACAAAGCAAATCTGAATTAAATGACCTTAATTTAAGGCAGTGTCAGTGCAGTTGAGGGTATTCAATCATGTTTTTAGAACTGCTGCGGTAAGAAACGTGAGACTATCACCTCAATTACTTTTAAGGGTGTTGCATAAAGAAAGTGCCCATTGTCTGACTATAATGAACTTGTTTATGTGAACATTTTTACTTATTGTAGAATAACTGCTATTACCACGGAGAAGTGCAGGGACACCCAGAATCTGATGTCATCCTCAGTGCCTGTTCCGGCCTTCGGTAAGAAACACAATGGTTTTCTGTTTTTTAATTGCTCACAGCTGTCTCCCGTGATATTTGTATTTGTACAAGTCGGTCAGCATGACACTCAAGCTAGATTTATACTGAAAATAGGCGTCATACAAGCTTATGGTGCAACGGGTTGTAAGCTTGTAGATTGGCTATTTTTGCGACACATATACCAATAAGCCCCTTAGTTCTGTACTACTGCACTCATAGGTCATTGTGACCTATTTTTTTTGATTTTGAAGTTGATTATCTTTCCCCTTGAAGCTTTCAGAAGGTTCCCCTTCCATGACTATCATCATCCATCATCATTCCATAATCTCAGACATTTTTGACATCTGAAACATTTTCTAAATATGAATTTAAGCACATGCTACTTCTGTCCCGTGTCATGTAGAAAAGTGCATATTCTTAATGATCTGCACTCGTCTTCTCTCATAATGGCACCTGTACGCTGTCTGACAGACTGCAACTAACGGCCACCTGCTAGCAAACTAAATGGCTTTTGGGCATTAACAAAAACGCTTGTAGATGCACGGTCATCTGCTGCTTAATTACCCCAACAATGTGGATACATTATGGGAACGAGAGAATGTTCAGTATCCCATGACATCCTTTTAATGGTGCAATAAAAGCTAATTGAAAGGAACATTAAGGTTGTCATGAATTTGTGATTAATATTTTTGTATTATTATAGGTGTGTATATATTAAAATCTGAGTTTAAGTAAATAATCGATGCAGACAGGGTGGCTTTACTGTAATAACTGAGCCATGTGTGTGTGTGTGTGTGTGTGTGTGTGTGTGTGTGTGTGTGTGTGTGTGTGTGTGTGCCATTTTTACACATCAAGCTGTGTAACTCCTCAGAACGACAGCTGCTGGAGGAGTGATGTGTGGCTTGGCTGTAGTGCCAAGACAAATTGTTTCCTAGTTTTAGTTGGCCTCCGTGACTCTGTCGGGGAGCAGGACAGGCCACTGTTAGTGAGTTGTCTCAGTAAGGAGAAAAAATGTCTGTCAGTCGTCGCTCATTCCATATTCAGGGAGTCGTGTCCAATCTAATTCTCAATTACAGTTATGGCCTAACATCTTCAGAACCCAGTGTGTCACAGATTGGTTACACTTTCAAGCGTTTTGTGGTTGTTATCTCAACAGGGGTTTCATCGCACTCGAAAACAAGACATTCATCCTGGAGCCTGTGTCTGATGGCTCTGACGACGGTACCCATCTCATCTACCGAGGGGAGCAACTCAATCTGACCCCCGGGACCTGTGGCCATGGCTTCAACATGTCCTCCGTCAGACCTGACAGCCACATCCGAAGCCCCTTCCAGTCCTTCAGCACCAGGGTGAGATCAGCTGTTCCTCTTAAGCTTTTAATGTGAAAACGTGAAATACAGTTCAGAGCAGTATTACTAACATAAAACATGATGGGTTTGTGTGGGGTTTCGTTTTTTCTTTTTTCTTTTTTACAGTTGTTTGGTGTTATACTTGCAGGTGTCAAACCTGGGGATTTACAAGGTCAGTGGGACCAAAATGAATGGACATACAGTATATTGAGTCCATATCAGAGAATGGCCTGAAGGTCTGGCCTTGAGTTTGACACTGTTTTAATCTGCGTTCTGAGCCCAGTTTTATTTGGCCCATGTTTTCCACTTCACAGGGAGGAGGGATGGGTCCATCTGTCCTTAGCCTCCCAAAGCCATGTTCTCCCTTTGGCCAGGGGAAATTAAACACAGCGAGATAGGATTATTTCTAATCATTACAATATTATATTGTAGAGGAGAGAGGTATGGGGATGGCGTGTAGTGTACACCATTTAAAAGTTTGGGAGGGGAAAGGGGAATGTGCCCACAAGATGTGTCTCGACTTTAGAAGATTTTAAAGCAATACTTCTGTCATTGGTGGACAGGACCCCAGCATGAAAAAAAAAAGTAATGCCTTACTACCCTTATCTGTGCTGTGTGCCACAAAATGATGATGAAATTGCAGGCTGTGCTGTACCAGCTTCCACTTAGTGATTTGTCTGTTCTAGTTGCTTGGTTTTTATCGTGAGGTTTACTATACTCACAGAAAGCTGTGATAAATCACATGTGGAACTGTGTTGTTTAAAGGCACAGCTCGACGGAAGTTCATTTCTTGTTCAGTTGTGAAACCTTAAGCCATCATTTTCACGTTTCCTAACCTTGCTTATCTCTACACCTACTTCTCTTTTGTCCTCTGTCCTCTGTTTAACTCACAGCACAAGAGGCACGCTCAGAAGACGACCAAGTACGTCGAGCTGATCATTGTCGCAGACAACAGAGAGGTATAGGCTGTGCCTCGTCGTTACGTTACCCATTCACAAATCCTCTGTTTACTCAATAAGAATCGCCAAAAGACATCATAGGAAAAGCCATCCAGCCTGTCGCGGAAGAAGCGGAAATAAATAAATAAATATATAACAGGGTTGAGCTGTAATAACAGTAAAGCAGGTCCCCCCGGGCTGCAGAATTAGGTCAGTATGCAACGAGGAGTGTGGTCTGGTGGAAACAGTACCCCCCGCCCCCACACACACTTTTTGACAGGAAGTGCTGAATGATTCCCCAGTGGAACTGACGGGAAACAGGAAAAGCCATGTGGATGCAGAAGACGTCTCCTGTAAGCAGAGATGGGCTCATTCTGGGGATTTCCGCCTGACTGCCCTCCGCCGATGGCAATGACCCCGCAGGCTGGAAGAGAAAGAAGGAAATGTGAGGAGGGGGAAAATGGAATAAAAAGAAGATCTAAGGAAAGGGGGACCGTTGGTGTGGGGCTGACTTGGGTGGAAACTGTATAGTTCTATAGGCCTCCATGCAAGCAGCACAGGTGGGGACACAGTGGGATGGAAATGAAGGGTCTGTCTCACCTTGGATTTGGACGCTTCAGCAGGCTGTCATGTCTGCCAATAAACCCACTACCCTGTGGCCCTGCCAGTCGTTTCCCATCGCACAAGGAGAACTCCCTATAGCTCCAGATGGTCGCAGCTTGTCAGCGTGCCTGACACAAAGCAGAAGGCTTCATTTTGATACTGTCCGAAGCGCGCCTTTCCTTGGTCGCCTTTTTTTTGCAGTTATAATTTGGGATTTTGGTCTCTGCAATTGACTGTTAATCTGTCTTTTTAGTGATACTTGGACTGAATGGTCAATTTGTTACTACTATCTTATTCAATTGGTTCCTTTGGCCTATTTTTATTTTAATTCTTTGGGCAAAAATAGCTGATCAATTAACAAAAATGGCTACAAGCTCATAGTGTGAGCTTGTAGATCAACTAAGAGATTTCCTGTACATGGGGGAATAGGGAGGGGACCAAGTAAAGACACCTGGGCGGGAAACCCTTTTGGTGTTTTAACTATGTTATACTTTAGCTATTGAAAAATAGCAGATCTAGTGGCACGCTACGAGCTTGTAGGTCTGCTATTTTTGAAAAATCGTAAAAATGCGGCACAAATCTTTGAATATATATGATTTCAGAAGACTTTCTTTTTTTTCCCGACATCAGGCCTAAATGGGTTAATAACCAAGCACTCATTAGTGATTGACATACGGTATATATCCAGCCATCGTACAACACTAACTTTTATCCCGTCCACAGGGACTGAACAGCTTGCTTGTTTTTCTCCAACCTGGAGCTGTTGTAGAGGGCAGCAGCAGACCCCTGAATCGCTTGGCTAAATGTGCACAGTGGGTGGGCTGAATGAAAATCAGCGGTGATTCTGGGGTCCTCTGAGGTCTATCACTGTGTCTTTCTACCATAGCTGACCTTAGTGTTGTGTGTTGTTCAGTTCCAGAAACAGGGGAAGGACGTGGAGAGGGTGAAACAGAGACTGGCAGAGATAGCCAATTACGTCGACAAGGTAAAAAATCCCTCTTCCCTTTGCACAGGAGGGATAAATCACATTTTTAAAATAGAAATCATGCTGACAGCAGAGATTAATGAGACGGCCGTGTGATGTATTAATGTCCAACTTGGTAGGACATTAATATACAGGCAATGTACAGTCAGAAGACCAATTATCAGCGAGCGTGGGTATTCTGTAGACATGACAGACTTATGCACTCCCCTTGTGAACATATTTAAAGGGGTCTTTGTTATTCACAGTAATTTAACAGATTCATTGTCAAGTAACTGCTTGTTCTACTTACTACTACCAACAGCAAGGTCTGAGAGTTTCATATGAACATTGATGGCTCAAAGTAGCAGCGTGCTGAGTTACAAATGGATAGATTAACACTGAGGACTAATTCTAATTCGGTGGCAGTGGCTCAGGGGTAGAGAGAAGGTTCGATCCCGGGCTCCCCCAGAGTTGTTGTCGACGTGTCCTTGAGCAAGACTCTGAACCCCTAATTGCTCCCAATGAGCAGGTTGGTGCCTCGCATGGTTTCCTCCGCCATCGCCTCCGTATGAATGTGTTCATGTAAATGGGTGAATTCAATGCATTGCACAATCATTGTAAAGCGCCTTGGATTAAGGCGCATATATAAATGCACCATTTACTCCAATGTTTACTGCAGTTCTACAGGTCCCTCAACATCCGCGTGGCCCTGGTTGGCCTCGAGGTGTGGAGCGACGTTGACAAGTGCCCCGTCACCCAAGACCCCTTCACCACCCTGCACGAGTTCCTGGACTGGAGGAAGGTCAAGCTGCTGCCCCAGAAACCTCACGACAACGCTCAGCTGATCAGGTGGAGAGAGAACAGAATCACACGTTGCAGCATAAGGACACATATGGCCATGCAGACGCATGAATCCCCACTGCGTTTCACCTTGTTCCCCTGTTCCTCGCCCTGACTCTTTGTCCTCTGTCATTTCCTCAGTGGAGTTTACTTCCAGGGCACCACCATTGGCATGGCGCCCATCATGAGCATGTGCACAGTGGAACAGTCCGGGGGCATTGTCATGGTGAGTAGCGCACGGCCAGTGTTGTGGACAGTAATGAAGTACCGAAGTATTTGTTTGAGTACTGTACTTACTTTAGTATTTGTATTTTTTTATATTTGTGACTTTCACTCCACTACATTTCAAAGACGAAATATTGAACTTCTGACTCCACTACATTTCTATAGGAAGGGAAAATGTACACTGACACTTTAACCCTATTTCAAGTAAAGTGCCATTTTTCCACTGTTTTTTTTCTGGAAAATCTTTGAATTTCTTTGAAAAATGTCTACATTTAAATTCAGCATTATTGGCATTAAAAAGAAAATGTACTGCATTGTAATTTGTACTTTTGAATACTACAGTATAAAAGCAAGTAGTACTCCAGTACTGTAACTCAAGTACCAGTTTGATCAAGTAACTTTCACTTGTAGTTGAGTACTACTTGTACTGTATTTGTCCAATGAGTATCTCTACTTTGACTCAGGGCTGGACTGAGACAAAGAAGCCCTTAACACCACCACATTTACAGTACAGTACAACATAAATGGTACACAACCAACAGACTCATTTAACATTTGGCCAAGACCGGCCCACCAGAGGGTCGGCCCACCGGGCATATGCCTGGTAGGTCCTGTGGCCATTTGGCCAATCCACCCCAGTTTGACTCGAGCACTGGGCTTGAGTTCTTTGTCCCACCACTGATGAGTTAAGTAGCGCACTAGCGCACGTCCACCCGGTTCAGCCCCGCCCACTCTTCCTCTAGTTTACACAGTCTGAGTAGTATCAGCACAGACATTGTTCAGGGGCCCGCCGTGTGCTAACACAGTCCAGACATGTTTTAACGCCAAGGGAAGGTGTTCAATGTTGGGTGTGAGGGCGTTTATGAAGTGGCCTTGGGGACGCGAGGACTGTAAACATGAGGACTTCCCATGGCTGCCACTCCCAGGAAACCCTTATGCTCTCACCTTTTAATGGAGAAATCCCACACACCGCACAGTGACATATTATGTTAGAATATCTGCAATACCCACAGACACACACACACGCACACACACGCGCACACACACACACACGCACACACACACGCGCACACACACGCGCACACACACACACACACACACACACACACACACACACACACACACACACACACACATGCCATATTTAAGGTCGTTTGAAGGTTTGTAGTGAGTCAGTTCAGCCACTCTCCTCCTGACAGTTGTGAAAGGCTGTGTAGGGAGCTAAATCATCACAGGGCAGAGAGCTTAAACAATTCCATATTTACATTTTTATGGGATGTAATAAATTGCTCATGTCAACTCCTATATAGCGTGCACTAAAATGAAAATCTATTGTTTACGCACAAACACGCTCACACACCGGTACAAGTTTATCATCGATTAACCCTTAACCATCGATTTACAGTAGACCTGAGGCTGATTCAACAAAATGACTTCTAAATCGGTAGTTCTCACACTTTCAAGATTTTTAAAAACATGTTCAAAAACAGCAGATGTACAAGCTTGCAGCGACGCCCTGTTGGCTCTTAGATCTGCTATTTCTGAATAGCCAATGCAGAAATCTAAAATGACAGGGACGCTTTCCCGGTTCTGAAGGGTTAAATGCGTGGTGGGTTTCATTGCATACGGTGTCTCTTGACACCCGTGCCAAATCACCAGGGGCTTATCAGCCCAATACACTAAAGGCTCAGCAAAAACATGCATTTACCCATTAATAGTTTTTTCCTCTAGCCCCGGCTCCGGCACGGTATTCACAGATGTTTGTCTTCCCCATTACTTACAGATTGCAGCTGGCTTGGAGCTAGATTAAAGGGCCACATATCGAGTTATAGAGCCGCCAGATCATATGAACCGTACACCACCATGTTATTATCAACCGTAAGACTTATATTGGGTCCATATGTACCTACGCAATTTCACAGCACTAACACATTTAACCACTTAAGATCTTTTGACGAATAGTGAGAAGTTCAAGTTTGGACTTTTTTGTTACATCTTGTGTACAGGTACATAAGATTAAAACTTTTTTTTGTTTGACTTCCATACAGACAATGCAGCATAATATTCAAACAAATATTCAAAAGCCGATCTACAAGCTCACAACGCATCGTGGTGCGACACATTGTGAACTTGTAGATGGGCATCGCGGTGCGATGGGTTGTGCATTTGTAGATCAGCAAATTTAACAATTAAAATATATATATCTTTTTTAAGTGGTTGACTATAATGACATGCCGAATATCGGGGCAAACGGGTTCAAATGGGTTAAAATGCTGGCACATAAACTTGAGTTTTTGCTAATCCAGATAATATGTGTGGGGCTGCCTGGCCTAAGTTGTAAAATCAAATGAAACACGACCGCATGATGCAATCATGTCTGGCGAGAGGATGAGATACAGTAGTGGTCTCCAGCACGAGGCTTGAAATGGTATCGCATGTATCCCAAAGACCATACAAGGCTCCCTTGATCTCCATGAGCCCTATCATGTTCTCACCATCACCGCTGGCTTGTGGCTATAGCGAGTAGGTGGATTGGATGGGGGGGTAGGGGGGTGGGGGGGCTGTGGTGTGCCACAAACCAATCCATTCCTGCTGGTTACATTGTGAGGAAGCAGTCAGACATGAATTGCACACAGATGCACATATGCAAACATACACATGCAAGTATAAATACATTTTGTGTGGAAAACACAAGCAATTGCAGTACACACACACACACACACACACACACACACACACACACACACACACACACACACACACACACAGATATTCACATGCCCACGAGCGCACAACACCCACATCCCAAACCACTCATAAAAATATGACAGAGGCCCAGACGTCCGTCGTTTCCCATCCTTCCTTTTCGAAAGGCAGGAAGCGAGTCCCACGGACGTGGCTCTGTAATCAGCGCTCTGCTTTACGTCGACCCTGACACATGACCCTCCCGCCGAAGGGAACGATCATGTGATTTTTCTCATGCACGTCGTCGTAATGCTCCACGGAGGAGCACACTCACAGAGACCACACTTGGAGCTCTGCGGTGGAGCTATCGCCACGTAGGAGGGTCTGCAGAAACAGAGACGTATAGAAGACAGATCACCGGGGCTTGTTGAATGACGTGGGTGTGTACATATACAGTACGTGTGCTGGGTTCACGCTAGGTTCAACTGGCAGAAATGTCATCCGGTGTATATCATATACTGTATTGTGTGTTCAGCTATTTCCTTTGACATCTACCCCCTCTATTGATTACACTGAGCTATATTTCTCTGAGATAGTAATCGTTTTTTACAATGAAGGCGCGTACTGTAATAACACTGAGGTATCCCATTTTTGTGTGTGTGTGTGTGTGTGTGTGTGTGTGTGTGTGTGTGTGTGTGTGTGTGTGTGTGTGTGTGTGTGTGTGTGTGTGTGTGTGTGTGTGTGTGTGTGTGTGTGTGTGTGTGTGTGTGTGTGTGTGTGTGTGTGTGTGTGTGTGTGTGTGTGTGTGTGTGTGTGTGTGTGTGTGTGTGCGTGTCTGTGTGTGTGTACAAAAGATTCAAAGCTATAAATAAGTGGCTTCAACTCAAGTTACAAATGTGTTGTGTAACTTTGTATATTTGCATGTGCGTTTATCCCTGGGATGGTTTTATAATTGATACTGGTTCAATGTGTACACAATTGCTATTCTGCTTCTTACAGCAGCATAGTCTTGGTTCTGCTTGGTGTCTGGCATTAAAATAATGTTAATGTTATGAATAATAATGTTCATAATTTATATAGCGGAATCTTACAAAGTCATGCAGCTCAAAGCCATTAATTGTTTCTCCCTTTCATCTTCTCCGTCCTCTCCATCTAGCTAGTTATTGTCCTCCCCTTCTCTCTTTCTGTCTCTCTCCCTATGCAGATGTTAACCCATTTTGACCTGAGATCAGATTCTAAAAATGTCTTCTACATCCTGACGGTTTTCTGAAAAAGCTGTTTCTATGTCAGTCGTTCTTCGAATTTTCAAAAACAGCAGACCTACAAGCTCGTAGCTTGTAGGTCTGCTGTTTTTAACCCATTCTGACCTGGCACCCGTTTTGGTGTTAGCATCACGTTATGCTTTACCTATTGAAAAATAGCAGATCTACAAGCTCATATCGCGCCACCGAGTGGCGCGATACGAGCTTGTAGGTCTGCTATTTTTGAAAATTCGAAGAACGACTGACATTTTTTTAAATCTGATCTCAGGTCAGAATGGGTTAATCAGACCAGTGTGTGTCCAGTGGAAACCTGGTATGAATCTGATCTCAGGTCAGAATGGGTTAAATAGCTAAAACATAACCATGCTAACCCTGGCATCCCTATGATGGGCATGTCATGATCGCGCAAAGTTTCACGATTATTTTGTGAACTATTTTTCAAATAGGCGAAGCATAAAGTGCTTTGAGCGGTTCGATTTCAACCTTCATCCTCTTTGTGTCCTTCTTGCATGTGAAGGACGGCTGTCTGGCTTATCTGTTCAGCAGCGAGAGGAAGAGCTGGAAGTT
This sequence comes from Protomyctophum bolini, assembly GCF_963924005.1. Lineage (NCBI taxonomy): Eukaryota > Metazoa > Chordata > Actinopteri > Myctophiformes > Myctophidae > Protomyctophum > Protomyctophum bolini. The sequence goes on along the minus strand of NC_137875.1, from coordinate 33,379,207 downwards.
CCCAGCAGTCACTGCTTCCTACCGGCAGCAGCCACTGTGTTTGGGACCGCGGGGCTAAAGAAGACAGACGCCATGCCATGGAGTCTGGTCTCCATGAGCAGAATGGCTAATTGAATAACAGCAAGGGTGCACTTTGGAGTGACAGTTATGGGAACTGCATTTGGACTTTGGAGTTTGAGCAAATTCCTTCTGATTATTATTTTTAATAAAGCGATACTATACTTAATACTAGACCTGTGGGCCTATTGCTTTGTAACCTTGGGCAGCTTTTAACGGTGGAGCAAACCGACTTGAGTATGTCTATGTCGAGGATACTTTGTTGTTGCTACCAATGCACAGAAGTAAAACATGAGCTGTGTGCAATGAATGCAATTACAATACCATTTTTTATTTTTATTATTATCACTAGCCCTTACCCGTTGTGAGATATTGCCCCCCGCAGGGGTTACGACCATTATTATGGTCAATGCCTGTGTGAAAAGTGGGAGTGATTGGTGCAGGCAGTGAGGAGCTACTGCTGTCACAGTGACACACATACACACATACACACATTCATTCAGAATTACAGTATGATGATAGTATGATGATTGTCTTTGTTTTCTTAATTTGCAGGACCACTCTGAGAACCCGCTGGGCGCTGCAGTGACCTTGGCCCACGAGCTGGGACATAACTTCGGCATGAACCACGACACCCCTGAGCGAGGCTGTGGCTGCAGGATGACTGTGGACCGCGGTGGCTGCATCATGACTCCCTCCACAGGGTGAGACACTATAACAGGCCTGTTCCACCACACGTTGGAGCAGGGGAAACGTTGTTAACATGCTAATGGTGATGGTTTTATGGCATGGCTGCAGGAGGCTAGCTGTCTATAATATGGCGTGTGTGTGTGTGTGTCTGTCTCTGAGAACCCATCGGCAAGAAATTAAGGAAAAACATCGCCCTCTTTTCCTGAATGTCTTGAGAGACTAGTCCGTCCGTGACCAGAGGTAATCTCAAAACAGCTTGACTGATAAGCGCCAGGCTTTGTTTTCACTCTGACAGTAGTCCACAGAACTACTAGTTCATGTTCCTAATTTCATAATGTAAGTCAATGGGGCTCTGATAAGGCTGAAAACCTTGCCCAAATTTGGAGAAATGACGACACATGCTGGCTTCATGAAGACAGATTCACAAGCTGTCCCCATGTTAATTAGATTTTCATTACTAGTCCATAACTGTTTGGGGATATGGCACACCCAATCCCTACCTTCTCTCTCCCTCTTCCCTTATGTCTCTCTGCCGGATTTGGCACGGTTGTTTGCTTTCACTCGGGATTCATGTCATCTGCCCCAACAAATTGTCCCTAAACAGTTACAGTTTCACCAGACATGTCAAATCCACAGTGTCATTTTGAGGCTACTGACTTTAAAACTCCTTCTCAGAAAGGCATGCTGTTTTCAAGCAATGCCCACAAAGACTAGCAGGATCCGGAAATGCATGCTACATTTTATGTATGCCAACAAAGTGCCAGCGTGCCATCTCAAGTATCTCACGAATAAATTAAGCAGTCCACCTCCACCTTGCTCTCGCTGAAAGATGAAAGGCTGCTTGCCAATTGTGCAGAGGTGATCATTATCACGTGTACTGTAAACCCGGTGTCTCCCTTTTGTTTATGTCATGCAATTAGTCTTGCTGGGGGGTTGAGATGAAGGCTCGCTCTCGCACATACACTAACAAGTGCATGCTCACACACATCCATACAGACTATCATCCTGGCACATAACAAAATAAAAACTCAGCTATGATGACTAAAACCAATACAAAATGTATATTGATCTTTTTGTCAACAAATAAAAACTAGACTAAATGTTAGGGAGGGACCAGTGGAGAAGAGATCCAGTATAGAACTAAGACAAGTCATTGTATGCTTGGTTGCGCTCGGGTGTTGTGCTAGATCGGCTATTTTCAGCAAGCAATCGATTACGACGCCAAAATATATTTTAGTCGACCAAGTCATCTGTCGACTAACATCTTATGATATTTAGTCAACTCAAACTACACAAACAAAAACAAAAAAATAGATGACTGAAAAATTTAAAATATACTAACACTACATTTTATTCAAAAGACTATGACTAAAACCGTAATCAAATTCTGTCAATTTCAACACTGAAATGCACATCCACGCACCTCAGGGCTGCTGCTCTAGCATTCCGCCCCTGTTTGCCTGGGTCGCTGTGATAACGGCTGCTGCAGGTGACGGGCCACGTGACTCTTCCTTAGTAAACAGCAGGCAGATAAGGCGTAACCAAAGTGTAATGCCGGCTTTCACCCTGGGTCTGATGCCAATTTGTTTTATCTGATGCAGGGTACTTTTAAGCCACGGACGGTCATGCTGGCGATAGATTCCAACAGGCTTCTGAGGAAGGGAAAGATGGAGGGCATGGAGAGAAGAGGGGTCGAAAAACAAACAGGCCTGAAACAGTGTTTATAGGTCGGAGGAGGGGTGCCCACATGGCGCATGTCTTTTGTTGACATTTGGAATTGGAAACGGGACAGGCCTGCCGTTTCCTCACTGTTTTATCTAAATGGTGCTCGGTACTCGGTAGAGTCGGTGTCATAGTGCAAGTCAAACACTGTGTAGATCTGACATGGTGGGGCGTGTGGCATCTGTAAGACATTCATCACAGTCAAAGGGTCCCTCCCGGGTGGGGGTGGTGGTGGTGGTGAGGGGGGGGGGGGGGGGTGAATCACTGCTGTCATTGGAAGAATGCCAATCAAAACAGTCAAATGACGCGCAATTATGTGCTCATGAAGCAAGTGGGACACACAGGAAGGAAAATGTGGGTGGCCTGTGAGGGCATCTTATGAAAATGCCACCAAACTGCTAGAACGAGGGTAAAAAAAAGAATAAACTACGCTTTCCCGTTGGAATTGTCCCAGAAAAGCTCAACTGACCTTTATCTTTAAAAATGGAAAGAAAAATAGGTGTTCTTGAAAATAGTGGAAATCTCTCTTTCTCTCTCTCTCTCTCTCTCTCTCTCTCTCTCTCTCTCTCTCTCTCTCTCTCTCTCTCTCTCTCTCCTCCTGTCTCTTTCTTTCCGTTTTTGTCTCCCACTGTATAGGCCCATAGGCCCACTAAATCCCATAGTGGGATCCGGGGACCTCTAGGGGTCCTTGGGGTTGTTCCAGGAGGTCCCCTGCATCTATTTTTAAATGCAGGGTCATTTTAACCACCTAATCCATATTTTATGGACATAAAATGTCAATAAATAAGCTACCCACCGGCATTGTGTATACAGTATGTAGTGTGTGCATGCATGTGTGCAAAAAGCTGGCAGCAGCAAGATCATCCTGTGGCCGTCATGCAACATTCCTTCCAGAACAACAACAATTCTGCTGAGGCATGAAAATGATTGGTGTCTTCATTTTAGCTTGTCATCTCAGGGCGCCACGTACAGTAGAGGATTCGGATGAATGACTTCAAGTGTTTTTTTGTTATAACGGCGTTGCAGTAAGAGTCTCTCAACATTTTTTTTAAGCTGTCATAGATTGACTGAGCAGCACACTGCAGTCAGCCGTTACTTGTAATGTGTACAGTACGTTGATGAGCGCCTAGGGATTCTCTTAGTGTATTGCGCAGCTGTGATACAAATCTGAATCATTTATTTTTCTCTCTACTTATGTATGCATTTATACATTTTTTTCTTCCTTTTCCTAATTATTTTTTCTAGTTTTGGTTTTGGTTAGATTTTTCTTGTTTGTGTCTTTTGGAAATAAATGAATAAATAAAAAAAGTTGCTTAGCACAGTGGTTCCCAAACGTATTTCCCAAAAGAGATATTAGATGTTTTCCCGGGACCCAAACTAGTGAAAAGAGTCTGTGTAGCCTATTTCACTACTTCTTAAACATTTGGTTTCGAATTTATGGAATGGAATTTTTATTTTATTTCTTCATGAAATTACTGAAAAATGATTGAATTTGGGTTTTTTTTTATATTCATGAAAGATTTAGCTTTTTTGAGAATGTTTTTTGAAAATATTAATATATTTGAAATAATAATAATTAAAACAAATTTAGGAGAAATACAATGGGTCCGTGACTCACAAGTGAGTCCCGACTCAGTGTTTGGGAACCAGTGGCTTAGCATGACCAGGCTGTATGTACGGTGTCTGTAGTGTACATCAATGAGCTCTCAGCTCTGAGTTTGGGATGCTCTGCACTCAAACACTTGCTAATGGAGAGGGCGACAGACTGAATCTAAATGACGTGATTATCCGTGGCGCTGCCAACTGCAATCACGGAGCGGGCACATGCAGAGAGCCCCCTAGAGAGGCACTTGATGTCCTGATAGACAGGCGGCACGAGGAACCAGAGGTTCTTTTATCCTCCTCCGTGGAAGAACAGAAAGATAGACGCAAGAGATGCAAGAGACAGAGATGAGAGACGGAATGAATGAGCGAGAAAATGTCAAAAACAATTAAGCTATTGTTTGCGAGTTAGACGTCATGGATGACAGTGACACAGGTACGATGGCCACAAGGGTGTTGTGCCACTCACACATCTTGACAATGCACAAAGCTTTGATGGACGACGGCAATATGAAGCGTTTGCTGTGGGTATTTTTTTGAAGAAACAGTGCTGGCTGTTGTGCTAAGATTTGCGTCATTTGGGGATAGACTGGCGAAGGTTCAAAATGGTTTGCTTCGGATGGTTAGCCGCAGTCAGAGGGCTGCGGCACGCGTCATTGGGCAGAGAAGTGAGCCACAGCGGAGCCCAGGGTGGACGTCAGGCCCAGAGGCGACCTCTTTATTAAGAAACAAAATGACCTACATGCTTGGCGATATGAGGGAGCTTGAGACTTGTTGTTAGTTCGTTTGAGTGACGGAGGGTGAGTGATGTCTTTGTCTGGAAAGCACCTCTGCGTCTGAGGTCAGAGGAAGCTATTGTACGGCAGGTGGAATGCAGATGTCTGTTGGGAATTGTTGGGTTTGGGGCCTCTGTTAAACCACATTCTACCTGGCCACTCTATTTTGGGCATGTAGGCAACAAGAAATGCAGTACTTTCAATATACTGTGTATATATAAAGGAAAAAAAAGAAAGATATTCAGTGCGCAGAAAGGCATTGAACACGGGAGAAAACAACGAATGTATAAGGTTGTTTCACAGCCTTTTGGGAGGTCAAAGATTGGATTGCTGTGTCTGAGCAGACGGTCTTGCTCGCCACGAGTCGCCAGTAAAGTGATGCAGTTGATTGGTAATTGGTCCTAACATTGTTAACCAAACATAAATGACCCATTATGCTATACTACATTATTGTTTCCTTTCCCATACTCATGCTCATTTAAAAATGCAACAATCGGCACATAATCTGTGACATCATCATCAGCTCCATTTTGCATGGCTACAGGGTTCCACCGAAGCTGGCCTTTTAAAAAAAAAAAAATATGCGTGTGGATGAGAGGCCCAAATGTACAGTAAAATACTGTAAAATATCCATGCTACTGTGGACAGAGCCTTCGTTCAGAAGATAAAGTAAGACTGCCCTGTGTTCAGGAGATACAGTAAGACTGCCCTGTGATTGGCTTGTCCGTTGCTAGGCCAACCGGGCTGAAAATTACTATAACTTGATCATTTACACAGTCAGTGAGTCAGCCCAGTCACATAGCCACTGTTACGGCCCAGCGAAAGATTTAATCACATGGAGAGTGAGGCTAAAGAGTGACAGTGAGAGACTCCTGCACTTGCCTTTTTTAACCCATTTTGGGGCGGGAAGTCCGGGAAACCCTTTTGGTGTTTATAGCATTCTGTTCTACTTTAGCTATTGAAAAATAGCAGATCTACAAGCTCATAGCGCGCCATCGAGTGGCGCGCTACGAGCTTGTAGGTCTGCTTTTTTTGAAAAGTCGTGAAAATGTGGCGCAAATCTTTGACTATATATATTTCAGAGCGAACATTTTGAACTAAAATATTGGCTTCTGGGGGGTCCCTGGAACTACATATTTTGAGCTGGGGGTCCGTGGCCCAATAGAGATAATTCTGGGGGTCCTTGACATGAATAGGATTGAGCACCACTGACATAGAAACATGGGTTTTTCAGAGAAATGTTAGGATTTAGAAGCCTTTTTTTTATCGACCTCAGTTCAAAATGGGTTAAATGATCCTAATGAAAATGTTAATGCCTGCAACATTTTGTGGGCAGCCTCATAGTTCAACTGCAGCTCATCGGATATGACCAGGGCTGCTCTCTTTCCCTCGTCATGCAAATCCATTCTCTGAGCCGCCCACCAGTAGAAATGATACAGCCTGCCACTGAGATTTGAGATACCATCATACGGTATCTCTCTCGGCCATCGGTCCACGTATCGGCATATTAATAAGTATGATCTTTAACAGCATAAATGGGTCTGAATATGTTATTCATGGGGGTATTGACTGCCTTTCACTCTGCATGGCAGTCGATGGCAGCAGGCTGCTCAGACCTTGTAACCATTAACCAATCTATAAGCTATAGATTATATGTACTGTATTGGTATTTTAGTTGCTAACCACACAATGGAAAGAACCTAGGGTTTCAGGCATATGTTATCCAGGGAAACCTAGCTATACATATTATTTACACATTAGCTGTTTGGCTAATTTCCTGGACAGCATATCAGGTGTGTGGCCTCAGCTGTAATAATATAAACGCTGTACTGTATAGTATGTGTCTGTGTGCGAGGGCAGGAATTTAGAACGTTTAAATTGTGTGTGTGTGTGTGTGTGTGTGTGTGTGTGGGGGGGGGGGGGGGGGGAGGGGAGAGAGAGAGAGAGAGAGAGAGAGAGAGCGAGAGAGCTCCCCTGTGCGTGAGGGATAGAGAGAATATTACCAAAGAGAATTGGAGGCTTTTGAGAGAGAGCTGATGCCCCAGCAGGCCTCCCCCCACCCTGCCCAGATGCAGACCAGGTGGACCTATACCTACGTCAGACAGAGAGGAGAGGTGTTCATCTGGCACCTAGCAGATTGCTTTGTTTCCCACAACTAGAGTGGGAGTTAAGCAATGCCTAGCGTTGTTTCTCAATATATTCTCTCTATCTCTCTCTCTCTCTCTCTCTCTCGCACAGCCGCTCGTTTGGAATCCACCACCTGTTCTGTTCTTATCAGTGGCAGGCCATGCGATTTACAACGGTTTCCCCTTTTCTCCATGCTCTGGTTTGATCTGCATAGCCCCTCATTTGGTGTGTGGGTGGTGTGCACAGTACAGAAAAGCTCTATTTTATAGCGGTATACAGTATGTGTGTGCGTTTGTGGGCATGCGATAAGCCATATGTACTTTGTCATATGTCAACTCACAAGGTGTCGCAGGTGCAACGTGTTGTCTTGTATTTTCAGCAAGTGACATCAGCATAGAGTACAACAGAGTATGAATGAAGCATGAGGTGGTAAACAGATTCCAACAGCATGAGCAGGTGGATTAAGGGAGCAGATGAGGACATATCTTCAAGTGGGTGACACTCTCCTGAGGCAGACATGCTGTGTGAAAGGGACCATGTTGTTTTCACCCCAAGGCTGAAAACAACATTGTTAGGGTGATGTTTTTATGTTGCTTAATTTGAAAAGAATTGCATGGTGTTCTCTCCAGGGAGAGAACAAAAGCGTTTTTGTTTTTTTTGTTTTTTACCTCCTGTTCTCTCCACTCCCACTTGAGCACTTTCAACAAGGCGACCTATTTTGGGATGCCATCATTATAGGCGAAGATTTCCTATTTAATTGAAGAAGAAGACAAAGATCATTTTTCATGCTCTGAATATATTGTGATGCATTGTGGGCGAGATTTGTCACGAGAGCTTAAGTGCGTAAAGAGAACACTCATGAAAAGGGGCAACATTACAAACGCTCCCTTACACAACAGTACAAAAGTCATGTTGAATTTTCACAAAACTTCCCTGTTGACTGAAAGCAATTACCCTTGTGGCCTCCGTCACAATTTAAGAAGACCCACCAGATGGTGTAAACCCGTCCTCGGCACGTTTGTGAGCTTCTAGGTCAGCTATTTTTGGTGTACATGTTGCTGTCATGCAAAGTATGTGTGTCTCAGTGTCTGTGTGCGCTGTGGTCCTTATGTTCATACTGTCAGTCTAATCGGCTGGCTTTAACAGGTGACAGTGTAGGACACAATTGCAAAAGGAGTTTAACTTATACTCGTCTTTACACATTTAATGTCTTCCGTGTTCATTTGACAGGGTTTTTGACAGTTAAATACACTAAGGATTTTACTGTGTAGTGTGTACTATTTCTGACCGCAATTGTCCATTTTACGGGTCAATTTGTAGACTTTCAGAGTTAAATGTTACGCTGTAGACATTTTCCTCACACACTCTCTGTTCCCTTTAGAGGTCTTCATCACTCTGTCTCTGCATCACTGCCCTTCCATCTGTATCTCTGGATCTTTTGTGTTTCTCTTTTCTAGCTCTCCACACGTCCCGTCTGTTTTCTCTCTCCTGCTTGTCCAAGTATAATTTGTTCCATGTCTCTCTCTTCCTCTTCCTCAGCTCGATTTATTTCTGTTCTCTTGTCCTTGGTTTATAGACACAGAGAATATCAGAGCGAGCACTCCCCCCCGGGGACCACAGCTGTTACAGGCAGATCAGACAGTTTCATCTCTAGATTCATAACGTCTCTCATTCTCAATATGAAATCCAATTTCTGTACCTCGCTAAATTAGACATTACTCAGCGTTTCAGGTAAGCGGTCCCAGGGAGCAAAATTAATGCGGTCGAAATGATGTGGTTTCACAATTGCTATAGCCAATATACGGGGACCTCATCCAAGTGCACGCGCACACAGACACACGCACACACACACACACACACACGCAAGTGCCTGTCCTTTGAAGATGTGGCTTTCAAGTACTTTGGCGTGCTGCACATTTGTTGGTTTATTTACGCATGTTCATAGAAAAGATTGTACTGATTTGGAGGCTCAAAAGTGTCGGTAAACCATTGAAATGTGTCCCACAGTTACTTTGATTCTGAATGATGGAGGGTTTCTTTCTTTCTTTCTTGAAGTCTGCTACAGCACTCTTGTCAGTTATTTTAAATCACAAGTTCACAACTGAACTGAATGTATTTTGTAATGATACACTAGCCATAATGGACTATTGGTAGAGAAATAATGTCTTAATGTTTTGTGTAAAGCACTTTGAATTGCCTTTTGTTGAAATGTGCTTTACAACTAAATGTGGTTTGCGTTGCTTTTTCCTTCCTTCCTTCCTTCCTTCCTTCCTTCCTTCCTTCCTTCCTTCCCCCCTCCACCATGGCCCGTAGCACTTGCCCTAGCCTAGCCCCTTAGATAGCACTTTATGTATACCTAGATAGTATTTTAAACAGACTTATAGCTTGTTACGTAGACGGCACTAGAATTGCATTTTATGTAGTCATAGCACTTTATAGTACACAATGTGTATAATATAGTATAGTATGTATAGTTTACATAGATACTCCACTGTTACGTTGTTAGTTTATACATGATTCATGATAACTACTTTTTATATATGTGATGTACTGTATGCCATGCTTTTGTTATTGCCTAATGTAAGTCGCTCTGGATTAAGAGCGTCTGCTAAATGCCTAAATTGTAAATTCCTTCCTTTATTTATTTATTTCATGTTATTGGTCCTTTCCTCCATTAAGTATCCCTTCCCGACAGTGTTATTTCATGTTCTTGGTCTTGTCCTCCATTAAGTATCCCTTCCCGACAGTGTTATTTCATCTTATTGGTCCTTTCCTCCATCAGGTATCCCTTCCCGACAGTGTTATTTCATGTTATTGGTCTTGTCCTCCATCAGGTATCCCTTCCCGACAGTGTTCAGTACCTGCAGTAAGAAGGACCTGGCGGCCAGCCTGGAGAAAGGCGTAGGCATGTGTCTCTACAACATGCCGGAGGTGAAGGTGCTCTACGGCGGACAGAAGTGTGGCAACGGTTACGTAGAGGAAGGAGAGGAATGTGACTGTGGAGAGCCAGAGGTATGGGTTTATTACTTACTGTACCATTTTGGACCATACAATGTCAAATCTTAACTACAAGAGTGTAGAAATGCGACACATTTTTACGATTTTTCTAAAATAGCAGACCTAGATCTGCTATTTTTCAATAGATAAAGCATAACATAATGCTAACACCAAAAGGGGTTCCCGTCCAAAATGGGTTAACACTAACGCCTACTGTGTCGGCTATTATTCACAATTATTGTACAAATAATATGATGAGGAATTGCCTTACACATAAACAGTAAGTATGTTGAAGTATGCATTCAAGTTTCATGTATCGTATGAGTCGTGTCATCCAGAACCATACCGGCAATCTGACATGTTTAGCCCATTGACTATATCTTACAGTATACTTTTTGTTTGTTTGTTTGATTTAAATACGGTATAAAAATCAACTTGCCGAGAGACCTGTGCTCGATTGCAGTAGGTAATCCAACACACTTAATTTGCGTGGGTATTTTCTGTCAAACTTATGTTATCTTTAATGTATTTATTAAAGCACTCTTTGATTTGACAGGTCAAATTGAAAATAGTCCCTTGGAGGGAGCATTGGTGGCGCAGCCAGTAAAGTAAAGTCCAATGGTTCCAATCCACTGTGGTGCATGCGGTTTGGCCGAGCGTTTATAAGAACACAATTGGCCGTGTTAGGTGGAGCGTAGCCTCGGAAACCCAGACGTTTTTATTTCCAGGGAGAGAAAGTCTGGGTCTGAGACCACTTCAATTCGGCATAGAGTAGTGCAAACGTCGATCACTCTCTACTGATTTGTGATCGTCTGCACCTTTGTTAAATTGACGCACACACGTACACACAGTCACACTCACACACACACACACACACACACTCCTCTCTCTCTGTCGCTCCAACTAATTAGTCTCATGACGCACAGCTGCGTTTAGATTCTCCCGGCGGATCCTTCCGGGAGCTGCCTATGCCATAGAAAGCATAGGTGGACCCCAGGCTAGGTGGAGGGAAGCCAAGCAGGGATGGTGATCTCTGTCACCCTCACCACACGTACTCCTATAGGCTGAGGTGGGAGGAGTAGGATGGAGGTGCTTTGTCCTCCCATTGGGGGTCCTCACTGACAGGTGGCCCAGTAGGTCACAATATCAGTGGCAATGTGTGGGATGGAATTGGCATTACAGTACAGGCTAAATTGGGGAGAAAAGGGGGTAAAAAATAATTGACTGAAAAAGAGTTCTTGGAAAGAAACACATTTCAAACATCCATGACATCATTTTAATGACTAAATTAAAAAAAGAAAGCCATTAGAATTAATATAGTCCTTTAAGAAGTGGACCGCTGTTAAAACTGATAAACCAAAATAAACCATAACTGCATCACCCAACCACAGAATTACAGAAAACCTCAGTGACCTCGGCCTCCTAAAACAAACCACAACAAGCATAAGAGTCAAACTCTCTCATGGCAACAGCAATGTTACTTGCACTGAAGGTTGACAAGGAAAAACAACAAAAACACTGTCTAAATCAATGCAAAACCCCCAGAGGGCCCACCAATATGAGTGTTTTATTTACATCACTCGCTCTCTGTCTGTCTGTCTCCAACATGTGCTGAGCAGTGCCCTGACAAGGCAGCCACGGTGATGTAATTTCCTTCTTACCGGCCCATTAATCAAACATGCCGTCCAAATGTGTGACAAATGAAACAAACAAAAGTGTAATCAGGGTGAGAGTGAGCTTTCTTTGGCTGTGCCATCCACACAACTGGGCCGGGTCAGTGAGGTGTTCTGAAATGCACGTGCGCGCGCACACACTCTCTCTCTCTCACACACACACACACACACACACACACACACACACACACACACACACACACACACTTAGAAATTCAAGTAAGTAGTACACACTCACAGACACATTTTGGCACACACACAACATTCTCTCTCAATTTCATATGCAGAGACTGAAGCTGAAATCACACTCCCATCTGGAGAGCAGGTACAGTACTGTACCATCACCTCACCCTGCCAGGACAGCTGTTCCTTTCACTTACCACAAAGAAACGCATCATTCCGAGCCTTTCAAGTTCTGACATAATTTCCCATAGTCTGTTGGCTGTCTCATTCAGCAAAAGAAAACACTCACATTCCCATTTGGTGTTGGCTGATTTAGCATGCCCAGCCAGAAAGCAAAATAACAAGTGTTATTACGCAATAGGGTTAGGCCTATGTCTTTTTCAGAAATGGCAGGCAATAAACGCACTTGGATAGGGAGATGAAAGCATCCTTCACTCATAATTCTAAACAATAGACTGACGTCAGGGTGAAGAATGAAATTAGTTGAGTATGAGTTCCATAACAAAAACACCCAGTTAATAAAGGCTGAAATCCCAGCCCCGAGTCCTCAGCAGTCAACACATCATCAGATGTTAAGTGTGTGTGTGTGTGTGTGTGTGTGTGTGTGTGTGTGTGTGTGTGTGTGTGTGTGTGTGTGTGTGTGTGTGTGTGTGTGTGTGTGTGTGTGTGTGTGTGTGTGTGTGTGTGTGTGTGTGTGTGTGTGTGTGTGTGTGTGTGTGTGTGTGTGTGTGTGTGTGTGTGTGTGTGGATTGGGGGTAAGTCCCTGCCAGTCATGTCCAGGGGGTGTACTGTACTTGTACATCAAGCTGCCTCACGCTACAGAAACAGGAGATAGGCTCCTGCCCTATGGGCCTTATGGCTCGGCAAGGCTACTTGGTGTTGTGTGTGCACAATGGGTTTTGGAAAACATTGTGGATGCACTTGTTAGGCATCTAACAAAAGATAAACATTCCACTATCTCCCTTGTGCTGTTTCACAGCCATCTGCCTCCCTTCTGTCTTCCCCTTATCTGTATTTTTCGACTTCTGCCAGCGGCCAGTTCATCCTGCCATTGCATGCGATCGAGATTTTTTTTCCTACAAAGTTCAGGTTCTCCATGCCGTTAATTGCCAACTCTGCATTCGCCCACTATCTTTTTAGCACCATCCAATCTCAGCTCGAGACCACTTCAGCCAAAGCCCACCCATGCACCCACTCTTTCAACTGCCTCAATTGATTCTGTCTGCCTCTCTCTCCTCCTCAGGCCTTCCACTGGTTCGATGCACACCGGGCGGGGGGGGGGGGGCGGATTGGGGGATCAAATGAGCTGTGCTTCACACAAGTCCAAACATCTTTTGAGATCCCCAAATCCAAAACATATGAGCCTGCAGCCTCAGGGCCACGCAGGGCCCTTTGCGTTGACAAAGAGAGAGCAGTTCTCAGCGCTTGGCTAATGTTGCCATGTCCCTCAAAACTCAAAGGGGTCGCCGAAGGTCGGTGGGCAACAGGAAACACGCTCGCCCATCCCAGAAGGCTTGACCTGACATGGTCCTCCTCGGTATCGTGTGCTGAGAGAGGATATCGGCTGACGCTGATGTGGTCCATGTGTTGTTTTTTGTGTATGTCTCTCTCTCTCAGGAGTGCATGAACCTCTGTTGCAACGCCACCACCTGCACCCTGAAAGGAGACGCTGTGTGTGCCCACGGACAGTGCTGTGAGGATTGCAGGGTAAGGAAGCATGCTCTCAACATTTCAGTGAGAGCACAAGCTTACTCACACGATGTCTCTCTAAAACATAAGCACACACACACACACACACACACACACACACACACACGGCTCTGCTCCTCTGTCTTAATCTGTTCACTGTCTCACACTTCACCTGCCCTGTCAGACCTTTCTGTATACTCTGAGCTGTGTGGACATCACATGACAACACATGTTACACAAGCTTTTACTTTGCAGGGAATGGCACATTGCATTTCCAAGGCTGTATCAGACAGCAAATATCCACTCGAGTGCAAGAAAAGCAGCTTTATCTCTATCTGATTTATATTAATTAACTCAGAGTATTATTCTCTTGTGATATGATTAATAAGATTTATCACCTGCCCGCCCGCCAATTTAATTCAATTTAACTTTTTGAGTTTTCTTCATCTTGCTAAAGAAGTGATTGTTCCTTTGACATGTAAATGCCTTCCAATCAAGTTCTCAGATGTGTGCCTCCCCTTTAAAATGGGACATTTGCTGGAGTTGATTAAGTTCTTTGAAGTTGCTCATTTTCTATTAATCATGTTTCAGTGTAGACTTTAGATTATAACGAAACTGAGGTCCCTCCTCTCCTCTGACATAAAAAGGGTTTGACCCCCCTGTTGTGAGATAGCATTAACCCTGGTCATTATGTGCTAACATTTCCTAAATGTTTCTAGATTTTTCAAACTTTTTCAAAAGTTTTTTCATAAACGGTACTATAGACGAATAACTGTTTAAGTCCACACGAATTGTCCATAATGTATAAAGGATGGATAAGGGGTCAGGACAACGAGGCCTTTTCTTGGAGGGGTCAGAATAAAATGTTGGACATAAACTGTTATTCGTCACGCTGCTCACTGAGTTTGTGGTGAGCTTGGCATTCAAATAACTGAACTGAACTTATAATACTGCACTGTACTGTCCCTCTATAGTACCAAATCATTACATCGGATATTCGCCCCCAGAATAGTGATGCTAGTTGTTTGCTTCTTTTTATATGATACAGATTCTTTTTAGAATAGATTCAGTTATTATTACCGTACTTGATATTTAGAAGCCTACACCTCTAATTTGACATTTTGGTATAATTCTAATAATATTGTTATTTAGTGTGATGTTGATTTAGCCACTCTATAAACATTATTTGCTTTAGAATTAATTATCTTCACAGTAAAGGTTTTCCATCTATACTAATCAGGAATAATTAGTTAATTACATTTTTTGATTATTGCATAGTGGTTTGTTTTGTTTAAATTTACTTAACACTCATTTTGGAACAATGGAAAAAAGCTTTGGTAAGGGTTGTGAGGCAAAGTGAGGCAACGTTTTTGACCGCATATGCTATATTTGTTTTTGGACATTTTCAGTTTGATGATTTCCGTGGAGATAATTCTGGTGTGTGTTTGCGACGTGTTCCACAGCTCAAACTGGCTGGCACGCCGTGCCGCGAGTCCAGTAACTCCTGTGACCTGCCAGAGTTCTGCACCGGCGCCAGCCCTCACTGCCCCGCCAACGTCTACCTGCACGACGGCCACGCCTGCCACAACGTGGACGGGCATTGCTACAACGGCATCTGTCAGACCCACGAGCAGCAATGCATCACACTGTGGGGACCAGGTTAGTGTGACAGAGCGGCCTCCAGTCGCGCACCCGGCGTCGCACACGAAGACGGCAGATCTACACGCTCACGACACCAGTGGCGTGCACAGATAGACACCAGGTGGTGCTAGAGCACCTGCCCTTTGCCATCTTTTTTTTTTTTGTACAGCATACACTGTACAGTATGTGGACCATGGTGACATTGATCTTTTCTTGATAAAAAAAGCTTCTAATATATTATTTATGCCCCAAAATCTATAAATCTCACACTATTAAGGCAACCGACCGGTTCCGCGCTGCACAAGGTGCACTTTTTTTCACTTGAGCACCTGCCCCTCAGTAAATGTCCGTGCACGCCACACTGTGTCGCAGCACGTTGTGCGCTTGTAAATCTGCCATTTTCGGTGTGCAACAAAGTACAAACCAGGCTTAAGAATAATTTTCACCAGCCCTGGTTTTGGGTGCATTCACTGTGGTTCATCTTCACTGTCCATTCCTAATGCAAGGAGCCAAGGCCGCCCCAGGCGTCTGCTTCGAGAGGGTCAACTCTGCGGGAGATCCATATGGGAACTGCGGGAAGGATTCTAAAGGCTCCTTTGCCAAATGCGAATCGAGGTAATGGCTGCATCAAGAAGGCAGTCAGAGAAATGACTGCATAACAACACTGTTTAGCTTAAGTAGCATTGTCAGCAACCATCATTAAACAATGGATTCTGATATCAAAAACAAAGAATTTACTAGGGTAAAAAAGCAAGTAATTTTAAGAAGATAGCAGCTAATTACCATCTCAAGTACTTATGGAGCTATTTTTGTTGGCTAATTATCATAAGATTCTCACCCTTTGGGTGAGTTCTCTTATCAAGCGCTTTGCTAATTGATGTAATTGCTTTAATGACTGGGGCGACTGAAGCAGAACAGTCATTAACTCCCTTTCAATAGTCTGGCTACAATTAGACATTTATACTTACAATTCTGAGATACTATCCCATGTTCACACACGCTTTATTAATTAAATATATCCATTAGTTTGCTAGTTACTGTGTGTGTGTGTGTGTGTGCGTGCGCGTATGTGGACATGCACAAACAGTCATGCGTACTGTATGTACACATATGTTTGTCATACTCAGGGATGCAAAGTGTGGAAAGATTCAGTGCCAGGGAGGTGCCAATCGACCAGTGATTGGAACAAACGCCGTCTCCATAGAAACCAACATCCCCCTTCAAGAAGGTGGACGTATTTTGTGTCGAGGGACTCATGTCTACCTCGGTGATGACATGCCTGACCCTGGGCTGGTCCTGGCCGGTACGAAGTGTGGAGAGGGCAAGGTAAGAGAAGACACATTTAACAATATTAAATGACGGGTAAAGAGAAAAAAATCCAAGGTTTTCTTTTTCCTGAGGCAGTATAGCTATTGCTAAAAACGTGCAGCCACTTAAAAATGTAACGTTGCTTTTCCCTCTTCTAGATGTGCCTGAATCGCCAGTGCCAGAACGTCAGCGTGTTTGGTGTGCATGAGTGCTCTGGGAAGTGCAGTGGTCGTGGGGTGAGTGCTAAATGCCTGTAGCAGAGTGTTTGATGTTAAATTATGCATTGTAGCTTGTGTAGCAGCGTAAAAGAGCCTTGAGGTCTTGGATGACTCTGTGTTTAACTATTTAGTCAAGTGTGTGGCCAATTGAACTAAATGACGCCTGTCCTACTGGCCTTTACATTTTACACGGCAGCGTATTCCAGTGTCCCATGTATTTACAGCGCGGCCTGTGAGTTACTGCGGCTGCTCCCATTCTGTGCAATCAATCTTCATTGCCCTGCTGAGGTTAAATCAATCCCATTTAAGGGCATCATTTATGTTGTGCTTAAAGTGATGTCCATCATCTTTTGGCTGCAGATATGATAGCGCATTGGAGGAAAGCTTAAATGCAATAGGAGCTGTTTTAGGCCCACGGAAGCGAACAGAAACCTGCCCAAAAAAAGGTTCACTCACTCACTTCGCTCCTTTTATCAATATTTGAAGAGGCCCCTTTTATCTTTTATTTACTTTGTTGCGTATCTCTGTGAATCAAAAGAGAGTGCCCAGGGCAAGATTTGCTAGTTTTTGAACTTCAGTATTGATTATAGCGCATCTCATGGAGACAGTATAAAATTATAGATCTGTTTTTAGTTTTGTTCCTTGTTTCAGGTCAACATCAAACTCAAATAGAAGAATATAAGAGTAGTAAGTGAGGTGGTATTGAGAGCTAAGTGAAGGCCTGAATGAAACACAGCCACAATGCACAAAAATGTAATCTAGTAGTCCGTACCCATTGAAATATTATGAACACCAAATGATGTACAGTGTGGGCAATGCGATTGAATAGATCATATTATTGTATCATATTATAAAGGGGCAAGGTCGCGTGCACGCATCCGCCTCGTTGACGGCAGACTGCTGGGCGAGTGCTGGCGCTGGCGGGGTCAGATCAAGATGGAATGAATTATGTACTGGCCATATAAGGAGCATGTCTTGAGTGTACAGGGTTTGATGAGGTCAGATCAACATAATGTCAGAACAGGTCAGCTCCATATATGGAGATCTAAGGGTGTTAGCGGGGACATTCTCTTGAGTGTGCAGAGTCTGATGAGGGCCCAGGTAGGGCCTGTATTTTCGGGCCTGTTGAGAACTCTAGTTTTCACTGGCTGCACTAATAACTTTGGGACAGGTCCATCTAGAGTTTGAATGGACAGGTATCAGTCAAAACGGAGACATCGAAGAGGAAGGATGGATGGGAAGGATTAACATAATTATGTAATGTCAGAACAGGTCAGATGTGGAGTTGCATGGCCAATATTGATGACATCAGGGATCTCCATATATGGGCTTAATTGCAACAGCAGGTCGCATTTACTATGACATCAGGGATGTATGGGGATAATGAGTGACTGACGGGAAATTAACGATTTCATAGTAAATGAAAAAAGTGCCTCCTATTCACTCGTCACTCTGAACAGCTGTTCGCTAAGTCGCGATGCTAGCTGTTTTGACGTGATGTTCACAGACATATCCTCTAAATCTGGATTTCTATCGAATATGTTAGTTATCATGACATTGACCTAACACTTAAGGTTTCTCAATGTGTTTGTTTGGCAAAAGTTGACAATGTAACACCAAGCCTGACTGGACTGGCAGAGAAAACAAGGAAGTGTCTCTATCTGGTGGCTGCAGACTGTAACTACTTTCTCTAGTGAATAATTTTTGGATAGTTTCATGATTTTCATGTTGCCATGATTGTAACTGTTTTTGAAGAGCAATAAGCCATGCGAGGTCCGAGGTTACCTTGTATTTTATAATGTCTGAGAGGGTTGGAGTTACTCCGCTGCGCGTCATGACTCACCACGCCTCTCAGCCATTATAAAATACTAAGGTAATCTCACACTTCTTGTAGCTTATTGCTTTAATATCCAATACTATCCACTATTTCATCATAATATGCTAATTTCAGCTAATTTACATTTGATGTCTAGTGGTGATAAGTTGACTGTAATTTCTGTGTGCAGCAATCACACACAGGTGTGACTGCAGGCAGGGCCATTCTGTCATGCAAAACAATGCCAAAACACCTAGAAAATAGTGAGTGCCCATGCCTTATATGGGGATTGGTGGGGCGGCTCTCTATGGTAATTGGATGCTAATTAGGCCTTCAGTCCCTCCCCAACCCATCTTTGTCCAATAGGCACGTTAGCAACGGTTACTAAGAGAGGAGACTTGGCAAGCTTTTCCTTCTCCCCCATTGAGATGTACGTTAAATGACGGGATTTCTCCATATAAATAATCGATCATTTCAGTAGCAATCGCTTCAAAATGTCTTCTAAATCTAGTCAACCAGGCCAGCAGTAGGCTATGCACTGGACAAAATGTGCATGACATTATTTCAATAAACTAGAAATACGAGGAAATGGTAAGAGGGAGAAACTGTATCCAACTCAATCAACTTTAACGACCGTCCACCGGGAGTTTTCATTCGTATTATTGCCATCACCTGGGTGGCTCAATCGTGTAATTTTCCCGACGTTAAGCTGTGTATGTGTTCAAAAATCACGCCCGTGTGAATTGAGGGGCGCTCTTATCATCTTACAACATGATTATGTCAAACAAACATTCAGACAAAACAAACATTAAATTCTCTTTATTGTCAATGGCGTTTTTAAAACAAACATTAAACCTGTGTTGTTTACATGACTGTGTACAGCGATGTAAAATAACAGTGACAGAGCTACGAGGTGACGAAAGCTTGCCCACCAGCATAGCAACGGTTGCTAAACTATTTGGATTGGCATTGGACAATCGCTTTTGGGGTGGGGTTTAGCGAAGGCCTAATTAGGATAGGTGGTATTTTGATAATTTGGATGAACTGGCACACCCCTTCAAGTTACAAGGACTGGCATTCATCATCATAAGAACATACTTACAAACAATTCCTGCCTTAAGAAAATTAATCTGACTTGACTTAGAAATTCACTTAGGAAGAAATGTAAGAGGAAATGTAAGGAACTTAATGGTGCATGATGCCCATTTTTCTTAATGCTGAGGTAGTTGGTTCAATCCCATTACCCTAACCCAAATAATAGGCAACGTGCATTGTGTTGACCATTTTTTGCCGTAGTTGTTCTTCCATTCGGAGGACACCCCTCATTACTTGAGTCCTTTCACACAGCCCATGGCGCTTACTATCAGCGTGAGATTTGAGTGTTGAATGTCAGAATGACTGGCACCCATTAAACAACGATGACGTTCTGAAAACGCAACAATAAACCAATAAATATACTGTATGGAGTTTAATCGTCATCATTATGCCATGTTTACCGATAGACTGAACTGAACTCACAGGGCAGCAAATTGTGGGGAAGTCATGAGGGAATACTTTGTTTGCACAGTACCGAGCGGAAGCATGTGTTCTGCTGCAGCAGCCATGGAAATTCCACTCTTCAACAAACTGACGTTGTTCAGATTCATATTTAATCTTCTACCATCACTTTTGTGAGCTCTTTTTGCCAGAGCTCGCAGTGCTCACGCTCTGTGTAGCCTATGTGTGTGTGTGTGTGTGTGTGTGTGTGTGTGTGTCACAGTTTACTATGAAAATCTGCATCTCCCGTCTGTCAGTCATGCCTCATGACACGCTCCATATATGGCCAATACAGAAGTCATTCCATATGTTGATCTGACATCATTAATTAAACCCCTAGATCCATACCTCCATATATATGGAGCTGACCTGTTCTGACATCACAATGACGGCGAGGTGACAGCGAAAACTTTGGTGCTAGAGTTAAGCGGATTTGGAGAAAGACTAAAATTAATTTAACGTTAAATTGAAAAATGGGCCTCGTTACATCCTCCATAATGTAATGGTCAATGTCTGTGTGGAAATTCAGAGCCATTGGGGTGCAGGCAGTGAGGAGTGAGCGACATGTCTACAGACAGACATTACTTTCATAAAATGAAAGGAACTTCTATAAACTACACCTTGCCCTTGGCAATATTCTTTATCTGGTAATACATTTGAGATATCTAATATTGAATGGTGAAAGTTATTATATCCGAGAGGATATTTCGTCATGGGAGTTCCATTACATCACCTTTAAAAGCTTATTTGATATACAGAATAGACTAGACGAGATACCATCAGACTTGCTAATGCCATTCAACATTGAGTAATGCAGAAGTGACCACGTTGAATAAGTGTATTGTATAGACCTTTACCCATACAGCATCGATTCATCTTCCATCTTTTGAGTTTCATGTGGCCTGTCTGTTCTAAGTACCCACCAGTTTAATTTGAAGTAGGTTAAATTAGATTATTCCCTGCTGTCGCTGAGAGAGAACGGTAGCTACTCTTTGTGATGTTAATTGATGATGGGGGTCATCATGGGTCATCTTTCTGTCGGGTAATTATTTATCCTTGAACTACCTCTTGCCACAGTTATTGCAGTTTTATGGATGCACATACATGTTGGGTTATGTTTTCCAACAAGCACACTCCCATTCACACATTCATAAAACCTCCCCTCAGCTGTAACATATCGAGTAGAAATACAGTCCAAAACCGTTCAGGAAATATCCGTGTTCCAATGGATCCAATGTAGTCATTATTTTGTATCTTGTTAATACTTTTAATTTGTTAAATATTTATAAAGATTTCAACCTATGTTGGGCACGTCATTTTAGTGACAATCTGCCTGTTTTAATAGAAATATCAAAAATAGTAGATCTGCTAGCTCACATTGCTCATGTTGTGAGCTTGTAGGCTATTGGCAATTTTTTAACGACATTGTATAAAATATCATCAATCCGTTCCATTAGATTAGACCATAGACCATTTTATGGTTTTATCCCAAATGAAAACATTCTCTGAGGTAAACGAGTTAGTGTACATTCCCCATAATAGCCTATAGCCACTATAATGTTTTAGTTATTACATAAATGAATATGCTACTGCCTGTATTCTTCTTAGACAAATATAAAAAGATACTCCTATGGAAAGGCTATATTATTTAATAGTTGACTTGTGCTGACTGCGGCGGTGTGGGCTAGCCCCTCCCTCCCCTCACTGGTGCGAAACTGGGTAGTAAAAACGGGGACACGCTTCGGTGTGCTCTGCTTCGCTGCTTGCGTGACCGTTTCGACTATGGCATTGAAAGTGTCTGGTTGCGTCCCGTCCCCCCCCCTCTATGGGTTGCGTAGAAAGGCAGCCAATCAGAACTCAGTCAGCGGGTGTCAGTATGACTAGCATGTCAAAGTGTTCATGGGTATTCATAGACCAGGGCTTTTCAAGCCACTGGTAAAAACATGAAAGGATGAAATATGCAGATACAAGGTTTCTATCCAACCGCAACGATATAAAATGCACATGCATGCCCGCACATCTGTGCTAACGCCCTCGGCTGCCTCAAGTGCCTCTTAACCTCGTCACCCGGTACCGTCCTAGGGAGAGTCCACTGCCGGGAGGCAGGGAAGGCACTTCACCATGTGAGGCCGCGTGAAAACGAGATCCACTCTAGTCCCACATCTCCCTTCGCCGTCTCCCTCCATCTGTCATTCTAGCTGGCATCTGGACTCCATTAGCTCGCTGGGGAATCCTCCTGGATCCCACTCCAGTCCTGGAAGACCCAGTTCTTTCAGGGTCGGGCTCTCCCACACACATGTTTTATCTATTCCACATCACTTTGGCCTGCTGGAGCGGTGCTGTTTGTTTGTAAAAAGTATTTTACATGTGGTCCGAGATTATCTGTTCATCCTGGATTTGACAGAGATGGAATATATCTTGGTTATTTATATCTTATATTATATCTCGGTTATAGCCGACAAGGAGTATATCAAGTACACCTGGATAGCATATGGTACAGGATGTAACAAGACACACGCACACAAGGATGACGGCTAAATCAACAGACTGGATCATATAAAAGTTAAACCAAACTTAACGGCGCTATACTTAACGAAACGATAAACTAAAGTTACAAGAGCTAATGAGGGCCATCTGTTTCCAGTGTTGGATTAACTGATAATGAGCAGGATTGGAATAATGGCCTCCATGTTTTGCAGGTGTGTAACAACAAGAGGAACTGCCACTGCCAGGCCCACTGGGCCCCTCCCTTCTGTGAGAACGCTGGATTTGGAGGCAGCCTAGACAGCGGGCCAATGAGACTGGCAGGTATTGACAAGGTTTTGCCCCGTTCTTCTGACAGAGAGGCCCACACCCAGGAATGAGGTCGACACTCTATAAAGCTACAACTCACTATTGGGCCTCGTACTTACATTTTTGATCAGCGTCAGTTGTATTGATTTTTGGCTCGCACTGAGATGTCTGAACTTCCCTTTCCCCTCAGCAGTACATCAGGCAACATGTACTTCTAAGGGAGGAAAATCCATTATTCATTTTTTTTAAGATGAGAAAAGCAAAATGGCACGAGGAAAGAAATGTATTGAAGACTGTGACAGCTATAGCTGAGGCCTAGCTATGCTGTAGTAACAGCTTCTTCTTGCGGTATGTTCTTCCATTGCTGCGTGCTGTAGATGTGCGTGCATGTGTATTAATGTGCATGTGGTCGTATGTTGTCAGCCGACAGCGTGGCGGTCACGGTGGCGATCCTGGTCACCCTGGTCAGCCTGCTGGGAGTCACCTTCCTCGTCTTTCTGAAGAGGAAGACTCTGTTACGCCTCCTCTTCACCAATAAGAAGAGCTCCCTGGAGAAGCTCAGGTAACCTGATGGCCACACAGCATTACATTCACGATGTAGTGTGGCGCATTTTAATTCATATATAACAGTATCATAGCATTGTATACATTTAGTTGACTATACTGTGTATGTATAGAACATTTGTGAACATTTGTGAACATCTATAAGACCTCCTTACGTTAGACATTTTGATCCGCTAAGAGAACTACTGATTTAGAAGGCATGTAGCATCGGCCTCATGTCTTAATGGGTCATTATAACTTGAAAGGGTTCCTGTGACCCCATATTGTCAGATGTAGCCTCGTCTCTGATGTATCACAAATGCGGTATTGAGTCAGATTGTAGCAGGCCTAAAGTTCTTTCCCTGACTGTGTGCATAGATCTGTGGAGGCCAACAGGCCAAGCAGCCCCATCAGGACCCAGTCTGTGTACAGGGCCTCCCCACAGCGCAGACCTCCACCTAAACCCTCTGGAGCCAGCATTTACAAGGTGGGTCACAGTGTCTCCAAGCAGCCAGAGGCGGCTGTGGCTCAGGAGGTAGAGCAGGTCGTCCAATGATCCATGGGTCGGCGGTTCGAATCCCGGCTTCTCCTGACTACATGTCGAAGTGTCCTTGGGCAAGACACTGAACCCCAAATTGCTCCCGATGTGCTGGTTGGTACCTTGCATGGCTTCCACCGCAATCGGTGTATGAATGTGTGTATGAATGGGTGAATGTAATTGGTGAATGAAATGCACAATCTATGTAAAGCGCCTTGGATAAAGGCGCTATATAAATGCACCATTTACCAGAGAGCTGCCTGTTCCTGCAAAATAGCGTGCACGTGCGTGCTGTTTAATTTGATTATTTGATCCAAATTATACTCTAATGGAGCCTTGCAACTAGCACATATAAATTGTAACTCAGCCTGGACTGAAAAACGAAACAGCGGGACCATTTTCTTAATCACTTAAGCCCTATATACTGTACTTAATCCTAAAATTTAAAAAGGGAAAAATTATTTGACATCTTTTGTCTGCCAAAAATAGAGTTAAGGTGGTTATTTAAGTCATTCTGACCTGAAGACCCCCCCCCCCCCCCCCATATTGTCAAAAGAAGAGGACAGCACGCCTGATAATTGATTTTGCCTCTTAATCTCTCTAGAAGGACTATTAATCAAGTCGGTATTGTTGGCAGAAGACAGAGAACGAATAATTGAGAGATGGTCCCATTTATACGGATACAGAAACACAGGACACGGTAATCATTACTGCCTATAGCGTTTCTGTCTGCGATGAAGTGATTTATTCCATTGAGGCATGGAACACACTTGATTGATTTGGGCACAGAGCAAAAACTGGTTTGGACCTCCTTGTACTTGAATTGATCCGCAGCGAGAGAGATTAATGTGTGATCTGTGCGAGTATAACAAAAATGTGTGTGTGTGTTCAATATATTTCAATCTTTATTTCAGACTATAATAAATAAAAAATAATATAGAAAGAAATGTTCAGTTTCGAACATACAGACCAGTTCGCAAATGGTTCCACAGTCTAGACGAGAACCTGACAGAACTACGTACGTATCGGGTTAGTAATGACATCAATGATGTAATTTACTGACTCAGATACTGTACACATAAATCTATACTTAAGATTGCGTAGCACAGCAGAGCAGGTGGGGACCCCAACACTGACGAACATCTGGCTTGCACTGGAGCTTCTTGGAGCTCTCAGTAGCAGCCTCATACAGTCATTATAGGCCACTGTCAATCGTCTGATACTGGCTTGTTTGTAGCGACACCACAGGTGGGCTGTATACAGGGGTGTACAGAAGGATTTAAAAAGTGAAATCTTCACGGGTTCCTTGTGCATAGCTTCCGACGCTGTGAACTGAGTGGTGCAACTCCCCTCTCCCCCTGCCTCTCTCTCTCTCTCTCTGTAATTAGCACTAGGCAACAGTGCAACACTATCTCTCTCTCTCTGTTTCTGGCACAGCAGTGCCACTTTTGCCCCTACTGGTACTCATAGTCACATAGTCTCACACACATAGTCACATACATAGGTTAACACGGACATTGCTGTTCCTTGGAGTGGTTGCACCACTCAAAAAGATGATTAGAGCAGACAAGAGGACCTCGTGAAGCAGGCAGAAGATGCAGCCAAAAGAGGGGAACAGAGGACTGTATACAGGATCACCAATACTCTATGTGGAAAACCAGAGGCCGACCTTGATGTTGAGATTGAACCACCAGAGATAGAAGAAATCATGTCCTCCATCAAATCCCTCAAGAATGGGGAAGCTCCCGGGCAGGACAGCCTAAATGCAGAGCTGTTCAAAGCAGACCCAGAGCTGGCAGCTGCTAAAACCACTCTTCAGAGCCATATGGGAAGGGAAGAAGGTACCGGACACCATGGTCCATGGGTGTATCAGACAAATTAAAAATTATAAAGGAACTAGAAAAAGTGCACAGGTCTCCACCAGGGCAGGTCAGGTTGTGGCATCCTGGTGGCGCTATAATAGGCCAATGTGAAAAGGGTGACATTTCTTCTTATGCCTTGGATGGCAATTGGATGATTTGAGGCATTTTGTTCCAAAAATGTGTTTTGTAAAAATGTGTGTTTACTGTTTATTTATTTCTTATTTCGTTGGCATCCAGGGAGTGTGTGTGCAAAATGTGGCATCGACCGGGTAACGGTGCCAGAGATTAGCTGGTAACAGATGGACGGATGCACACCCAGTCCTGCAAACTTTGAAAGCCATTGTTAACCAATTAGGATGGAATATGAAACGTATTCCATCCGAAACGGTGCCGGAGATTAGCTGGTAACAGGCGGACGGACACACACACAGACAGACTCTCACACGGACGGAAAAACATAGTCTCTCCCCATGGCTTCGGCCTAGTGGACATTATTATCATCCTCTGATATAACTTGTATTGTACTGTGATACACTAACGTGAAATGAGAGTAAAATAGTTACCATGTTTACATTGACATTAATATGAACCACAACTGATGTGAAACAGATTGTAGGACACATGTAGCCAGGCAACCAAACATTGCACGACATTACTGTCTAAGCAGCTTGGATTGGCTCCATAATATGATATCTCATAATGATATCATTGTTTTGAATGTCATGTATGTCCAAAACTGTTACTTTTCAGGGAATAAAAAAAAGCGCCTGTGCTCCAATGGAGCCAATGTAGTTATTTAGTCACAAGCTATGTCTAAAACCCACAGACGCACTTAACCACTTTCACTTATTTTTTTCTTCAAAATAGCAAATCTTGTAAATCCTCCTTTTGTGCTACACACAGATATTTCCCTTTTTTTCTTTGTCTTTTTTTACAGAATGGGTTCCCAGATTGCAAAAACAAGCTGAATTATGGAGATACAGTGGTTCTGCCAGATGGCAAGAATATATTTCATACAGTACATGTTTTTTCGTTAACCACTTTCAACCTGACATCCCTATTTTGAGCATGTCATTATAGGCAAAAATAAATCAAGTATAAAATGAGGTGTAAGTTGTTATTGAGCAGACACTTGGCCTGCTAAATAACCGTTGACAATGGACAGGTCATTTGACTGTCTTGGCCTACTGTGGAGTAGATAAACCCATGGTAGTGTAGAAGCCTTTCCTCTGAGTAGTCATTAGCAGCGTAGACTGCACCTGTGTTCCTGTTGGAAACAACCTGTCCATTCTAATCACTCGCTGGTCGCTTCACTGATGTCCAGATGTCCAGCGGCCTCACAGCAGCTCCTGTAACCACAGTCTTGTGTGTGTGTGTGTGTGTGTGTGTGTGTGTGTGTGTGTGTGTGTGTGTGTGTGTGTGTGTGTGTGTGTGTGTGTGTGTGTGTGTGTGTGTGTGTGTGTGTGTGTGTGTGTGTGTGCGGCCGTGCGCATGTACGCATTGTGCGTGTCAGGCAGGAAATCACTTCAACTCTTCCAGGTGTTATTGTTTTGTTGTGGAGCAGGAGGCTAACAGCTGTTCAGGACATGTGGCGTGTCTCTGGCTTTAACGGTTTTAGAATGTCGGCTCCAATAATGTTGTATTCCAGCTTTATGGCTCCCACTGACATCGGCTGTTTCACGCTCATAATGGCTTCATGGCCCGGGCAAATTTTTGCTTTTATCACTTGCTTGCTGCTGCACTTTGAGCTCAGGTAAAGGCCTTGAATTACTGTACCACGCAAATGCTACGCGAGGCAGCGGGGATATAGGAGCAGAACAGGGATAGTGTGAGTAAGACAAATTGTGTTTGGAAGAAAGAGTGAAGGCTTTAATGACCGCAATAGATTGTACCTAATTAACCCATTAAACCCAGGAAAGCATCATTGTCATTTTAAATGTCAGCGTTATTGGGGCCCTGGCACAACACATTTTCATGGCCACATATGTACTGTATCATTTTAGGGAACTACTGACTTGGAATGCATTTGTAGAAACGGTCTCAGGTTTTAATGGGATAATGTAATAACTTCAAATGTCTCTCTCTCTCTCTCTCTCTCTCTCCCCCGGTCCCTCCAGCCCTCTCACCTGAGCTCGGAGCCTCTCCTCCCGCCCCACAACTTCCACTCCCACAGCCTGCGCAGACTCCCCCTCTACCAGCCTCTGCACATCAGCCACCCGGTGCCGCTGGTCCTGAACGTGGCGCAGCCCACCCTGCCCCCCGTGCCTCCTCACCACAGAGCCCTGCCCGCCCCCCGCCACGCCGCCAGCTCGCCGCCCGCGCCGCTACCCTTCCAGAGCCTGCCCCGCCAGCAGCCATCCTATAGAGTGGACCAGGTTGGTGTGCATAATACGGAAAAGACGTGGCTGTCTGGCGTGGAGTGCATGCGTGCGTGCGCATGGCTGGTTGTGTGTCTGTCTATGATCAGATCATTTCGTACCATGCTATAGAAAATGAATTATTGCATGGTAACATGAGCTGTTTTTATCATTGGCCTACTAGAGCAGTGGTTCCCAAACTTTTAAGCTCAATACCCAAGAAAGAAATTACACATTTGCCCTGGACCCAAACTAGTGAAACTGGCAAATCTATTTTCGACTACGTATTTTCACTACTTCTTAAACATTTGTTTTGTATTGTATGGACTTTCTTCTATCTTTCTTTGCTTTCTTCAAGCAGTTTTTCTTTGTGATGGACATGTCCAGGGGGCTCCCGAGAACCCCCGAAACCAAGGATGACCCATAGGTTAGCTAACAGTACCCTCCAGGGGCCTTTGGAAGGAAGGAGCTCAAAGACTTCAACGGCAGGGAATGAGTTGATTTTTTTCATGGGAATGTTTTTTGAAGAAAAAAGAATAGTAATAAAATAAATAAATAATGATACTAAATGTAGGAAACAAAAACATAAAGGGACCCATAATGACCCACAAATGGGTCCTGAGACTCCTGACCCAGTGTTTGGGAACCAGTGTACTAGAGCATGTTATGCACTGAGTAGTAGAGATGTTGTGCTACTACTGTGGAGGTAGTAGTAAACAGTGAGCGTGATTCATAGCTTTCACTCGAGACCGACTCTGCCACACTGGTCAAAACAGGAAAAACTACATTAAATTCTGCCATTTGGGACCGTGACATGTCCAGTTGAAACGGAGCAGATAACGAAAAACAAAACGGAACACATCGTTCCGCACTGCAGTCTGCTCGTTTTTTTTCTTTTGCCCCACAATTTCGACAGCAGAACTCGATCGCTCTCTGTGTCCCGTTTACTGAGTGGGGGGGCCGGTTTTTTGCTGAGCCGACGGACGGTATTGGCTGCAGTGGAGATAGTAAATCCATCTGTCTGCATGCGTTGTTGCTCCATGGCGAGGCATGCCCCTCCCGTAGCATTGCAGCATTGTATCGTGCCCAACCACACTGCAGAGCGCATGGGTAGATTAAGCCCTATGTACTTCGTCGTACAACAAGTAGTGAAAATAGCAGATCTATACGAGCTCACGATGCCTCATATTGCCGCATGTTGTGAGCTTGT
This sequence comes from Protomyctophum bolini, assembly GCF_963924005.1. Lineage (NCBI taxonomy): Eukaryota > Metazoa > Chordata > Actinopteri > Myctophiformes > Myctophidae > Protomyctophum > Protomyctophum bolini. Next base: position 33,349,869 of record NC_137875.1, on the reverse strand, counting down.
AGGTCTGCAGTTTATGCAATTTGTTTTGACAACATGCCCAAAATTGAGATGCCAGGTTGAAAGCGGTTAACAGATGGGTGGCTTTATACCAGATGTTCGGCCATGGCATAAAGAGATGCAGGAAGGTACACACTTCCAATTCTGCCCTGCCTGCCACCGAGGTAATGACTAACCATGGCGTACAGGCAACAGATGGCTCTCATATCCCATGATGGATGTTTTGTTGGTGTCCATATAAGTCATGGCAGTGCAATGCCCTTGGTAGCAGTGATCGTGGCGTGCACCAAACACAAACATACACTTTTAGTGGGAGCGTAGTGTTCACATTAAAACAGACTGCTACGTACGTTGCTTGCCAAGACAATGAAACGCACCTGTGCCTAAAGAAAGACTACTCGCTCGTTTGTCTTTAATCAAACAGAAGGTGCCATATAATAGGCAGAGGGCTAATGATGCGTTCCACCCAACACTAGATAGAGATTCTGTTTTGATTCTTAGCCAGCAAAAACAAATGGGGTAGATTTTCAAAGGATTACATGTTTACCGCTGGTGCTGACACGACCTGCTTGCTGCCATTCTGTTGTGGAGTTCAGTCTCTTCCATCAAGAAGGTTTTATTTAACTATAAGGTACAAGACATACAGGCCATCCTCCTGGTAGCTCTTCCTTGTACCTGTAATAAGACGAGAAACACAATGTTTGAATTGAATTAACTTACCAGGCCTAATAGCTTTACTGTAACTTCATGCGTTGTGAAATGTTTTGAGTGGGTTGTGGCACTGCACCCGAGTAGACGGGTTGTCCTTTCAGGACCCCTTGTAGTTCACTCATAGAAAGACTGTAGGAGTTGATGATGCAGGACTGTATACATGCTTCAGTTCCCAACTCTTTAGAGGTCACTGTTGAAAAGAGAACTAGAACTAAGCTGCAGACTGCTCTACATTGTGAATGCCATCTTTTATTTAGTATTTTAATGGTCTTACTCTTAGAAGTACCAGCGTAGGGTCCATTGGGCCACGCGGGCCCAGTCAGCTTAGAGCTGGCCCAGTCTAACTTTGAAGAGAGAGGGTGAAAAAAACAAGAAAAACAACAAAACACAAAAGATAGCCTACTTTGGCAGCCCTTGTGCACGCAAATGTCTGTTTAGTAGCAAATTACAGCATGCTTTTTTACAGCATGCTTGTTTTAAATGGTCCCTCATTAGCACGTCGGCAAAATCGTTCAGTCACACGATGTGCTACATAAATCTTGACAGGAATCTCTTTTGGTGTGTGTGTGGGTGGGGGACACCACTAGACGCCTTTAGTGAGAGGGCAAGGCTTTTTGATTAGTTGTCTCAGACGCTACTGCAATGCACCTTAGCCTATGAATATTACATACCGTATAATGTGTAGCATTGTGAGAATTGTTCATTTTCTCATATTTTTTTTTCTTGGTTTCTATTGAAACTCCCACTTAGTTATCTCTGTACCGAGTTGAACGAACAGTGACTCACTTGTACAGTAACCCCCCCCGCCAAGGCCGATGCTAATTTGCCCAGTCAATCATTGATCCACGCTATGCGCCTGCATTCATTGCACATTGTGCACAACTAAATGCGGCCTTGTTGCAGAGGTTCTTTATTCCGGCGGATGTCAAGGTTTTTAATGAACATTTGTAGCTTTTTTCTCTCTTTCTTATTAGTTTTGCCTCTAGACCTTGTCATTGGAATTGCGTTGCTAGGGAACAGCTTGGGTTCAACTTTATTTCCTGTCAACTACTGATTTAATGCACAGGAAATACATTTGGACCTATTTAGAATGTTCAGTGTGAAAGTATTTGACAAAGAGACGTAGGGAAACAGGAGAGGACCAAGTACAGAGCCCTGGAAGATACCAGATAACGAAGTATAGGGTTTGAGTGGGTTCTTTCTAGAACCATCAAAAATGGTTCTGGGGAAAAGATGGTTCTTCTGTAAGGTACATCTCGTTCTCGCTGTAAGGTACATCTCGTTCTGTGTGATTAAATCTTGACAGGAATCTCTATCTCTTTTGGTGTGTGTGGGACGCCACTAGAAACATTTGGTCAGAGGGCAAGGCTTTTGGATTAGTTGTAGTCTCAGACGCTACTGCAATGCCTCCAACTGCTCACAGCTTTCCAATCTACAGCTGCATGTCACATTTTGTATCCGTTAATCCGCCCTCTGTAAATTTAGATGTGTATGTGTGTGTGTGTGTGTGTGTGTCAAGCCTTATACGCAACTACCAATATTAAGCAACTTTACAGAAAAACAAGCCAAAAGCTACTTATAATAAGCGGACATGGCAACAGTGTTGCGTGCGTCCATGGATCATGTGATCCCTCCCCGTGAGTGAAGTTATTTGGTTACTCAAGTGGAAACCACCGTCGAAATGTGCTGCCGCCTGCCATGGAGATCCGTACAACACAGTTGGATGTGTCTGTGACAGCGCGTGGTTGTATTGATGTACCTCAGTCAGTCACTTCTCTCAGCCGTGGTCACAATGTACCTCAGTCAGTCACTTCTCTCAGCCGTGGTCACAGATAATGTCCCCGGGTCCAACGTACAGTACTACGATCTCTCACTGTTATGCATGCGTGATGTGTGGAACTTTTCTCTGTCAACATCATTTGCTCGAGGTTTATCCCATTTCTCTCTCGTGTGTGTGTGTGTGTGTGTGTGTGTGTGTGTGTGTGTGTGTGTGTGTGTGTGTGTGTGTGTGTGTGTGTGTGTGTGTGTGTGTGTGTGTGAGAGTGATATTACAATATTGATATCAAGGTATTTGGTCAAAACAATTATTAGATTTAGTGTGTGTGTGTGTGTGTGTGTGTGTGTGTGTGTGTGTGTGTGCAGCTGTGCTGCTGGTAACAGATGTTTGTCATTCCCTCCCCCTCGTCACTGCAGATTAGTAACACATGATGGAACCTCACTCAGACTCTCCTCAACGCTGGCACACAGGTGGTGAAGACGACTGGGAATCATACTTATAACACACTGCCCTCTAGTGAGAGACGTGTGCTGCCTTTTCATTTCAGGGAGGATGGCTCATTTGCATTTAGTTTGTTTGTTGAAAAGTCCCTAATCGTTCATTATTTTCAAGTACAGGATGGAAGCGCAACGTGCTTAATGATGTTCTTCTGAAGAAATGCTTTAGATGCAGATTAGTTCTCGCATGCGAAACAAAATACAAGGCCCCGATTGGTGAAAAGTTCCAGTTTCTTCGACTCTTAATGACGCAAACCTGTTGAACTGAGACATTCTGGAGGGTGTGTGAATTTTAATATAAAGCTGTCTGTTTAGAGTGGTTTAGAGAGCAGTGCAATCAGACCAAGTCCAGTTGTGTCCAGTGAAGGATCATCAACTGCCAATCGTGTGGTTATTGAAAAACAATGCGTTCTGTGTGGAGGGCAGATTTTCCTCTGCAGAGTGCATCGTCCTTTGATTGTGATTATCCTACTTATACTGTACCATGGCTACTTACCAGTGACTATAACAATACCACGATATCATTAAAATATTCTGTATCATGTTTATTTATATTTTGTCCAACTTTGCGTTGGCATTGTCTTCGTCAACCTCGGACCACTCAGGCAAGTGTGCGAACTACGAAGCGCAACGCAATTGCCAATTGCCATAGACACGTCACACGTTGCATCTGGGTGTTTTTAAAGCAGGCTTGCTGTCAGAAGCAGATTTGAGCCAAATGAAGCGTGCCTGATTTCTTTTTTAAATATTTTAATTGTAATTTGCTACATAATTTTATGTATAAATCCAGCAAATTAAGGATGTCTGTATTAGAACTGTATACTGTATTTATTAATATAATGGAATGAAATATATAACATTATCTTTAACTGGACATCATGATGGCTGTCTATTCGATTTCCAACATTCTCATTCAATACAAGACTGCAGACTGTATACGTTGACGGTTGAACAGAACTCGTTGTGTGTTTCTCAGGACTTTGAGAAGCCCCGGCCGCCCCAGAAGCCTCTGCCTGCTGACCCACTGGGAAGGAGCGCTCGGCTGGGTAACAGTCCGGCTAAAGTTGGAGTCCACCTTCCTGGCGTTGGACCTCGCCCTATCCCCATCCCATCGGTGCCCAGGCCGCCCCCAACCGTCCCTCTACCAAGCAGGTCAGCCTTTAAGTGCATTTACTTGAGTGCTGTACTTCAGTACATTTTGTTTTTACGATGTTGTATTAGAAAGAACGGAGGATCCGGGCACTCTACAAGCACGATCTACAAGCTCACAACCCGTGAGCTAGTAGATCAGCTATATAAAAGAAATACAGCAATGCATTGATAATAAAAAATAAAATGTATTCTGATCATTTGTACTTTTGAATACTTTAAGTCTAGTACTTGAGTCCACCAATGCGCCTTTAAATGGTAAATGGTGCATTTATATAGCGCCTTTATCCAAGATTACAGAGATTGTGCATTGCATTCACCCATTCACACACACATTCATACACCGATGGCAGCGGAAACCATGCAAGGCACCAACCAGCACATCAGGAGCAATTAGGGGTTCAGTGTCTTGCTCAAGGACACTTCGACAGTAACTCTAGGGGAGCCCGGGTTCGAACTGGCAACCTTGTGGTTACCATCTAGCCACTCTACCCCTGAGCCACCGCCTCCGCCTTTGACATCATGGTGGATGAATGTGGAGCAAATCACACCTCTTTGATGTGTTATTACATCAGTGGGTTTTATTTGTTCGTTTTTGTGCTTTTAGGGCAAAAAAGGGGCATTTCAGGCTGAGTCACAATAGAACGCAATTACAAACAGGCATAAAACATCAGGCTGTAACTTTGTAATGGTTGTAAGTTGATGTGCACTGTTTATGGAGCTTGTAATGTGAACCTGCTATACTCTGTGGCTGGTGAAGAAGACGCACAGATGTTGTTGACTATGTATCGCTTCCAGGTCTTTGAGTCCTTAATGATGCGTAGCGGTATTTTGGGCAGATTACTGTATAAACATCAAACCATCATCTCGCTTGTGTTTATGTTTCAGGCCTGCGCCCAAGTTACCCTTTCGACCGCCAAAGACTCAATAGGACTGCTGATCTTGCAGCGTTTAGTGGAAAGGGCACGCCTAAAGATGGACGGAGAGTCAGAACCTCCTTTATTTGCACTACAAGACTCTTTAAGACCTTTCACGGAGCCCGGAAGCGTCTCTGGAGATTCGAGGGAAAGGCTTAACATCACACCTCGGTGCCATGCCTCCGTTAAGGTGCTATGTTATCCTCGCTCAGGTACCAAGAAACTATTTAACTTTGATATTTATTATTTCTTTGTGCACAGGGCACTCTCGTCTCGGACTGACCCTTTGAACAACATCGACTTTCCCCAACTTAAAGAGTAAAAGAAAGCTGAAAAGTTAATGATGTTGTCTAGGGAACTCTTGGTTTTCTTGTCTTTAATGGGTTTTTTTTTTACTTTGTCTAGGGAAGAAATACTGAAGTGTGTGATTTTATAATGTGTGAAGTTGCTTTAATAATTGAAAGACAAAAAAAGTTAGTTTTTTGAACCAGTTGATGAGAAAGGGAAATGGAGCACAATTCAGCAAGTCATCTGTGTCATTTGCAGTCCTCTAAGCAGAATTAAGGGACTGAAAATGGTCATTACAGCTTTCATTATTATACGTTTTCATACACTCCAAAGCATCTGGTTCATTTGGATGCATACTCAAACTATTACACAGTATACAACTATACATTCATATAAATGTATTTTCCGCCGTGAAATTGGATGGACACACGGCTGTCCTTCTTTGTAATATTCATAGTTTGTAGCCATGCTGTTCATATCTAAAATAGAATCAAATACAGGTTTTGGCCTGGCATAAAAGCCTCTCCGACTAACCTTGAAGGCTTCATCATGTCATACATCTGAGCTCATTTAACAGTTTGACAACTAGTCAAGGTTCTTGCATTTCCCTTATAAGTGCATGTTGGAGGAGAAGTGTGCAAACTTGAAAGATGGAGACTTCGCCCATTTTAGACAGCCGGTGACATGCAGCTCTGGGTATTTGCTGGCATCTCTCTGTAACATGTAGCCCAGCTCCCAGCGCAGGCTGCACACTCTGGAACCGACCTGACAGAAGGAGATCGTGTTCCAGAGAATTACAGCAACACCAAACAATGCAACGTTAACCCCATGATGTCTGCACATTGATACTTGAGTTTTGTGGAGCCAAGACTGATGACTTCATTGCTGTAAGCATTCCAATTCTAACACCTAGACCATGTTGGTGAGATATTTATTTGTTTCTGTTGTTTTTATGTTTGTAATATTCCATGTGGACTTGGCGACTATTCTACCATTCCATCTTAACGGTTGTTCGGTTGAAACTGGAATTTGGCTTTGCACATTGATTTTGGCACTTTTCCTTGATACATTTCTGTAACGAGAGAGATATTTTTTTCATGGTGAGAACAAGGTTGTTTCGTCTTTTAAGAAACTAAGTGTACATCTTTTTTTATGTATTGTTTTAATGAATTTTAGCTGTCAGCATCGAACTTTGGACAATGATCCAAATGCAGCGGATGTCTTCTCACCACTGCGGAATGACTACGTCACACTACAAACTTGCATCAGTGATTTGTTGAATAATGACATTACATTATTATATGTAGTCAACAAGTATTTACTTTCTCTGAGGTATTTGGACCTATTGCTCTTCAATGGAAAGTATTTGTTAGTACTGTCTATGTTCATTGTAACGCCATGTGTAGAACATACAAATATTGTATGTTGACTTGCATAAATGAAATGTGTTCAAACTTCAAGGTCATTGTACTGTTGTACAGTGTAAATACTGTGTGTCGGTAATCATGTTTTTGTTTTGTTTGATTTTTACAGTTGCAGTGATAGAATTGCAATGAACAGATGTACAATGGACAATGAATAACTGCATTTTATTTTATTTTATTTTATTAAGTCAAATCACATTTAAGCCGGAGATAACGTTTCACGCTAAACTTCATGGGGTAGAGTAACTGTGAGACTTGAAGTTGAATGGTGAAATCTCAGAGCCAAATAAAAGTTCTTCTCAGATTGCTTATACTGTTTGCATTCATAAACAAAACCAAAACAAGACCATAAACAAAGAAAATCCACAAAATATGCTGTGACTCTGCTCATAATGTACTGTAGTTTGATCACATCTTGCCACTGACTGTATGTATGTGACTGTACTTTACTGTGGCAATGCAATACCATTCTTTCTTGAACAAATTGCATCCTAATGTTATCTCCATATTGATATAGAAGGGGGTTTGGAACTGATCTCGCTGCAAATGTGTTTAACTACCGGTAACCTTAAAGTTCCCACTAATGATTATACGATGAAGTATAAAATACGGCTACAGTGTAACACTCAGGATTTTGCTGTGTGGAATCACTTATTTGTTCCATTGGTCTAGACATTATGGAGTACGACTCGCAACATATTCATGCTCATTAATCTTCCTAATGAGCATGCAATGCCCAATGGACTGGCCTCAGGATGGGCCACACTGTCATGCAATCGGAACACAAATTACAAACACAAATTACCCGGTCAGTCATGAGGATGCATAACTGAAACCGACAGAAAAAAAGGAAAGGAAAGAAAAAACATTACTATGGTATCTGAATTTAGAGCCATTTCATTTAACACAATCAGGATGAACAAGTGTGAGGACAGAAAATCTGAAGCTGGGTTTTTTGCGGGGTACTCTCCTGATTGGATCAAATTGGTATCCCGACCACTGAACGTTTATCGTCTGTCACTAAAATGCTGGAGAGACGCAGAGACTCCCGTTACTGAACAAACACTGTATATCAATGATCACTATCGGAATATAGAGCTATCATTTTAAATAATATAAAAGAATAAACATCACATACTCTCATCTGTCTAGCAAACACAAATGTGACTTTTTATTGTCATGTTATCAGATAAATGCACAAAGACCAGCACACCGTCTGCACTTGCAATATGAACTTTATTTATAGGCAATGTTTCGGTCAAAGACCTTCTTGAGCCCTGCCTACGCACCCGCCTCAGAGCATACAGGTCACGGTGTGCATAAGACTTTGTTGCCTATTGTCATGTTATGACATAAATTAGACGTATTAATGAACCACAGGCAAATGCACTGTACATTGCTTACTGTCCATTATGCAACTGCACTGGTCAGCTCCTTAGTTGTTCAACACTGCCACCTGCCAGCTTGCACTGGCTACTGCAGACGCCACTGAAAACACGCCTCTGCTGCGGTCCCTTCTTTAAAGAATTCTCACCATATCACTCAGGGTGAAGTTGCCCTTGCCTTGAGTGATTCGCTGGAGGCCAGTCTCCTCTATCACCAATCTAAACCATTAGTGTGAAAACTACAATCTTGGATCAGAGTCTCCAAGGACAACTTAAACCCACACTTTGAGGTCAAAGAGTGGAAAGGTTATTTGTCACTAAAATAGGGAAAAAAACAACCATTCAACAATGTCATCCGATCAAACAATGTCATGGTTTTTCAAGCTTGCTTGTGGAATTAATTTAGAATTGCTTGTGTTAAGTGGTTAAAGAAGTTCATGTCCAACTATCACAAATGTGCATTTGTGATAATTCTGCAAAGATAGGAGGACATACTTTTGGTAAATGTATTAATATGTTAGAGCATGGGTAGAAATGTGTCAATGAATCTTCATAAACACCTTGTCAATGCTTGCTAATGATAATCTCACCTCACAGCCATGCCAGGTCATGCATGTAAGCCTAGTTGGCCTCATTCAGCAGCCAAGAGGGAGAGCCGGTCATCCATGACCCAGCCAGGTATTCGTATGGAGCCCCAACCCTATAATGCCTGTGTTCAGCTCATAGACTGTAAGGTTCAGCTACATAACGTGACTATATGTCTTAGTTCACCCGCAAAACATCAGATTGAGAAACGGGCTTAACTACTAAAAACCTCAATGATTGGCTGCAAATCTCTGTTCTTAACCACTTTAACCCTTGTGTCTTTTTATTTTGCAGAAATGTTGAAAATGTAAATCGAGCAAAGGCCTACATTATAGGTGAAATAACACTGCCATCGGGTGTCCTAGTCAGGGAATTGCATGTGTGAGCATATACATCTCTCTCTCGCTCTCTGTCCCCCAACCCCCCCCCCCCCCCCCCATCTCTCTCTCTCACTTTATCACTTTATTTGTCAATTTCCCTATGAACTTTTACATAGGCCTCCTACATATTAAGAATATGAAATACCGTTCCCTTTCAGCCACTTGCAGTGCAACATAAAACATCAAACCATCAAATAAACAACAACCATAGTTTCACAAACATAACTAAAATAGCCTAATTTGTTTTATATATTAATTCAGGTATAAAAATATAAAACGAACATTCTGTTGTTGTTTGATTCATTATTTTTACAACCAGCATTTATCGTGTTCTCATTCCATCAGTGCGTGTGTCATCCGTTTAAACACACTTGTCTGGACACTATAGGGATTAGTAGCCACATGATCGCACTGGACTGGCCGCGCTTAGGGTGCTTTTCATTTGGCTTTATTTGCGGGAGTGATCACCATGTTGCCTCCCAGCACTCCACTGAAGGCGGCATGCATGAACAACCTTTAGTTTGTTCCTGTAGTTTTGCCCAATATCCCGGTGTGTTTATCAGTTCCCTGGCTGGAGCAGAATCCTGGCAATGGCACAGGACATGAATGCTGTGTCTGAGGAAGAGTTCTTTGAGGAGAAATTTGATTCAGACACTGAAGCTGCAGGCGATGCCGAATATGACGACGTTTTGGAGCTTAATCAATTTGACGGTCTGCCTTATTCCTCAAGGTTTTATAAATTGCTGAAGGAAAGGAAAGAATTGCCGGTTTGGAAAGCCAAGTGTGAGTTCATGGACACTTTAATCAACAGACAGTTTGTCACTGTCATAGGCTCTGCCAAAACTGGGAGAAGTTCTCAGGTGAGTGTTGTACCTACAGTATGCCTATAGCTACCAATCATTCTCCACATGTTTCATGTAAAGCCTGTAGCCTACAGGACTCCCAAATTAATATGTATTTGGCCGTGGACCCACATTTTAAAGGATTTTGTGCCAGGCACCCCATACAAGATGCATGTTGTTAAAATACGAATTTAGAGTTAAAGTGTTTAAACTGATTTTGATGCAGGTAGAATTAACACATTTTGCTGGGGACCCCATTGGGCTCCCCAGACCACACTTTGAGAATCACTGGCCTATTCAACGTAATATGTATGAGCAAATAATAACATTTTACATTAGGCCAAAGGGCACACAATATCTGTAGGTCTGCAGCAAAACCTTTTGGGTAATGTATACGTTAACAAGCATGTCTGATAAACATGTTATCATTCATTTATTTCATTTTTGATGCAGATCCCCCAGTGGTGTGCGGAGTTCTGCCTGTCTGTCCAGTACCAGCATGGCGTGGTGGTGTGTACCCAGAGTCACAGGCAGCAGACGGTGGACCTTGCCCTGCGAGTGGCCGATGAGATGGATGTTAACATTGGCCATGAAGTGGGCTACAGCATCCCCCTGGAAACATGCTGTTGTAACGACACAGTGCTCAGGTCTGGAAATACTATGCCAGTAGCTGGAGACCAGAAAGAGAAATGTGTTATAACTAATGTCTCTCCGGAAAACTGGTGAAAATAGCAGATCGACAAGCTCATAGATCTGCTATTGTCTATACTTCTTAAAAGTAGATTTTTTTTAAATGTATGGACATTTGTTATTATTATTTATGAAATTCCTTTGAAAAATGTTCAATTTTGCGAGGAAAAAATGCTATAATACGATATGAGATGGCGAGAGAGAGAGAAAAGGTGATAACTGCATGTGAAACTTTACAACCACTGTACAACTGCATCCAAATTGCTAAATTTACTATCTCTCTCCCTCCTATTGCACTCTGTCAAATACACGATATTGAAGGCTCACTATACAATTGAGCCTGCCCGCCCGCCCCCGCTTTCTTCCCCTTATAAAGAGAAAGGTGAACAAAAGACTCGCGGGGCCTCTTTCAGGGGCTCCTGCACAGCTGCCCAGCCCTGCAGTCTGTCCATATGTCACACTCCCACATCCCCTAGTCCCCTCATAAGTCAGCTGTGGAACAAAAGACACACAACACAATGAGGAGAGGGCGCAAGAAAACTGGCACCTAGCGAGCCGCGAGGCCTAAAGAGTCCAGTGACCACACTAAGTATGAGGGTAATTTACACTAATCAGGATAAAGCTGAAGACTACAGGCTCAGCACCCTGAGGTATGCTTCATTAATTTGCTTTGCACAAGATACCGCTCACTCAAAAACAAGTTAATAAATCTTGCCCCTTGAGACACACAATGATGTACTACTATAATAACAATACATCAGATTTTTATAGCGCTTTTCTCAGTACCCAAAGTCGCTACTACTGACCAGATATTAATACTAGAATACAAATATTAAAAAGTGAGCTTCTCTTAAGGGCGATTCACAGTGAGCACTATAACTACAACTATATTAAATATATTTTTCAAAATCGTGGATAGACAGTCTTGACAGAGTTCTCAACGACTGTAAAAATAAATAAATACAATGGTGAGTCTGTGCGTGTCTGCGCGTCCGTAGACGGGCTTCTGTAGATGCTGCAACATGTTTGCCACTGTGAGAGGAAGGGTGACTGATTTAAGCAGTCACACCTGGCCTGAGTCAAACTAGAACTGGACTCAGAGCCAAGATGTGCATGGACTTGATCAAGGCTCAAACAGTCAAACTAGAACTGGACTCAGAGCTGGGTGTGGCTGCGCACCTGTTGTGCATGGACTTGATCAAGGCTCAAACTAGAACTGGTCTGGACTCAGGCCAGGTGTGACTGGTTAAATCAGTCACCCTCCCTCTCACAGCCACATATTGGCAAACAATTACCTTCTGCCATTTCCCTTACCTCACTCTGAAAATCACCCCACTCCCCTCCAGGTACTGCACAGACGACATGCTGCTGAGGGAGATGATGTCGGACCCCCTGCTGGAGCGCTACGGCGTGATGGTGGTGGACCAGGCCCACCAGAGGACCGTGGCCACCGACGTGCTCCTGGGCCTGCTCAAGGACATCGCCCTGCAGAGGCCCGCGCTCCGCGTGGTCCTCCTCGCGGCCACCCATCCCAGCCCCAAACTGCTGTCCCACTGCGGGGGCTCGACGGCCTCGGCCTCGGTAGGGCTGTCGACGTTACACGTTTAACGTTGACTTAATGTTGGAACATTTGTGAATAAGGAATACATTTATGTTATCTGAAATGTTATACAAAGAAATGACAGACTTATTCATTATTTTTATACAAAAAAAATGCAATTTGTGAGACGTTGTAAGCTTGTAGATCAGAGACCAGATTGTAGGTCAGCTATTGTAGATCAGCTATATATTCATGCACGCTATAGTTATGTATGAACTTTTTTCCACATGGAGACGATTATGACAAAATAATGTTGTTATTCGCGATTATCTCAAATGATTGCGATTAGATGATTATGTAATAATTGTGCCAGTCCTGTTGGTCGGTCGCCCAGATCCAGCTGGAGGGGCCGTGTGCGGGGGAGGTGGTGTACAACAGCGTTCACAGTAAGGACTACTTCTGCTCCACTCTGAGCCTGGTGTTGGAGCTTCATCATTCCCAGGAGGAAGGGGACGTGGTGGTGTTTCTGGTCACAGCACAGGTAAAGAGTGCTGAATTAGTGGAAAAGACTCAAATAATGCTAAAATGGCCCTGTTTTGTTGTTTGTTATCTCAGGGTAAACTATTGTTGAGATTCAGAGCTACTTTGTTCCAGTAGTTTAAATGTACTGTATATTTCACTTAGTTTTTTTCCCTCATTAATATTATTTATTCAAGCAACATAAAAACTGTCCCGGGTGTTCACAAAAGCCTGAGTAGACGATGAAATTAGCCAAAAATATATATTTAAAAAAAAGTGAAATATCCCTTTAAAGACTGGTCACTGAACCATTGTTTGCTTATAATGTCATCCCCTAGTCAACGGTCTGAGAATGCGTGCGTGACACTTCAGAGGTATTTATCTCCTTTAACACACTCTCTCTCTCTGTTAAATCATGAAAGGAGATAGATCTGGCCTGTGACATCCTTCGTCATGAGGCGTCCAGCCTACCTGCAGATCTTGGAGAGCTCCTGCCCATCCCAGTTCACCCTGGCAGAGCTGGGAGTCTTCCCGTCTTGGGGGAGGGGCTCGGGAAGGCCAGAAGCATGAGAGTATTCCTCACCTCCAGTCCAAATGAAGACTTCTTCTGGGCTGTTGACTCAATACGCTTTGTCATTGATGCAGGCCTCCAGAAAAGATATGTATGTAATTCAGTTCAATCATTTGATTAATGTTTTACGAAATCGGGGGTGTGTGCGTGTGTGCGTACGTGCATGCGTGCGTGCGTGCGTGCGTGCGTGCGTGCGTGCGTGCGTGCGTGTGTGCGAGCGCAAGGAGTATAAAAAGGAACTTTTGCACACCTGACACTGACAAACTCCCTCAGCAGTATGCCTGACAAAGGTCTGTGACTGAATCGTTGCATTAATACCCGGATGTTGCAAACAAAATCAGTGTGCAGGACTCTAGGGCTGTATTTTGCGTGTCTTAAGTACAAGGTCTTATTACTTAACTTAAGACCTGGAGGCGTGGTCAATGCTCTTTGGCCACTCAGAATAGCCAAATGGCATTGATCATGCCTCCAGGTCTTAAGTTAAGTAATAAGACCTGGTACTTAAGACACGCAAAATACAGCCCATTACTCTTCAATGTTTGTTCATGACCTAGTCTCATGGAACAATATCTGTATGGGTTGATTAATACTTCGTTGCTTGTGGTGTCACGTCCCAAAAATAGCAGATATACAAGCTCACAGTGAGCTTGTTTGTTTTTTGGCACACGACACCAGAATGACCAGATAAGTGTAAATCGATCTTATTGCTTCTCTTGTCAATCCACCAAGAGGAAATCTACTTGTTTTTGAATATTTCTTACACTTTTTAAGAAGTGCATTTGAAATGTGTTATGAAATACCACTTCATATCAAGAACAGAAAACATTTTGTGATGCTGTTGCAGGTGTACAATCCCAGGATCAGAGCAAACTCAGCCATCATTCAGTCAATCAGCAAAGGCCAAGCCGAGAGTCGAAAACAACTGGTTGGCACAGCAGGTACCTTAACTGACACAGTGGTGAGTCTGCTGATTCAAACCTCTAATTTTGCTAATGTCGTCATGTTTTCCTGGGTGTATTCCTTCCTGTAGGTAAGTGTTTCTGTCTGTACCCAGAAGACAGAACGCTTCCCAACGAAACACGGCCATACATCCTGGAGTCTGACATTACCGCCACTGTGCTTCTCCTGAAGAGGATGGAGATCGCTGGACTGGGCCAATGTGACTTCATCGACAGGCCAGGTAAGACAGATAATGGGACGGGAAACTGTCCAAGAACCTGTTTCTCCTCTCATGGTTCAGATGAAACACATCCGTGTAAGAGTTTTCTTAGCGCTATTTGATCACTTATTACTTTATGTCATCATTCAAACTGTGTTTTATAGTCCACTCACTGTTATTTGTTATTGAAAATATTCCCTAAATTCTATGTATCTAGGTATCTATGTATGATACCTGGAATGTTAATATGCATGCTAATTATAAACCCTACTAGTGTATGTGACTATGTGAATCCTTGAATTTCATGCATTCTGTAATGCAACAGTTGGGGTGCAGGCCAGGGTTCAGTTAGTTGGGTCTCGTAGGACAGCTACAGACTGGGACTGTTCTATTGGAGGGCAGTGAGCCGTGTCACAGTGGAACTGACAGGCTCTGTTCTGCAAGCAGCACTGTTTGAGGGCTGACCTGCTTCTGTGTGCTGGGATCTTTTCCCAAAGATTTTACCCACAACACGCACGCACGCACGCACGCACAGTAGCAGTAAACAGAAAAACACTAATCATTTGATTAATGTTTTGCCAAATCTCTCTCTCTCTCTCCCTCTCTCTCATTGGCGCGTGTGCGTGCGTGTGCACGCGTGTGCGTGTGCGTGTGTGTGTGTGTGTGTGTGTGTGTGTGTGTGTGCACGCGCGATTGTTTTTGTTTGTTAATCTCTTGTTTATCTCTTTTACTCTCATATAAAACGTGCCTGTTTAAATGGAAAATCATTCAGCTTAACCATCAGAGACCCTTCATTTGATATGCATGGCAGATGTTGTGAGGATTATAAAATACTAATCTCTGGCTGCCTTTTTAGTGATTGGAAGCACAGCACACACCCACTATTCTTTTCTAGAGCAAATGTCACGGAGTAATTCCTATAGCTGCCATTTTCAAAACGCATGAAGTGTACAGAACGTATGGGATTGTAAAGTTACATATTTTGTCCCGCTGTGTATGTCCCACTGTGTATGTATGTATACAATATTATATGTATATATACAATATTGTATTTCTCATTTAAAACAAATTAGAAATACAAAATAAGCTATTTAAATAATGTGAAAATGTGCAGGACAGGTCTTCCAGAAATTGTTCACTCTGACACAACCCTTACACTTCTTTGATGAAGACATAGTAACAGAAACATGAGCCTTGTTTGTATTTCCTTTACTTGGTGTCCCGACGTGGTACTCGCAAATGCCCAAAGTAAGTGTGCATATAGCTGGGTTAAAGACATGCATACAGCCAGTGTCTGCAACCCGGCCTCTCACAGCTCCTGTTTCACCAGAATATACACCACGATACAGAAATGAAATGCTCTCAAAATACCATTTATTTCCTTTCGTCTTTAACGGTGAGGCAAACATCAAGCCTTTTCTTTCTGTCATGGCCCGCCCAGACCCAGAGAGCCTGATGCAGGCTCTGGAGGACTTGGATTACCTGGCAGCTCTGGATGATGATGGCAACCTGTCTGAGATGGGCATCATCATGTCTGAGCTCCCCCTAGAGCCCCAGATGGCCAAGACTCTGCTGGCTTCCTGTGAGTTTGACTGCGTCAGCGAGGTGGTCATCATCGCTGCCATGCTAACAGGTAATATACCGGTGGTACGTCGAATAGTAAAAAATAGCTGATTTGTAAGCTCACAACATGTCACATTGCAAAGCATTGTGAGCTTGTAGATATTTTCACTATTTTTATTTATTGTTAATTATCTATAAAATAGGCAGGTTGAAGGTAGTTCTGAACTCTATGAGAGATCTCTATTGTTATTGTATGGTCGTTATTCTATGGTCTAAAATGTATCAAATTTATAAAATAATCAGAAAACATAATTATTAAAACTTGAATGGGGTGTTCGGTGGAGCTCAAATCTCCACCAGGCTGGTGAATTGGGCTACCCAATGCACAAATATGGTGTTCCACAGGGCTCCAGATTGGTCTCCTATAGCACAAAGCCCGAAGGGATGGTGCAGGGTCTGAGGTTATAATTTCACAACATTAACATGGCTGTCATTCATAAATATGAAAAAGAATCTCTTGTGCCCGTGACATTTGCCACTGATCGGTCTAGTAGTTTGCAATATTAGCCACAGATTTGACCCTCAGATACACACGGAGGCAAACGCTTTCACGTTGTCACTCCCCCAGCGCCCAGTTGCTTCGTCAGTCCCTCTGCAGAGCGGAGGCTGGAGGCAGCCCAGTGCCATATGAAGTTCCAGCACCCCGAAGGCGACCATTTCACTCTCATCAACATCTACATGGCCTTCAAACAGAGTCAGCAGGTGCCATGTGAGTGGAGACAGATACTGTGCACATCAGATAGAGTTGCCATCATCATGATGACATGTCATCAAAAGATCACTGCTTGATACAGAAAAGTGTGATTTCGTAAAATAATGTCTTCTTAACCCATTTAGGCCTGACGTCGAAAAAAACAAAAAAGTCTATGTTCAAAGATTTGTGCCGCATTTTCACGATTTTTCTAAAATAGCAGACCTACAAGCTTGTGAGCTTGTAGGTCTGCTATTTTAGCAGACTAAGTTAAAACGCCAAAAGGTGTTCCTGTACAGAATGGGTTAATAATATTACAATAGAGGTACACAGTAAAATACACACCCCTTGGATATGACGCTAGTACTGTATGTCACAGGGGCTTAACCCAATCCGATCCTTGATGCTGAGTGCCAAGCATGGAGGCATATTTATAGTTTTTCTCATGACCCGGGCAGGGAATCGAACCCCCGACCTCCCAGTCTCAGTCTAGTGGTTAGTGTCTGCACAGCTGACCGTCCGGGCTAGTGACTAGACCACTGAGCTGTAGATTGAATGCCTTGGTCTCTCTCCAGGCTGCACCGTGGAGAAGTGGTGTCAGGACTACTACCTGGTCCACTCTGCCCTGCTGACGGCCGACGCCCTCCGCAGCCAGCTCACCGAGACGCTGCGGAGGATCGAGCTGCCCATCTCCACGCCCGCCTTCGGTTCCCGGACCAACACGCGCAACATTAAGAAAGCCCTGCTGGCAGGTTTCTTCATGCAGGTACACTAGTGATGTTGGATAACATGGCTCTGTGATACCTATAGTATAATGTTCACATCTGGTGCATACTGGTACAAAATGGTACTGTATGTCGTCCAATGTCAAAAAATAAATAAACATAAAACACCATGCTGCACTATATCGTCAATTGTTAAAACCATTAAAATGTCTTGTAAAGGCCCGGACGGTTAGCTCAACTGTCTGGGCACCTAGGCTGCCAAGCCAGCCGGACGGCGTGCCGCGGGTTCGACTCCCGAGCCTGACGGCCTTTGCCGCGTGTCACTCCCCATCTCTCTCCCCCTTTCCTGTCTAATTGCTGTACCCTGTCAATAAAAGCAAAAATAACTTTAAAAAATATATATATATATCTCGTAAAAAACTGTAAATTAAACTGATAAGTCATAAGTATATCTAAATCTATTTATTCTGCTATGAGCCATGTCAGCATGTGTATGGTTACTTTTACAGGTAGCGCGGGATGTGGATGGATCTGGGAACTACTTGATTCTGACCCACAAGCACCTAGCTCAGATGCACTCTCTGTCAGGCTACGGCACCAAGATGCCCAAACTGGGCTTGCCAGAGTGGGTGCTCTTCCACGAATATTCCTTCTCAGAGGACAATTGTCTCCGCACTGTGTCCCACATATCACCGGAGGAGTAAGTATATCAGCATTTTAAAGGATCACACAGGTCTGTCATGTTTACTATGACAGACCACTGAGTCACAGTATGCTTGACATTACTGTCAACCATGTTTTTCAAAGCATACCGGTATGAATAGACAGTTGAAACTAGCAACATACTAAATAACCGTGAACGTGAATATACTGTGTAAAAGGTTATGTTTATGATATAGATGTGTTTTAATGCCTTTTCATATGAGATTGTTTTGAAAAGGCCCTTAAAATGTATTCCCTGGAATAATTTGATTTACAAATCAAATTCAAACATCCACAACTATTTCAAGTTTCAACTGTCTGAATAATACTTAGCCAACATTGACTCAATTATGGACCATTCACACAGAATGCGGATAGGTGGTAACTGATAAGTTCCGCTCAGCTTTCTGTCACTGTCAACAAAAGCAGAAAGCGACTGCTCAAGGAATTGACTCTGTATTGTGGTAACAGCACATATCATGGCCACATAATAAACACCTCAGCATTGATGGGAGAAGGGAGAGGGAGTGATCAGAATAATCATATATCACAGTCATGGTGTTACACCTAAACACATACCGGTAAGTCAACATAAATCATCAAATGAACACCAACACTACACAAAAAATCCCGCAACATAATCCCTTAACACAGTCCCATATGTCATATATAATGACAACACGATAAACAGAGAGGTCATAGTTGAATTTAACATCGACATGTTCTCTTTTTGAACGATTCAAATCTGTAAGCTCACAATGCATAGCATCACGATGTGTTGTGACCTTGTAGGTACACGACAGTCATACGACAACGTATAAATCCGTGGTTAAGCAGACACATTGCCCTTCCCATTGGCGAAGGTGCTAAACCCGAATACAATAGCTGTTGTTGGGGATTAAGGATTGCATGGAGATCAGAGAGAGTGGTGTTAGTGTTAATGTCTGAGAAATCACTGCTAGATTTGTCACACCATTTTACTGTAGGTTTAGGTTACACACATTGCTTTTTTAATCTGTCGATTGCACTCACAATGGTGCCAGGAGCAGATGTCTATGACGGAGTGCCAATCCAAACCAGCCAACAACTGAAACAATGTTGCTTTCATTTGATATTGATTTTTAAAATGTTTATGCAATTTCCTTAATTTATTTATTTTTTGATCGTTTCTTTATGACTTTTTCACAAAAATAGCATACAAAAAAATAAAATAAAAACAATTACAGTAGGGCCAGTGTAAGGAGTTATTAAGTATTGTTGATGTCAGCTGCATTCATCCTCTCAATATATGTTAAAAAGTCCTTTATTTCGCTTTCGCCCATACATCTATGTATGCCTGTGTGTCTGTGAATCCAGAGCTAATCTTGCAAACATAAATAAGCGCCAAATATTTCTGTCCTCAGCTGATGATATGCACTCTCATCGATTCTCTCTGTATTCACAAGCAACCCTCCCTTCCCTCGTCTACTAGGTTTATTCAGATGGCACCACAGTACTTTTTCTACAATCTTCCACCTAGCGAGGGCAAAGACATCCTCCAGAACATTTTGGACAGAGAAACGTCTCACTGCCGAGCAGGGAAAAAAGCCCCTACTACTTCAGAGGTTGAGCCACAAGCAGGTCAAGCCAACGATCGGTGTGTGATACAGTGATGGACAATGATGGTGCTCTTTAAGAGGTACTATTATGAATCAAGTTGACAGACAAATGTGTGATTATATTTGCGTGGTTGGGCTTCTTATAGGAGTTATCACCTCATTCTTTATTGCTTGTGTACAGTTTTGTCTATTACAAGTATTATCTTCTATTATTACATTAGTATATTAGACAACATTGGTACTTTGCCCTAGTATATTGGAATACCGGTATGTGAGCAATATTTCTGTTCAAGTCTATTGTCAACATTTGTATTTAATGTTAGCATATTATTTACTTTCGCAGTGCACCGTGTTTTGTCTCCAGTTTGTCTAGCTTAATTAGTAACCTTAGCAAATAAAAAATACACCAGATTCAGAAATGTAGCAGTTCTTCTAACAGCTTCACATTCATTTAATTTCCCCTCCAGAGTGCCTACAGGCTCTTCAAATAGAGATTTGGTTCACTTTTAGTTAATGCTCCTGGTATCTTCCCTCTTTCGCCTACCAGTGGTTGGCCCAGTCAGATTAAAGAACAGTTGGGGAATACCTCGACTCCATCTGGTGTGGGTATTGCTGTGTTGGGGTGACCCAGTTCACTAGCACCATGTGACCTTTTAACTGGCCCGGCTTTTGAGAATGGTACAATGTAGACCCAATGCAAAGCCTGGCCTAGTGGCCTTACATAATGACTTGCTTTTTGTCCCAGAACCATGCAGACCAACAGTTCTTGTAATATAACCTCAAGTATTTTATATTAAGTATGTCCTATTTATTGTCCAAGGTTGTGCCGTTTGTCCCAGTGTTATTAAAAGAGCAAAGGGATGCACCGATATGGAAATTATTGGCCGATACCGGTTTAAAATAACAATTTAGCCGATTACCAATATTTATTTTGTTTTTAGTGTTAATCTACACTACAGCTTGGTAAACTGCAGATAACCAACCCAGTGCAAAATGTATGCTTACCAATAACAGATAAATATTGGCTACTGCCATTGGTGAATGTCAACTTCATTTGCCGATACAGATATGTGGCCGATATATCGTTGCAACACATTTTATCTCACAGCAGTACATTGCATCTTTTAATTTCCATCTGTCAGGCAGAGTGCTTGTTGAAAGTCCCGTAGACAAAAATAACACTGCGTCAAGTTTTATTTTGTTTATTTTATGTCACAGCAAACATGCTGCCATAAATTCACATTCTACCATACAGCAATGCGGACAAACTTGCCGCTCAGGATATTATATTCAACGTTGCCTGGCTATTGCACATTGTCGCCAAAATATATATTTAAATAAAACCGCATAATACTGTAGCATATTTGAGCTTATACAACCTCAGCACCTGTGACAGTCATCAATCACTCTTTTTTTTCTTCACAGCATTATTGGTGTTACTGAATATCAAAAACACCCAATGGAATTGCAATCAAATGTCATCCAAGCAGATCCATGCTAGTTAATTTGTCTCCTGTGAATTCAGCCCATATCAGTTAGGGCAGCAAGCAAGGCAAATACTTCCTTTAGGCTTTTTTTGTTGTTACAAAACAAACAAAAAAGAACAACTTCAAAATAGTATAGAAAACATAAATTATTATCAACATTTCAAGAAGGCACGGCTGGTCAAATTGCTTTGACATTGCTCATTGGGTGTGTGGACTAGCCTGAGAGTTACAGTAGCCCCATGAAGAAGCACTGCTTTCCAGATGAGGTGTGTAGATGTTGACAAAAACTACTCCTGGTCTCAAAGAACCAACGACATCCGCTCGGTTCTAAGACAATGCCTTGCCATTGCATGGGAACCTCCCTCTGTGGATGGATGGGGCTCGGTGGTGAAGGTCAGATTGGAACTCCTTCCTGAGTGTTTTGTTGCTCTCGTCTCCATTCATCACGAGCACGGCGTTCCTGTCTCGTTTAGCGGCGTCAGCTGCTGCAAGAGCTCCAGGTAGAGCTCGATGCGTGCGAGGAGTGGTGCATTCTTCTCGGCGCGCAGCAGCTTGGAGTACACATTCTTATAGGTCTTCAGCAGCTCCTCATCCTTATTGCTGTCACACACACACACACACACACACACGCACACGCACACGCACACGCACACACACACACACACACACAGATAGATCAGAGGTTCACCCATGCTGATTGAGGCAAGAGTCACTTCAGATAATAGGGCACTGTGAAAACTTAGCAAGAGGCACAACAACCTTGTAAAGGTTGATACAACGAGAGAGCCAGATTGTTTCTCACCTAGGTTTGCGCTTCACGGCCGTCATCAGCTTGACCAACTGCAGCAGCAGGAAGGAGAAACTCGGCTCAAATACGCCGATCAACTTCATCACTTCCTGGAGGTTCACTCCTGTGGCGACTGCACCTTCAGCCAGCTCTGTTTGCTCAGCCGGGTCTGACGTCTTCAACTGCAGCTGGGGAGAGGAGAGGAGTAGATGAGTGACAGTGTCGTTGTTTATGCCTTTTTTCACCCACAAATTTCAAAACCACACCTCTATCGTTTTGGCTACATTGTCCACCCCCTACAATTGGTGGAAGTGCCTACTTGCAGCCAGACTGTTGGCATTATGTAACTAGCTAGCTAGCTAGCCTAGTAAATGTGCATGTGATTGTCGAGTGCTATGTGCAAAACGGGTGATAACCTATTCCATCCATTACAGCTTGCCAACTTGGACAGTGTGCAAGGCGAATTTCTCGGGTGCACCTCACTACCCGTGTGAACCGAGTGGTGCAACTCCTCTCTCTCTCTACAGCGCCCCTACTGGTACTCATACTGGTGCTCATTAACCAACACATAAGTGAACACG
Source organism: Protomyctophum bolini (assembly GCF_963924005.1). Taxonomy (NCBI): domain Eukaryota; kingdom Metazoa; phylum Chordata; class Actinopteri; order Myctophiformes; family Myctophidae; genus Protomyctophum; species Protomyctophum bolini. The sequence goes on along the minus strand of NC_137875.1, from coordinate 33,327,244 downwards.
GACATTGCTGTTCCTTGGAGTGGTTGCACCATTCAAAACTCCCAGCTATGGGTGCAGGGTTTGTGAAATTGGCTGGTGCACAAAGTGACAGAGGCCTTTCATATGAGAACAAAAAAGTATTTATGTAATGTGCGTTGGATAGTCTCTAAGAACTAGGCCTACCTCGGGGTCCTCCAGCAGTTCCTTATGGATGAGCTGGAAGGCGTAGTGAGTCTCTGTCATGATCTCCAGGGCGCCCGTCAGGGTCTTCAGCTTTGCCCCACTGCTGCTCTGGCCTGTAGTATGATGACACCACGTGTGTTAGATGCTTTGGAAATTGGACTGTATTCGCATGCTGTTCATTCAGCTCTTATTATGTCGTACTTGGGAGTGGGAAAATGAATATGGTCAATTGGAGGACGACGCTGCTGCATGCATGCAGGCACGGCAGAATAGTTTTGTATGAAGTAGGTCATACTCCAAGTCAAGTCAGTGTAGAGGCTGTTTGTTACCGATTCATTGCCATACAAATAACTGATTCATGATTTCATTGTGTTTTTGAATCTGAACACTGACATATATAAATCAAATTGCATTTCGTTTTGTCTTTTTAAACAAAAGTTGCACATTTTTGTCAGATATGACAAATAACAAATGTATGCAGTGGAAAGACTGATCTATGAAACTATCATGACGATTATGTAAAATAGAATATGTAATAATTGTGGCTAGTTCATGCGATTACTGTATGTCCATGCATCTTGTTAGTGGTGCCGTGTCAGTTGTGAAGTGTCCCATCACATTTGGCCTAAGGTACTTGTTTTAGTGGTTTCTGTGTTCTTGTGGATGATGGTGACTTGAGGTTTTAGTATGGTAAACTGACCAGCCATGGTGAACTCTGTGAAGGCGACCCTCTCCAGAAGGGTGCGAAGCAGCTCACACGGTGCATCCTTCAGGCTGAGGAACAGGCGCACGGCCTTGCTGTAGTGCAGCTCCGCCAAGCTGCGATGTTGTTTCCTCAAGTGCTCGTCCCCCACCTAGCAGGTACAACATAACACAAACAGTAAGCGCACCAAATCCAGGTGGTCAACTTCAAACTGGCCAGTGCTTTACATGTTTACAATTATGCTGGTCAGTGATCACAGTTGTGTTAGCTTATGTTTTATTTGTGCTGTGTATTTTTTCGTTATCATAAACATTCTTTTGCATTTACTTGCGACTCCTTAAACCCATTTATTATACTGTATCTTTTGCTATTGCGTTTATTGTCCTTGTTAAAAACTCAACCCTGGTATTTTCAAACGATGGAGAAAAGAAGGTCACAAAATGTCATAAAAGATTGTCTATTTTCGCTATTCGTCATAATATGACGTGAAGTAAAACGTGTTTTGGAAAAGTATTTGGGGGCCCACTAGTGGTCCCCGGCCTACAGGTTGAGGTTTCACCTGGTTGCGGAAGCAGCTGTGGTACATGGAGGCCAGGCGGTGGTGAATGGTGGCTGCTCTGTACTGGTAGAGAGGCTGGCGAGCCGACTCCGTCTGCAGGTCACAGAACTTCAGTGACTTCATCATGGCCTCCGTCACTTCCCTCTCAATCTGACAACGCACGCAGATGATTGCAATGTGTTATTACGGTAGCAAGATGTAATCATTTCTTTACCGACGCAATATAGCAAACGATAAAAGCACAGGATAGTTGCAAAATTGAATGATCGCTTCCAATTTGAATGCAGCATTTGTTATCGGTGTCCTGCAGAAACATCCAGATATTTAGCTATTATAGAAAATTACCTAGAAATGCAACCATATAAACCATCTATTAAAGGACCACTTTTCAACTTATCTTCGTATAATTGGTCGTCACTAATGTTCATGATAAAATACAATTGTTTTCTTCCGAAGGAAACCTTGTATCTCTTAAAAGTTATCGAAAAAGGTGAATAAAACAATTACAACACCACTCATGTAACTCATGATTGGGAGGGAAAGAGGTCTGTATCAATTAACTCGTGAATGGGGGACAAAGTGTTGTATGTATGATGATAAGAGTGCCCCCTCACTTCACACAAGTGTGATTTTTTCCCCATAGCAAGGCAGCACTCCCTTTGTTGATTGAACAACAGTTACCTGCTCCTGGGCCTTGCGGGACAGTGGGGCGTAGTCCTGCAGCAGAGTGGCCAGAGTGAAGTAGGTGGTAGACAGCTCCCAGTTCACACTGTCCCACACAACCGGATGGCTCCCCCTGCTGGCCAAGGACTTCATAGCCCGTAGGTAATAGTCGATGGCCTAGGGGAAAACAATCACCGTTTTGACAGTGCTCGTCTACTGCCCTTCTTTTTACGTTACAAATTGGTAAAACAACATTCATTAAGTAAAACAAAAGATACATTAGCACAAATAAAAACAAGACAGAAGGACCATAGGGCTAAAAACAGGCATGGTACCTTATTGTAGTAAAGAGCCTCTTCAGGAGAGAACTCCCCTCTGCTCTGGTCGTCGGTGACAGCACAGTGGGCCTGGGCACAGATCCTCATCAGCCTGCCAGTGTTACACAGCAGCAGAGCCATGTTGGTGCTGTCCTGGATCGTCTCAAAGTCCTTCATGCCCTTCTCGAAGCAGGCAAAGCTCTTCTTCCACAGCTCCTGCTCTGCCACCGACACTGCCGTTTTCACTGGAGGAGGGGGAGCAGGAAACAGGTGAGCGGGGTCAACTAAACTAAACGGTTACAATATGGACAATCATCGATATGTCTCCACCGTACCTTCCTTCTCGGTCTGCATGGCTGCCGCCTGGTTCATGTAGTATACTCCGATCTCGTTACGTATGTTGCCCAGTCTCCTCAGCACCTGAGCCAGCTGCTCCGGTCCGTGGTCCTTCACAACCCCGGAGGTGAGCAGGTCACTGGCTGCTTCGTAGCACTTGCTGCTGACAAATAGCTGGTACTCTGGGTCTGTGGCCAAGTCAGTGGCCATGTTGAAGGCTGATTGGCAGAATGCCAAACTTGAGTTAGGGGTGTGATAGTTAATTTAGCTAATCAATTTAATCGCTTATCATAAATGCGAATCACGTGTCATGATGCGACGTGTTGTGAGCTTGTATATTTTTGCATGACACTGTTGTACGATGAACTATGAATAGGTCTTAAATTGTTAATCAGACTCATTTCTATTTTAAATTGATAGTTGGGAACAATATGGACCTTTACAGGCCTGTAACTCTGAGAGTTGGACAAATGGAACATACACTCAAGAGTTGTGGGGGTCCATGGCTTAATCAATGCATACCGAACTTGTGGACCTCGACGTGAAAAGATTTGAGAACCTGTGTGTGTGTGTGGTGACTGACCCTGGCAGCTGCACTCCCGGTGGAGGCTGTGCAGGACCTCCTGGTCCTCTTTAGTCTGGTAGCCGTACTCCTCCAGGTAGGCCAGCCTGTTGCTGGCGTTCTGGGCCAACATCAGCTGGATGTCTCCGCACAGCGACAGGCACTGGCTGTGGAACAGCAGCACGGGAGGCTGCAGGGTGTTGCTCACTGAGCAGTAGGCGTCTGGACCCGTCGGAGAGAGAAGGACCGCTAGTCAACAACCGGTAGGACATTCCAGAATTGCATTGACGCCGCCCTGGTGCAACCTATACGTTGTTCTACCTTTTGATACCGGCGCGCTCTCTGTGTCTCATCAGCTATTGTTATACATTTAGCAACATAATTATAAATTAAAAAAAAAGAATGAATCCAATTAAAATAAACTAACATTGAGATAGTAATTGTAATTCTGCAAATATTTCAATCAAAGATTGCAAGAGGATAGAAATCAACAGGACGACAGTAATAATGATAATAATAAAGGGCATTCATGAATGGACTGGAATAGGTTGCTTGTTAATGATGAATATGAACCCTTACAATGTGACTGCATTTCTATGTTCATCTGCAAATTAAAAAATTATCGCTAAAGAAATAACCGATAGTTGTATTTATCATCTGTTAACCTACTGCCCTTCCTCATAGATGGTACCCTAGTAGATCTCCCCATAAAGGGGACAAAGGTAACAGAACTAAAGTGACACCGACCGTGACACTGCAGGGCCAGCTTGATGTAGCGCAGGGCTCGTCCGTATTTGTGCAGGTTGGTGGCCGCGTCGGAGAGGACGTAGTACGCCTTGGAGGCCTTCAGGAAGAGCTGGAGCTTCATGTGGTGCTGCCAGGAGCCGGGGATCATCCCGGAGCGGGTCGGGTGCTTCTGGTCCTCCTGGAAGGGCCCCACTGTACAGAGTCCCGTCAAGGTTGAGAGAGGAGAGATCAAAAGGTGAGGAGGAGGAGGTGAAGCAAGCAACTATTCAGAGATAAATTAGTCAAACATTAAACTGGTACATTGTAACCAGCCAGTGCTTGTGTATATTGATGGAAGCCCAGAGAGCAATATTTTATACACAAATGTGATGGATATGAAGTGTACAGCCGAGTATACAACTGTGTGTACCACACTCCACTCCTCCATTTACTGTTTCACCATGCACTGTCATGATGCTTTGCAACCCCAGGTGGGTGATCTTCCCAGACACATTGGTTATGGAGGTGCTGACCTCTGTCCAGGAGAAGAGCAATGCCCTTCTCTACAGTGCAGGCTCCTGCCAGGCTCCTGTCTTCGTACTTGAGAGGTATGGGGGTGTTCGGGTCCGCAGCTGGAAGATCACTCTCCTTCTTTATGCTGCCGTCCACCGCTTTCAATCCCTGTCCATTGTGTTACAGCAATTCATTAGCAACTTAGACGCAGTAACGTCTATGAATTGAACACATAGAACAATGAAAACAAGTTCCCGGGACTTTTTTGTTATCCTTTTAGCCCAAATGTCCGACTGTACCACATGATGTTTACAATTCTGTCTAATAAAGTATTCAATCAATCAAAAAATACATATTACTAGCATGACTATACATTGTTGACCCGTCATTGATGCCATGCAGAGACCAACCTTTAGAACACAGCCCAGCACATGTCTGCATCTCTCTTCCTTGTCGTGAGACACGGGGAATGCACAGTTCGGCTAGAGGGAGACAAAAAAAATTAGAATCTTTTTTTTCCAATGAAAACAGAACAAAGTGCTTCTAATTGTACTTTATTTGTATTTGCACCTTTCAAAAACAGGGAAAATCGGTGCCTCACATGGAATATGCACAAAAGAAACACATACAAATAAGACATTGTCAGTTGTCACCATCCAAATGGTTTCATTATGTAGAGGCCAGAACAAGCAGCCGTGCAACAGAAGTGTCACTCACTCTGATCTGGTGAGTGGACGTGTATTTCTCTGGAACCGAAAGCTCGTCGACGGAGCGGATCACAGCCACGGCTTTGCTGTCGTCTGGAGGGTCGGAGCCCGTGCTGTAGGAGCCGTTCTCATCGCTGTCGTCTGGCAGGTCCTCGTCCTCGTCCCCCTCCTCGTCACTGTAGCTGTCCTCCGAACCGCCGGCCCGGAGCGACTCGTCTCCATCCTCCTCTGGTGGCTCGTCCAGCTGGAAGAGCTCCGACAGCATGTAATGAGCCGACGCGATGATCTGAGCAACGGAGTACAGGACCGGATACGAGTTGAGTTCCAACTAAATCCAAAACATTTTTAGTTTTCAAGTTAACTGAAATCAGAGGTTGTCCATCGGTGTGTTTTACCTGCGGGTGCCTCTCCTGATCCAACAGCTTGACACAGTTTAGGAGCAGAGTTCTGATTGTCCCGTAGTGCTTCCTGTTCTGTCTGGCTTTCAACATCAAATTGCTGGCCACTCTATACACACAGAGTACAAACATATTAAGCATGTATAACAAGGAACACTCTATGGTAAATACAACTGGAGCAATGGCAACATTCTCTCTTCATAAGATTTAAATGACCATCAATGACTTGCAAGATATTGTGGTGACTTGTAAACTAGGCAGCAGCCACAGTAGCAAGTGGATGTGAAATTTCATGAGTCTATATAACCTCTTAGCAACGAAAATAAATTGTAGAATTGGCAGACTTGCCAACCACAGGCAAAATGTACAGTATGTATGTGACTGATGTCTAGAACTCAGTGAAAAAACTATAAATAGTATCCACCCTATGCAAGCCAGTATCCACTTCTCACAATCAGTAGGGTTTCAACAAAGTAAATGTGTCACCTGTGTCAGTGATCCTTCTAAGATGACTACAGTAAATATACATGCAGATGGATTATGAGCAGATTTCCATTCAAGTTCACAAACTCTGTATTGTTTTCCTCTAATCTTTGCAGGTTTCCTTATTATAGAAACCCTTGAGTGGAGGTGCATGTTTAAGCTGGACAATACATACTTGTACAGAAGCACGGCCACAGGGAGGGTGAATGGGTTCTGACACTTCTCCTCCTCAGCCTCTTCACACAGTGTGGTGAGGTCATAGAGCTTCACGATGTCACTGCCGCTAGCTGGAAACACCACAACCAATAAGGACACGTTCAGAGAGCGGAAGGAATATTCTGAATTGAATGGTTTCCTTTTTTCCAAAAGGCATTAACCGACAACCTGTCCCCCATACCTTTGAAGAGCCAGTAGGTGTGTCCTTCTTTGGTGCAGTTGGACTTGAGGAAGGAAAGGATGTTCTGAGCTATGTCCTTCACCACTCTGGTGGAGAACGTGGAGTGCTCCAGGTCGGGTATGTCCTCTGTCTTTATCATCTCATATTTCTGCAAGAAAAGGAGAGAAATAAAATCTAACCTAAAATGTTGTAGGTGTGCATAGTCAGCACCCTCTGGTGGACATTTTCTGACAATGACATACAGACAGATGGGTTTGGCTGAACAATGATAGAAAAATAATCTTAATCATGATTATAAATCATTCCATTTCCAAATCAGATTTAGTTTTTTATCAAATAATTGAGCCATTGTGAGAAGATATGCTCATTACAATAGTTTTGCGTCTCAACTAAAAACTGAAATTCTGTGAGAAAAATACGACAGGTCATTAATATGAAAACATATCATCCATGACATAATAACTAAGGTGGTGTGCAGTCGTGGACAGAATCTCATAGGTGATCACCTGAACGATGCCATTGACATGAAAGCACATGACGAGCTCCGGCACGTTGCACATCAGATTGTCCAGCCAATAGTCAATACCCGTCAGAATGTTGATTGGTTTATTGTGATCCCTGCGGGGAAGAACCGTCAGTTTATATCCATTAAGAAACTCTGCTGTGGAACAGCAGTAACATTGTAATGCTGCATGCTGTGTTGACAGAGGCCACTGATGCCGTCTGGAGTTTTGGTGTTCTAACCTGAGTCGCAGACTGACAGCTGGGTAGCGTCGTCCTCCAAAGATAGGCATGTTGGATCCGACCAACATATGGATGTCCTCAAATGTCCACATGATGCTCCTAACAAAGTCGTTCCTCAGACCCTATCACAGACATTTGGTCAGATAGATCTCCAACTGTTAGATACAGTTGAAAACAGCCTGCGTCAACTAAGTCTGTCAATATCTTCAAGAAATATATTGGTCCAATTTATTCAAACATAATTGTTACGAAAAAAACAATATGCATGTAATCAGGGGTGCTGGTCTACTTCCTGGGCATCCACCTGCCTGTGAAGTGTCTTGTATGCGCTACAAGGCTATAATTACCTGACTGTTTTCTCCCTCATTAAAGAGTGTTTCGAGATTTTGTTCTTTGGGGACGGACGCTACTTGGCCCGAAGGAAACGCACTGTCCTCAAAAACGCTTTCCTGCAGACATGGAAACAGATGTGGTAAGCCAGAGTCACACACTCAACAAAGCAAACATGCCACGAGGAAGCCATTCAACATCCAATCAGCAGTCTAAAGGGCCTTGCAAACAGGGAGCAATAATACGCATCTATAGTTCATTTTCAATGAGACCTGCGTTTTTGCTCGGAGAAGTCACGGTGCGACAACGCAAGCGTATTTACGTGAGCGCGGTCCCGTGAATTTGATTTGATTTCCAATAACAGTCAGCTACCTCTTTGGGAGCTTCAGATTCCTCCAAGTCAGAGGCTGTGTTGGTGAACGTAGCTGGCCATGAAGGACTGAACTCCTCTGCTCCACTCTCATCATCCCCTTTATTTGGATCCTCTGTTACGGGTTCTGCAGCCCCATCACCATTTATACTGGAGGGTACAGAAAAAGGATGGAGAGACAGTATTATTTATTAGATTTGGTACAACGAAAATGCAGTCTCTCACAAGTCACAAATAAAGTAGGTCCAACTCCCAGATAGGACAGCAAAATACTATACAGATACACTGTGAGGCCAATTCAATTAACTTACCTGTAGTACAGGAACTTTGATAGGATTGCTTTTTGATACCAGTGTTCTTTACTCTTCTTTTTCCTCTGCCACTTTTGGTCTATGAGTCGCTGGTAGAACTCTTTCAGCCAAGTCCAATCACCCGTCTGCAACAACAATACAGACAGGAGAGGGTGAAGCATCGAGTCACATTAACCCAAACCTGATGGTTCTGGTACCAATAGATCAAATGAAGTTACGTGATCATAAATTTCAATCTACCGCCACAACTCTATACAGTACAAGTACAAAGTGCATCGTAGTACACAAAAATGTCCAAATCAAATCTTGGCAAAACTTCATTGGACAGCATGCAGCCAGATGTGTACAGGAATCTAAGCCTGGTTTTGAGTCTTAAGAAGCCCAGTTGTACCTGAGATGACCTCATGAAGAGCTCCTGAATGTCTAACTCGTCCAAAAGCAAGGTCCTCCCCACGCGGTGGACAGCCATGCTCACGTGAGACTTGCTGTAGGGAATCTTCAAAAGCTTCTTGATGTTCTGATGGTGTAAATAAAACAAGCAAGCGTCATTTCAGTTCTGTGCACAATCATTTTCAGAAGTGATGAGCAGGCATTTGCTATTCAACAGCTCTACAGACCTCTGAGTCTGACACCACATCTACGTCATTCCCGATGGAGTCAATGAAGTCATACGCCATCCCGAAACTACGAGAAGTGGAGAAAGGATACCAATATGGTGGGTCAATCTTCATGGGGGCATTCAGTAGTAATTACTAATACAGTAAGTACTCATACACGTTTCACGTCTTGGGCTTAAGACAAAACCAAAACCCACACAGTTCGTTTTAAGATAACCATGATGATGTAGGTGTATATTAAGTAAATGTATTCCCATGAAGCTATTGATTGATTGAATACTTTATTATTCAGAAATGTAAACAGGGTATGTAAACGAGGTACAGTCAGACAAAAAAACGAAAACGCAAAGTCATGGGGACTTATTTCCATTGTGGTCCTTATTACAAAGTTGGTTAGGCTACATGTAAACATAGGTATTAGGCAGCTACGGTTATGGTTAATATACCTGGAGAACGGTTTGCTTTTGCTGCTGGACCCTAGCACAGTCGTGCCTGCACTCCCAAGCTGAGGGTTCTCCCTCAGCCAGTTGGCAGGGGGCAACTTCAAGTCAAACTTCTCCTGCAGCAATGCAAAGCTGGTAGGAGGCGGGGCAGCAGAGTATTTGACCACAGCACGGCTCTTGACTTCATTGTTGCCAGAACATACATCCAAGTCCTGTAGGAGAGATGAGAGTTGTCATCTTTCTCACACAATGGCTAATATCTACTTGACCATTATGATTTACTATAGCAATAGCACATACTCAGTTAAACCACTTAAGCCCCATTTAAAAAATAGCCTTCGCTACAGATTTTTGTCTCAGGCACAAGACATATTGTAGTGTCCAAGCTTACACATAATTTATGATAGCTTAGTCTTGTATTTCAGACAACTCACGTGTTTGTTGCTCTCTCCAGTAGAGCTACAGGGGACATTCACGTCTTTGACATTTGCAGCATTATCCGAAAGGATTCCGTCTTCTCGGCTCCCAGGTGACGTGCTCATTCTTGACACGGGGGACAGTGGATTGTTCAGTCCAGCCAATGTTAGGTTAGTCTCCATCTACTCCATGGTTTACTTAACTAATATCCAAAAGAGCCTTAGTAAACTTAGCCAACCAGTTTGTTAGCCCCGGGTGAGCTAGTCAAAAACACATCAGCTTTGGCAGCTGTTAAATATGTAGTTTCACACATGAGATTCGAATCTTATGAAAGGCTAAAGCGCAAATATACATGTCCATAATAGAGGATATTTATCTACGGCAAAACTTCAATGAACGCGTTAGTTTTTCATCACTCAGTCATCATGATCAACCAGTCCCTGAACACACGTTACAGTGCAGTGAGCTGAGCGACAACCAAACAAAAAAACCAACAGCACAACAACTTCCGGGTTCAACTTGGTTCAAGGGGGAAGGCGAGAACCGTTATTACATTGTTATTATTACAGTACTTGCTGACTTGTTAGTTGTTACAATCTAATACGGTCACATTTTTACGAAACTACAAAAATGTAAGATATTTGACAATCATGTCATTCTAATTACTGCAACAACAACATTTTATAACCTGAAAATATACACATTTGCCCCGGAAATAGCTACAACAGAACCCGCCCCTTCCAAATAATTTATAATATGCAAAATATTTTTTTTGTGTATTCAAATGTTTAAAAAAATAAAAATAAAAAACAGAACGTGTTCTAAGATGGTAAAATACGCAAAGTCTGCTATTACATAACAGTACTATACTGTATACAGAACATAGAAAAGCCTACATTGTTCTCTTTTTGATTAACAGCTGTTGTGTTATATATCAGTAGAGTGGGCGGTGGAAGGATGAGACAATTATAAGACCAGCTGACCAGGCAGTGAGGACACAAAAGGACCCCCCAACTGCCCTGTTAATCGAGCATGGCTACAAGCAGCACAGTACCAGAGTACTGGACTCAGAACCAGAGGACTCAGAACCATTATAATTTTTATAATATAAAATATATTTTTTTATAATATAATTTTTGTTTGTTGCCTATGGCATGCACAGCATATTTTGTAGCCTATCCCAGACACAAATAAATAGCCTAATAAATTATTAAACTCCCTCAATAAATAATTTGTCGAAAAGACCATCATGCAGTGTATTGTTTTTTTTTGGAAAGGAGGAAGGCGGGGACGGGTCGGTTGTCAGCTGATGACCCGTCCAGAACAAGGAGGAGCTGTTGTAGCTGTGTGCGAAATTGCTCTGCGTTCCCCGGCGTTCATCCCCTGAAAGAGACATTATTTTGGCCTCTCTCGCTAAAAGGCTTTATTATTATATTACTGTAGGTCTCCGATCCTACTCCCACGAAACGTGTTAAGGCCAAAGCAGGCCCTATAGTACTTAATCTACTTATAGTAATATCTGACAATATATCTGATAAAGCGTTCGAAAACAATGACAAACTGGAAAACTCACGTGCGCGGACGACTGTTTCTGAGAGACGCACTACAAAACGATCCATATACTGGCGTCTTCAACAGATGTAAGATTATGTTTGTCAGCCTCTTTTCTCTGTCTGTTTCATTTGTGATTCATTAACAATTTGACCGAATCAAACCTCCTCTTTAGTGTCCCAGTTAGCAGAGCGATTAGAAGTTCGGGAAGTTTTGGATGGCGTCAACGGCAGGTTAGAAATGAATGTGACTTGATCAGTTTGCTATTTGTTATCAGGCCTGCCTATTTCGATGTTTGACATTGAACTCAATTTTCAGTTTAGGTGAGTGTGAAGTTGGGAATAGACTTCACCTACTACAAATGAGAGAAAGTGAACACATGGCAGAAAAGGTGAGTCAGGGTGGGACAAAATAACAATTGAATAAATGATGTAGGCTATTGGATCATGTACTAATGTACAATGTACTAATAGTGCTTTTTGTTGTCTCACAGTCTCACTTGAGTCAAGTGAGACTGTGAGACAACAAAAATGTCTGACTGATGGGTCCTTTTCAAAGAATATTGACAGGAGAAACTCCACACAAAATGCAGTGAACAGTACAGTTACTTGACACACGTCTAGACAATGTAGCATGTCAATTTCCTTTATAATTTTGATTGTAATATTAATCTAATTGTGCTCCAGATGTCACTGCTTATAGAGGCGGGTATATAGGGCGGCCTAGGCCTACTTATCTTATGAATATCCTGTTTGTCTGTCTCAATTACACATTTAATTGACCTGATGCAATATTTTATTGGCTTTATTTCCCTCACCAGCTGTCTCAGACTGTCTCTGACTTGACCAGTGTGCTGTATCTGAAAGATGCTGAGGTGCAGTACTGGCAGTCACAGTGAGTTGAGCCTGATTTCTACCCTACAAAGTTGTACGAGCTCACATCCACAACACCTTGTGCGCTTGGAGATATCGTTTCTGTTTGGTGGAAACCTCATTATGTCCGAAACTGTTACTTTTTCAAATACAAAAATGTCAGATCTTCAGGTTCACTTTTCACCGCATTTTGAGCTTGCAGATCTACCGGTACTACTTTTGATGCTTTGTTTTGTGTAACACTGTATAATGAAGTAGGTCATTAATTTACGAAAAAACACATTTAAAAAAATTGAGATAAGAGGTTTCTTCCTGACTATATGCTATATTCAGAATGTGACACACAGCCATATGACGTAGGATAATAAAGTAAGCATTAACCAGCTAGATAACCATTCACAAGGTGGAACCTGTGCGTGGGTTCTGCAACTTGAGTTTGTGTATGCTCCAAGCAGCAACACTGCCCCATGGAAGATGCCACGTTTGTTCCTTCAGGATAAAGCCTGTGCAAGTGGAAGCTAATGTACTGGTACGCAGAGTGACACCAATATTTGGTGCCAGCCTTGGTACCGTTTCCAAACTTAAGACCCAGTTCTGTGAGACTGGTGATGTCACAGACAGACCGAAGTGGCCATCCCAGGTAGACAACACCTATGGATAACACCCCAAGAAGACCAGTTCCTCACCTTTGCTTCACTGAGGAACCATAGGCTTTCTTCCATAGAGTTACAGGCATGATTTGCCCGGTACGGATGTCAAAATTGCAGGACCCATGTTCAGTCACACACATGTGTGGTTGCTCAAAACAAGAGCGAACGGAAGCATATTGGGGGATTTTGGCTAACGTTTTGGGTGGCTTTGCTCATTCCACAATTGCACAATCATTAAGTTATACCTTTTTACACCAATTGGTATTATTGAAGGAGATAAATAATCTACCAATGTTACGTTTCGTGTGTGTGTGTGGCAGGCACATAGTAAAGTGCTTTGGATAAAGGTGAAAAGAGTTCAGACCAGTTCTTAGCTGTCCCTGTATGGTCATCGCTCATACTTCAACTGGTCCCCCTCATGCATCCCCAAAGGTGGAATGACCTTCCCTTTACAGTTTAGAAAGCAGAATCACTACCCGTCTTACATTACTTAAAATATTCAAACATGAAATGCAATAACGGAGCTGTTCATCATGTTGTCCTTTTCAGGGTCTCCCGTTACCGCCAAGAGGCTCTGACTCTGGCAAAGGGGAGTAATGCACTGAAGGCTACACTGAATGAATGCGAGTTCACAATTGAGAGCCAATCCAAGGAGTTGGTAGCCTTGCGTAGAGAGCAGAAGGAGCTGAGGAAGGGTCTGGCAGAGTCCTGGAGAGAGAAGGAGGAACTACTACAGCGATGGATGGAGGAGAAAGGAGCAGAGGCTGAAAGAGTAAATAAGTGTAACGATGCACAGGAAAGGTAAGACGGTTGTATACACCCCATTCTTTTTTTTTTTTAAACATATGTTTATTCATTTTCTTTACAGTACAAAGAAGTATATTCAAAACAATTGACATATATTCCCCCCCCCCCCCACAAACCCCATGGCAGCACAAATACAAACAAAATCTTATCACAAAATGTTATGACTATACATCCCATTCTAGGCTGTGCCCGTTTATTTTAGCTTTTGTGAATCTCTCAAAATTGATTGTATGATGAATGAAGACTATAAGGTAAATCGGTCAATTGGCTCTTTTCACCACTAGGTGGCAACGTTTGGCCAGGCGGCTAAACAGACACCTCCGACGAGAAATAGGGAAACAAAACTCAGACCATACTGTGACAAACTCTTTGAGTGGTACAACGGAAACGCCATCACCAGATCAGAGGAAGTATCAGCAATCTATTGTAAATAAATGACTAGGTATGTTGATCCGAGAAGCTGTCATGTTTACAGTAATTTTACTAATTTATCTATTTATTGATTGTCATATCCCCTCCTAAATTTCTGAGGTCTTCTCATGTCCATCTTGATTTCAGGGAGGATTAGTCACCCTCCATACAGCAGACCACGAGGCAACTGTCTGGCTTAAGGACTAAATACATGCATTTTAGGGAGCAATAATAATATATAGTGGGATATTGTTTCTCAACAATGTCAAAGGTCTAATGTCTCCAAGAGTTCCTGAAGATGGAATCCCTCCCTGTCTTTTTCTTTTCTTCTCGGTTGTGAGGTTCTCTCCAGGTGTAAGGAAACCATGACATGTATAATCATTTTAAACTGGAATTTGAAGCTTCCATTTCCAATTGTGAGGGGCACTAGCCCCTCCTATATACAGCTTTTGTCCCCACACGTCTCAATATTTGCCATTGACAATGAAGGGAATATTTACGTTGTATGTAGACGAGCATATCGGCTAACCACTCACATACAGCTTTTGTCCCCACACGTCTCAATATTTGCCATTGACAGTGAAAGGAGAAAGTAGGTCAAATGTCTGCCAAATATGACGTGATATGATGAAATTTGTGGCAACACAAATCGGCTAACCAATCATATAAATTCAGTTGTTCATAATATTATGTATAATAAGAGCGCTCCTCACTTCACACAGGGTGTAAACCAAAAAAATCACACCCGTGTGAAGTGAGGTGCGTTCTTATCATCATGCATCATCTCATACTGTGATTGGTTAGCTGCTCGTTTACATATGACGTACATTTTCCCATCAATGTCAATGGCATTATGTTTTGATGTTTAATTTACGTCATATTTAGCGGAATTCTAACCTCATTTCTCCGATCATTGTCAATGGCAAAACTTGAGACGTGTGGGGACAAAAGCTGTTTATAGAAGGGGCTAGCGCCCCTTCAAAAATCACACCCATGTGAAGTGAGGGGCGCTCTTATCGTACATCATCATGACGTAAAATAGACACTGTCTATTTGTTATGATGTAAAATTCTCCATTCAATGTCAATGGGAATTTTAGGACAAAGTTTGTTGACACACACCAAAAGCTGTATATAGGAAAAATATATCGACTCATATTAATATTCTTACGGTTTTTGCATTTTATAATAAATCTAATGTTTTATGTTACATAATGGGTTGTGGGAAATAAAGTAATTTATGCCAATGACCATGATTCTGAAGCATCAATCTGTATAAGGCTGATATGCAGATGACAGATTAATCGTACATGCATCCCTATACCAGGAATGTTATTGTCAACCATCATACTTTTATACTACCGGTATTATTTGTTCATTTGTGATTTCCATGTGTCTAATATAAATGATTCCCCTCTTGTCACAGCATTGCAGCACTGTGACAAGAAAACACCACCGAGCTAAAGTGTCTTTTCTTAACCTTGGCATGTCCGTTCCATGGTGATCTCCATGGCAAATAGGGATCACATTTCTATTGTTGTTGTGCAGCCTGTTGTCGTAGCAACCAATGTGTGTGCTGCAATTTGGCCCTTGTGAAGTGCATTAGAGAAATGTACCTTTGATCCAAATCTTAAACATTCTCAAAATGGTGAAAAGTGGTAAGCAGGATTCTTCAAAGAAAACTGTAAATTGGGTAAGTATTCATTTCCCTTCTTTTTCATAGGCAACCTAATATTGTTAACACGTGAACATGGAGTACAACTGGGTTTTCTTTTTTCTTGTCTAGTTTATTCATGCAGATTTAGCAGCAAATGAGACGAGTAAGCCGGAGAGCACTAGGTCCATGCTGTCTCAGATACAGCCCCAGGCACTCAACATTGAGTGCTCTCCAAAGTGGAAGACAGAGCAGGTGCCTTTGCAGATAACATCATTCTCTGCAGTCTGTTATTTTTCAACCCCTTCATATTGCATTGCCCAGATGTTGACCACATTTGTGGACTAAATTGCATGTCTGCCAAAAGCACGGGAGAAAAACAAACAAATTATCCTAGTCATTTATACTGATCATTTTTTATTCACACTGTATACAATAGACTGCCCTGCCAATTTCACTGCTCTTTATTCTGGGTTTCACAGACATCTACAGTGTATCCATTCTCTTCTCATGACAACAGATATGCTTTAAAAGACAGCATCAGTGTGTTCACTGAGGTAAGTGGGGCCTCGCCTATACAGTATATGTACATGCATCATTATCTATGCGTGGTGTTTATCAAGACCATCACTTTACATCACATTATCACTTTAAGCAATGCATCTGGTTCGTCCAATGTGATTGTGATGACCATGAGAATTATTTTCATGTTAATGTGCTACAGGGCATGGGCCGCAGAAAGTGTGTAGATGACCGAAGGCAGCACAACTCTCACTTCTGCCTGTGTCACGAGGGAGCTGTTGGTGGTGCCAGGGAAATGAAGGCCGGGGAGTTCATGGCTTACCAGACTCAGTACGTGGTGAAGCAGGGCACGGAGGCCACAGCCAACAGGCGATTCCCCCGAAACCACCAGCAGAGGTCTGTAGAGAGAGCTACAGCCCTGTCAAAGGAGCACTTCATGTGGTTTGGCCGTCATGACTCTGTGAGCTGGGAGCCCCTGGAAGTGCTGGCAGCTACTGTACCAACTGCTACGCACGCCACACCCCCCAAGAAAGACTCAAAACCTTAGACTGCATTATTTGTTAGAAATTAAGGTAAGCCCCTTTTCAAGGGTCCTCAATGATCAGATTATTTCCAAATGTCAAAGTTAACTTATTTTGACATTATTAAAGTCACAGAACATGAAATATCATCAACACCTTTTATTGCAATGAAGAATACAAATTAACTAGAACTGGGTGACTGGCTCAGGAGGTAGAGCAGGTCGTCCAATGATCCGAGGGTCGACGGTTCGAATCCCGGCTCCTCCTGTCTACATGTCGAAGTGTCCTTGGGCAAGACACTGAACCCCAAATTGCTCCCGATGTGCTGGTTGGTACCTTGCATGGCTTCCGCCGCAATCAGTGTAGGAATGTGTGTGTGTGTGTGACTGGGTGAATGTAATGAACTATGTAATAAAGGCGCTATATAAATGCACCATTTATCTGGGCCACCAGCACACAAAGTCACCAAGTGATTCCTTCTCCACAGAACTATGGGTGGGCCAAAGAAGAAGGGTCATGGGTGCCAGTTTGGCTGACCATTCCAGAGGTTTCCAGAGATCAGATGCACTTGGGAATTTGGACTGTTCCCCACTTTGCAAATGCAATTGTGACAGCTAGGCAGAATGCACAGATCATACTATGATGCATATAGTATTCTTCATTACAATAAAGGTGTTATTGATGATATTTCATGTTCTGTGACTTTAATAATGTCTAAGTCAACTTTATCAAATTTGGAAGTAATCTGATACTTTTATGATGTATTCTAGTCTGAAAAATACTAGGCAGATTTTCACATATTTCATTGATATTGATAGTCTTGCAATTTGATATTTAAAATAGATATTTGACAAGAGCTACTAGGCTAAAATCCTTTAGTATGCCTCATACAAAATGTGGCGCTTTTATCTGCAAGTGCACAATTCTCCTAAAAGAGAGTGCACTAAACTAAGCCACCATTAGCAGGCATATACAAAATTACTATCATAGAAATTGGGCATCATGGTGAGGGCAGTAAACATTATGGTGATCTGGTCTGCATAGTTATTAAAGTAATACGATTTCAAGACTAAAGATAAACTTCCAGATTGTTTGTTCACAGGCTTGTCAGTAGAGGGCAGCAGTGCCCAAGTGCATATAGACCTAATGGTAAGATTGGTAAATGCAAGATGTACATTTAGTCATTACAATCTAAATGTAATGAACTCCAGTATAGCACATATTATACATGTATACTTTAGTTATATTGTAGTTTTCTCCGGAGTACAGAGTTGAGCAGGTGCTTCTTCCTCTATAGCTGCTTATCAGGGATTTGTTTTGCCCTGTTAATCTTTTTTTCAATTTAAGATTAATTAGAAACAGTGTTTGATCCAATCATTGCTATATCTGGCAAACTCAGTTTGTAGGCTACTATTAGTAACAAAATAAGTGCAGGTTCATAAGCTAACTAACACCAAACCATGGAGTTGAGGATTTATGTGTCTTCCACTTAGTTGTATACTGTTCTTTACTTTTTAATCAACATTTTATTTGGTATACTTTATGTAATTCTCATTATTGCTTGATTTTGGATGGTTTTATCTGTTTATCCCATGCATGCACTTCATTGCCTGCCCAGCCAAGCCACTGTTTTAGTGCTACATTAAATTATCATATTGTTGTCATTGTCAATAAGATATTATTATTATAGATCTCAATTCAAATCTGAATGATGTCCTGCCTAAATTAATCTATTATAAGCAGCATCAAGTGAAAGGTTCGTTGTTGGAAAAACACCTGTGTTTTGTTTGATTATAGTTGGTCTGTCTGGCCTGAGCTGGCCATCTGTGTCTGACTAGTTTTGAGGCTGCAATGTTTCTACTCAATATCTACAATTTGAATAGTGACCACATCCGAACGCCTAAGACTTCATAAACTGAAACTCTCATTAGCTCTTTCAGAATATAGTGTGAAGCTGTTAATACTTCACATGGAGTGGGTGCTCTTCAGGGAATGAACTGAAAAATAAGTGTCAGTCATCACCAAAATGTGTGTGTGATGTCATGTGGAAGCAAATCCACAAGTGTATAAACACAACTGCTTGCTTGGATATCAAAACCTTCTCCCAAGGACAAAAGACGTGTCTCTGTAAACAAGCTTTCAACCACGAAAGCCTTTCCCTTCATGAATATTAAATCACACACTTTGAATTCTACCTCTTTGGTGTTGGGGGGGCCTTTAGACTAGATTCTTACCATTTGCAGTGATTTATTCACAGGTGCATGGGTGTCTTTGATGTGTTGAGTTGAGAGGTTTTGCACCTGTTCAAGAAAATGCTTTGAAAACAAGAGGCGGATTTGCCAGACAGCCAAAGCAACAGCATTAAAAAGATAGATCTTGTGCCATTGTGCATTTTGTGTGCATGCTCTCTCTCTCTCTCTCTCTCTCTCTCTCTCTCTCTCTCTCTCCCCCCTCGAAAAACTTTCCCTGCTGTTTTGATATTGAGCATGTAAAATACTGTTTTCAACAGAAATCTGCCAATTTTCTATGTCAATTTTGGCACCAGTTATAAAGTTGTGCATTTTGCATTTCCTCCATTACCTATTCATTAAAGATGCGAGTTGAAAAGAGAGTTGCCATGGAGATGGCTCAGCAAAATCACGCATGTTGTTTTTCCTTTTTTTTTCTTCTTTTGCCAATTATTACTAATGTCTAGCTGGCCTACTTTCTTCAGTCTTTATTCTCTCTCCCACTCCATCTTTCTAAAAGGCGTAGAGGTTCAACACATAATTCCCCCCTGTACTTATCTCTAGACTCACTCAAACAAGTGTGTGTGTGTGTGTGTGTGTGTGTGTGTGTGTGTGTGTGTGTGTGTGTGTGCGCGCGCCGGGTGCACAGCTAAATTGTATAGGACACATGGTTTCTCCCTCTGGCTCAAGGTTCAACCATCTGACCACTGGACTCCTGCCCATCTAGCATCTGTCATTCTACCTGCTCCACAATGCTCCCATTTCCTGGCATTCTCTTTAGTGAGCCAGCCAGCCAGTGGGTGTCCCCTGGCAACCCAATGGTCCTTGTTCCAGTAATGGTCCTGGGTCCTCTCCAGAGGCTGTGGGTGGTGATAGGGGTGGTCGGCTATCTCATTCCTACAGAGGACAAGATAACATCCTGAGAACATTCCCATCATCCAGGGAGCTTGTACAGTGGAGATAAGAGCTTCCGTACACACCAAGCTACACCTCTGCTTGGAGGCTTTGTGCATCTGTGTATGTGTGTCTGACCATGTGCATGTCGGCCAGTTTGCGTTGCTTTTGTGCATACACTGTGCATTTGTACAGCAATTTGAGCCTTGGTGGAGTTCTGTAGCCCTTGTTCAAACGAGATTTGACTGGCCTACAATCACTAGTGTCCGAGCTATACAACTACAGTAGTTCTGATGAGGATCTGTCTAGTAAATGCTCATGTATTTTCAGACTAATCCATGCTGATTCCCTTGTCCACAGTAAAACCCGACAGGTCCATTTGGTTAGATTTGTATACAAATGGATAAATTAACAATGATTTTACTGTGTAGATGGCTGGAATACAAAGTAGTTTAGCTAGCATATAGGAATAGTTTGGTACAGTATATCCATCTTCTATTCCAAACCGTAGCAACAGGTTGAGACTAAACTAGTGGTTCAGCATTTAAATGGAGATTGGGGATCCAAAACAAAGCAGCGAAAAAACGGAACTGTTCAATGTCTTTTTGTTTGTTTGTTTGTTTTCCATGGCCTTCCATGGATCACACAGACCAGGCTTTCCTCTGTGGTGGAAAGTCTGGTGACGCAAGGTACAGTCGACTAAGTTTAGTTTACATTAAAATATCAACACAAATAACTTGTATAGCTATTGTATAGCTCTCCTTGTAGGACAAACTAAAAGGGAGTTGAGAACCAGAATCACAGAACATGTGAAGCAATATCATGACAAAAGACAAACAGAACTGAACATGACCCTGAGTTTTCAAGGCATAGAATGTCGAACTCTTAAAGAGAGTTAAGGTGGGGATATAGAACAGTTATTATTGCAAAGAGAAGCATTTCCTTCTGGTTGGTTTGACTGCTGTTGCGGATCCTACAACATTATTAAGACGACTCCTATTACTGAGAGTGCAGATTTTATTCTCTTTCTACTGTAGGCTATATAGCTTACATTTTGTTTTTCTCTGTGTTATTGTATTATCTAAAGATAACAGATTTAGATCTTAATTTCACCACTTACCAGTTTATACTATTCCTGTAGTATTTTCTATCTGTTTACTTCAGTGCTCCTCTGGGGGCCACTGACGAATGTCATCCTTTTCACTCAATTTTGTTTTTAGACTGTTTTACTGTAGATGTCTGGGAGCCCTCTCCCAGACATTTCTCCCTGGCCACTTCTCCAGCTGTGCCTGGAGCGACTTTGTTTCCTTTTTCCTTGGGGGTTGCATTTCTGGACTTCTCGTGTGAGAATTTGTGGCAGGTTTTCTGATTTTCTGATGGTATTATGCAATGCAACTTCACGTCCGCTTTTGAATTCCATTCATGAATACCATGAATTTGTAAGTCAGTGGGACCCTGGTGTGTTCTTTTACCTCAGGTCCACATTGCTTACTGTGTTTCTCCACCAGATGTCTAGTATTCAGATGTGTAATGAAGGTTTGTAACCTAGGCCTATTTGTTGTGTGCCACGCCATAAATAAATATTTCCCTATTCAGATTCAGGTATAATCCAGGATCATCACAGAAGACCTTGCTCCTGGATCAGCACATTGATCTTGGATAGATGTGCCAGTGTTGATCTGGAATGATCACCTTATTGATGAAGTTTGCTAAAGTTGATCCAAGATTATTGCACATAAGGTCCTGGATATTTGCCAATGTTGATTGACAAGATGCTGTGGTGGACGAACTAGCCTACTCAACCCCAATACCCATTACTATACTAAAATATAAATACTTTTGGTCACTCTTGGTCTACTACGCCACTACAAGTCGAAGTTGCTAAAACAAATAGCGAGTTATAGTACTGGAGTACTTTCTTTTAAAAGTACATTTTCTTTAAAAAAATCTCATGATGCATTTACAGAACCTCATATCTCTCTGGTGTGTGTGTGTGTGTGTGTGTGTGTGTGTGTGTGTGTGTGTGTGTGTGTGTGTGTGTGTGTGTGTGTGTGTGTGTGTGTGTGTATGTATGTGGTGGGGGGGGCATTTCTCCTCGATATCGAGACTGGCTTTCGACTGGTAACGTACATGCCTTGTAACCTGGCCGGAACAATGCTACATTAGTGACAGACACACACTGTAAATGAGTCCGTTTGATGAGGGCTAGGTGCACAGAAAAATTATATACCAAGAATCTCTATTATTAAAAAATAATGTTAAAAGAAATGCCTCAGGAAAAATATTTCTTTCACAAAAATAAAATATAACTTCCAAAAATGAAAATAACAAACTTACATAAATTCAAGCACCCAGTCTGGACATTACCAGTCCTAACACTGTCCTAGGGCAGAGCTTCCCGCATTGTGCCTCTTCCCCCCATGTCTCACGAGTCACCATGGACTGACTACATCAACTCAAACCCAGGCCTCTGACTAGTGGCCCATACCATCTGTCTAGAGACAGGTTTCCCCAAAGCATTCACTTACAAATCTAGTGAACATCTAACACAGAAAACATTTCCCAACCTTTACAGTATACTTGTCAATACTAAAGTAATTAACAAACCAGGTTTTAAACAACCCGTCTCGTTGCAATCATACTAAATAGTATATATTGCCAGACACATGCACCCCTGCAACATGGTGCAACCCAATTTGAATCCTCCCCCTATAAAAGGAGCAGTGGATTCAGTGCTGACTCTTTTGTGTAACTTTGACCAGGAAATGAGGATGGTGTGAGTAGTGGGTGTTTGACAACATAGTAATGATAATACTTAAACTGTTGGACTTTGAAAGGAATAAAAGTATGTTTGACCAACCAATTGTCTCTGTCCAAATTATGAAATGAAATGAATGAATATATGCATATAAAACTGTAGAACAAGTCAAGATCAACTGATTGCTAACTTTAGCCCGCATAGTTGGCAAACAGTGTTTGATAATGACCATTGACTGACATGTGGGAATGTTGAGTATGAAATGAGGTTATGATAAACAGAAAATGAAATACAATTATGTGTGGCTCAAGAGGAAATGTCTTTAACACACACACACACACACACACACACACACACACACACACACACACACACACACACACACACACACACACACACACACACACACACACACACATACAGTTTTTAAGAGTAGGCATACCTATTTAACCTCAGTAAAAGTTGTTTTAAAAATAGCAAGTAATTATTCCCCTTAATGGACTGAACCTTTCACAGGCAGGAGGAGGAGGCGGGTATAGGCTGTAGCCTGTATTTAACGTGAGTGACAGGTTGATACCGTTGATGTCCATCCCGAGCCATAAATGACAATCGCCATTTGCACCGATGGTCTGCTGGGTAAGGTGAGAGCTTTTAATATATATCCATTGTGAGTACTGTGAGTGGTTTCCTCCTGTGAGGAACAGTGTGTGTCCAATCACAATCACATAAAATAGAAACTGCTACTAAAACGTAACATGAAACAACCTTAATAGAAAGGTATCTATGAAATGTAGGGGAATAAAAGTCATTATTTAAAATAAATAAAACTCAAGTCCTGTACCTACCGTTAGCCTATTTGAGAAGTGTATAAGTACTGTAATCATGCAGTGTACTCATACTATATACACTACTTTGGTACTGTCCACCACTGAAGATATGATTAACTCCCTACAGTGATGCTGATCCAGAAACATGCCTCTCTATCTTAACAACTGAAGATATGATGATTAACTCCCTACAGTGATGCTGATCCAGAAACATGCCTCTCTATCTTAACAACAGTCTCCATAAACGGGTCAGCAAGTGTAAGAAGTGCTGCAGTGGCTCTTCACTTTGTGACTTGTTTATAAATATTATCTGATGATCATGTGACTGGTCAACTGTACACTATGCCAATGCCAACACAGCTGTCTCTACACAGTAGGCCCATGTAACTTCCAACACAGCTGTCTCTACACAGTAGGCCCATGTAACTTTAGCAGTTTGGTCAGTATGGTGAACCATCTGCTCATCTTGGGGCCAAACAATTCTAAACCTTTAAATAAAGTACTCATTTCCATTTCTTTAATATTGGCACACACCAAAAAGGAACGCTTACGCGTTTCGGCTTCATCAGAGCATACAATTAATGCTCTGATATTGTTCTCTCATTAATATAAAGTGAAATTGCCTTCATGAGCGACTTGGAGGCTGGTGCAGTCAGCCTGCCAGAATAGCATCGCTGTTATGCCAGGTGTGCCTCGAGTCAGCCAGTTAGTGCACAGACTATTATGCTCCTTAGGGTGTGATCATAAATACAGTACCACACCGGAGCACACTCTCCTCAGTCGCCTATTAGTTTGCATTAGACAGTGCGCTCAGTGCGCTATTTCGGAATGCGCCCTAAAAACGTATTGATTAATTGAAATAAAGAATGATTTATACAACAGCGAGGAAGCAATCTGATTGGTTGAAATAGCCATCTAGCCGTGCTTCAAACGAGCATGATGGAACGCCTAATCAAAATATAAAAAACAGCTGTGCTGACTGCCGAGTCTCGCTGCTCTCCCAGAGAAGGCTGCTAGGCTAGCGATTTTCTAGGGACATTTTCAGTCGTATAGTGGCTAGTGATGACTTATTAGCTTTGCTGTTGTATTGCAGTAGTAAAGTGGTGGCGGGCCAATAACATATTCGTTTTATAGCAAATAGAAAGCACACCCTCTCATGTAATAACATGACACTTTTTAAAGTGAAGTGAAAAGTACGTTTTTTACACTTTTAGGGCATATCCGTGGTCATCATATGGGCACAGCCAATCTATGCCAAAACAATGGGAAGTTTTCCATCTTTGTGTATTTTTAAAAAAGTCCATCAAAATCTACTTTGAACGAAAATGTGATACGTGATGACGTGTCGAGTCCTGCTTGAATACAAATGAATCTTCATTTCATTAACCTGTTTTATTCCCATCGCTGCGCTGTAGACTCAGCGCTGTCTGAGTTGCATATCGATACAGTGTAAATCAGTCATAACTCATAATCTATTCAAATCTGCTTCTATAGGGTATGGTGTTTAGATAAAGACTTAAAACAGACAGAAACCCCAGAATTCCATGTTTGCCCTTTGTAATTGTAATGTTAATCCCATTACATCCTACTATAAATGCGCCACGTCTCTGCGTGCGTGCGTGCATGTTTGCGTGTGTGTACGGTTGTAATGCAAGTAACTCGAGAACCATTTTCCCCACCGACTTCATATTCGACACACGCGTTCCACACCCCCGCAGAGAGTGCAGTGCCCGGACTCGAGTCAGTCGGACCCACGGTTCTCCAGAACCACCACAAAAGGCTCTGGTCAGGCTCTGCCAATGGGCCTAATCTGTAGCCTAAATCCCCTCACCTGTGCAATGTCCAGCCTCTGCCTCAGCCAATTGATTGACATGGCTATAATATAGGTTGTGTAAAATGTAAAATATCTATATTATAGATATTTTAGCGTGATGATTAAGTTTAAAACGAGTACTACACTGTTTTGATGTCATCTTGAATGATAAAACACTGAGTAGTTCTTTAATCAAAACCAGCTGTGTTGGAGGACAATGAAGAATGGGAATCAAACTGGTGAGCTTCATTTTTATTGGCTTTTATTGATGTGGACCTCGACACGTCATCACAGAGCACGTTTTCGTATTCAGAAAATAAATTTAAAAAAGATGTATGGACTTTTGATATAAAAACACACAAAAATAAGAATTTGCCCATTGTTAGGTATGCCTATATGATGACCACAGATATGGTCTAAAAGTGTGAAAAACATATTTTTTTTGTATGTGGACACGCCCACCAGTTCATTAAGTATGCTCGGTTTGCCTGGTGGGTGGTGATGGGTGTGGTGATCCACCCCAACTGAAGCCGCACCCACAGCTGTTGTTGTATGTCACTATATCACTGTTTTTTTCTTTGGCACGTTTGACTGTCAAGGTTTCAGCCTCCAGGAAGGCTATAGGCAATACGCGTGTGCATGCATGTGGAGGGGTTTTCTTTGCGTTTTGTATATTTTGATTTTGTTTTCGATTTCTGTTTTGCATCAAGAGTACATAGCCTTGATTGATTGATTGATTGATTGAACATTTTATTTCACAGTATGTTGGCCACATTTCAAACGAAAGCAAGTCAATACTGTTACTTGTGGGCGATCCATGATAAAGCATTACACTTCCATCTACTACAGTAAGTCCTTGCCACAGCCAGCTCAGTTTCAAATCTGACCCAAGGCCCTTTTCGGGCCATGGCCCCCAAAATATTCATATTTGAACTGCGGACCCCCCACCCTGACAAGCACCCCCCAGGGTAGTCCCAGGTCCGACCCACAGGTTGAGAACCACATGATCTATAATCGAGAAAGAAAGACAAATAGCATAGGAAGGCCTCATTTTCAGTCTATTTGAAGCCATGGAATGGATTCAGGTAGCCTCTAAGAAGCTGCAAGGCATACTTCTATTTATGCATTGGAGCATGATTAGATGTGAGTGCAGGGAGTGTTACTGACTGCTGTTATGTGGAAACTAGATAGTGTCGTCTCAATAGGAATGTGTAAGTGATTGCATAGTGTTCAAGGCTCAAGGTACATATATTTTCAACATTCTGAAATGCTCATTGAATGTAAATTAGCTTCCCATGAGCTACTCATTAAAATGTCTTATGTGGGTGTCACAGGCTGTTATATTCTCAGTTCAATATGAGCACCACGTTTTAGCCACTGCCGCTCATAAGTGCTCTCGGAGTGCTGTTGAAGTTAAATTAGTACCACTTATCTTTCTTGGGATGGGAGGAGGGGAGATTCTGGTCTAATCATCAATTTACATTAAAGATGAGGCACTGCAAAAGTACTAGAACTCTATATTAGAACTGTATATTAGAACTCTGTTCTGTTGTGCATCAGCAAGGCCCTGGATATGCAGTATATTATTGTATTATTTGTACAAAAAGGACAAGTCCGCGGGTTGATGGATGGACTGGCATATTGGATGAGCTGATGGATTGAAGATGGACTCCATGGTACTGATAGGATATAGGTGAGCTGATGGATGGATAGATGATGGACTGGAGGGACTGGAGGGACTGATGGATGGGATGGGATAGATGATGGACTTGTGGCATGGATGGGTTGATGGATGGATAGATAGATGATATAGTGGTGGGATAGGTTGGCTCCTAGACAGATTGATAGATGATGGACTGGAGGGATCGGTAGACTGATGGATGGGTGGATAGATGATGGACTTGTGGAATGGATGGGTTGATGGATGGATGGATAGATAGATGATATAGTTATATAGAGACAGACAGATGGATAGATGATGGACTGGTGGAATAAGTGGACTGAAGGATAGATGGATATAGAAGATGGATCGATGGACTGGATGTTAAAGTCAAACAGGTGGACTCAAGTGCTGGAGGCACGTGGGAAGACAGACAGACAGACAGACAGACAGATGGACAAGCTGGTGGGCATACAGACAGACAGACAGACAGACAGACAGGCAGGCAGGTAAATGCACTGGTGGGATGGTTGATGGATCTTTAGATGGACTGGTGGGGTGGGTGACAGGGTGAGTGGATGGATTGACTAGTGGGGTGGATCGGATCCTCAAGAAGGAACTGAAAACTGCAGTCATGCCAGGAGATGCTAACATCGCTGGTAAAGCAAGCTCAGAGACTGGTGAGAGAACCACATTTGCGTGTGTATAGGAAAAAAAGTATAACACAATAAACCAGTGAGATGGAGAGGGGAAGACTGATCCAAGGTTGCAGTAAAATATTCATTCAAATGAGGCAAAGTGTGGCACAGCATAAGAATAACCTGTCTTTAAAGATTAACATAACCCTTGGAGGTGTTATTGTATCCACATAACCAAGTCAAGACAACCACCAGGCGTGGAACAGCTCTCCCTCTCTGTGAGTTACTGCATAAGTCCCTCAAATTTAGTAGCACAATCATGAGTCTCCCATTCGCTCTCCGGAGTCACAGAATCGCTTTGCATTTTAAAAAGGTCAAACACTCAGATCTCTGCCAGGAGGAATGGAGAGGAGAAATAATGTCTTTCTGCAGAAATATGCAGTCACACATTACTGATCCTTTCAAATACCTACAGCATAGTGGATGGATTAGAGGGGTTTGTGTGTTTGACAGTCAGCCTTGAACAACTGCTGTATTAACAAAAGCAAATCATAATTTCAAATCACAGCATGTTGAATAATATGTTGGTTTATTAGTGCTGTGCTGATTGCATACAACAAGACTCTTGGGATGATGGATGGGTGATGAGAACGCGGCACTTGTTTCAATTGGAAAGACCTAACTTTTGCTGAGCGACACAGACATTTATGACATTATCTCTCATCATCGCTTTATCCTTTTAGTAAGGAGACAAATGAATTGTTTACATAAATGTCTGTTTGTGCATGCTGCCATATTGTATAGCCTTGTGTAAACATAACCAAGTCAAGTCAAGGCTGTACTGACCAAACATGACCATATATAATTATAGGCTATAATTTACAAGAATGACGTTCAGGTGGTGCATGGTAAAAGTTCTGCCCACCACTGTGGAGATTGGGGTTTGATTTCTCTGCGTTGATTCTGGCTCAGCAGGGCGCTCAAACCCATCCCCATGGGCCACACCCTCCTCCTTGCTGCACTAGTGACTCCTAGAGGTTACAGCAGGGAGCAGAACTGGAAGGGATGGTGTTTTTTTGAGTGTTGCAGCCACTCCATTACGGAGCTTTGTGTCCCCCTGGGTCTCTGGCTGGCTGGCTGTGTCCGAGCACGGAAATAGCGTTAGTATACTATGGTACTGTGCTAGGTTGTTAATACTACAATGTTGGATTGGGGATGTTGTTCCATCTGTATCGAGTTGGTTCCATAATGTTCTACAACTGCTCCCACTAGAACGGCTCACAAATGTTCTCCAAGGAGACATGGATGGATTCTTCTTGGTTTGGGCCCCAGTTGTGGAATACATGGGAGTAGAATACGCAGAAATATTATCAAGAGGTTTGGCAAATTAAGGAACCATTCATGTTAAGAACAAAGGCTTTATGATTTCGAAGACTAGGCCTACATGAATAATTATATAAGTAGTAAGAGGAAGATGATGTATGGACGTATGTATGTATAATGCATGTAGTTATGTTGCTTAGTCTGTATACATATACGTGAGTCATGTATCAGTTTGTGCAGAAATTAAAAATAAAATGATTGAAAGAAAGGAAATAGCGTTTGGTTGGTTTTCACAACCAAGTGTCACTGTTGCGCAGTCTAACACACACACACACACACACACACACACACACACACACACACACACACACACACACACACACACACACACACACCCCCCACATATTAACTGTATGATGATTTTGGGTGTGACAGTACAGTACAGTGACAGTAAAGTATACAGCAGAGGGACCCCCTGGGGACCCCCACATGGTAATTGTCATTTCTCTACCGTTTCGGACGTGGGGCGGCTCGCCGGAACCAGGCCGGCACCCTGGGTGCGTTCCTGTGGGTCTGGAAGTTCAGGGGACCCCTGGGGACCCCCACACGGAGTTGCACCACTCACTTCACACGGGTGTGATTTTTGTTTTTTACAGTTTATGGTTCCTCTGAATTGTCAAAGACCAAATTGGGTAGACAATCTATAAACAACCAAAACAGCTGGTACAATAATGATGTACCTGTGTTTTTATCAACTTATTAGTAAAGTGATTATGTAGATGAGAATGGAATCATTTTGCCACGTAGTAATTAATTCAGTGTGCCACTTTATTGTTTTTTTCATCATACATATGTCATTATCCTGTGATGTAATGTAACACCTTATTACATTGACACAAGACATTGGCATATTGTTTGGCAATAGTTTAATTTAAATAATTGATAAGCTCACAATGCGTCACATCGCGCTGCATTATGAGAACAGCTATTTATGCAGATAATATATTTGAAAAATATGCCCTGTTGGTCGTTGGTTGCCATTTTTCATGTAATATTTGGGTTTATTCCCACTGGAGACGGGCAGTAGTCATAATGTGGAGCTCAGACAAACTGACCAGAAATACTTTCAAGAAGATGAAGCACCGTTCTCCACATGCACACACGGCACATGCACGCACATTTCCACATATGACATATCTTTCTATAAATCCAGGAATATGTGTATGTGTCTGTTTGTCTCTCCGTCAATCTGCTTCTACGGCAATCAAAATCATGACATTTTAGTTGACAATTGAGTCATACAGTCAGTTAGTGGCTTGATTGATTGATGAATTTATTAACAGATTGGAGAACACAGTACAGTACATTTCAAGCACAACTCAATACAAAACTGTTAACTGTGGACGACACCATAACGTATTACACGTGTTTACAATAGGGCCCACCATGTTCAATTCATCATAACAATTAGAGACGTACAAATATACTCTATATAGCCAAAAACAGGAAATCATATCATAGAGGAGGTAAAAAGGGGAAAAAAATATATATACAGTGAGGGGAAAAAGGGGTGTGTGGGGGATTCAGGTTTTACGGGGGCCAGTTTCGAATTGCAGCCGTCCGTATGTACCCATATGAGAGCGGTTTCCACCATCTGTTCTCTCCCTTCCAGGTAGGATTGCATCCAGCTCACTGATGTGCTATCAAAACCAATTGATTTTAGCTTGTTTACCAGTATGGAGTGGTTCAGTGTCAAAAGCCTTTTGGAGGTCCAGCATGACCATGTCGCAGTATTTGCCAGCATCCACCTCTTGTTTGATGTGGTCACTCAAAGAGAGTAGGCATGTATCAGTGGAGTGGGATGTTCTGAAGCCAGATTGGAATTTGTACATTCATTTATTTGTGGCAAGATACTTTTCAACCTGTTCATAGACTATTTTTCCATTACTTTCGAGATGGAGCTTAGAATAGAAACAGGGCCAGTTGCCGGGGTCTAATTTGCTCCCTTTCTTGTGCAGGGGGGGTTACTTTGGCCAGTTTGAAGTCTTGGGAGTTGTTTGATGGAGAGGTTTATTATGTGGGTGATGATTGGAGCTATAAGATGGCTGAGTCTCTGAGAAATTTAGAGGGAATATAGTCATGGCCAGTGGCTAACATGTCATACCACTGTTAAGGTCCTCATAGTGATAGGGAAGGGATACAATTTCCATATGTGGCATATGTGGCCAATAAGTGCAGTGACAGAACCTTTGCTAGGACCTTCACTCTGTTCTTTGGCATCCCTGCTACCTGCAAAACCCCTCGCCAATAATGGACATTACCTAAACACAAGCGGTCTATTTTATATCCAAGCTGTGAGGATTTATGAGAGGTTGATACGTTAAAACCTTAGTGAGAAACACTTCCTCCGTCAAACGAAAAAACCCACTTCCAAAACAGTCATTTCCCTACACCACTCATTAACAATTAACATCTGGTGTATTTCCTATTATTTATTTTTTACAATGTACACAAGTCACATTATCACTTTACAGAAGCTCTCAACATCTGCGTATTTGCTATAACACTCAAAATCACATTACATTCAGTATTGCACTGTTTCGACATGGAAGGAGTAATAGAAATGTTTAATTCTCACAGGAGATGGAACACATGACGTTATGTTAATTCATAAATGAGCAATTCTTGTAAACATAACAGCCATTCAGAAGTGACAGTCAGTATGTTCATGGTCAGGATGCCTGTTTGTTCAGTAAAGGGGTCTCCCCAGCTCATTACACTACACAGAAAAGACATTTTCATGTCTGGACATTTTGTCCAATCAGGGGATAACCCCCCAGAAAGATAATTTATTCAATGTAATAGTTTTCCAATTCCAATTTTGTCTTTATTTATTTTCAAATTTCAATATCCATTATAAGTTATCTCCTGATTGAAAAAAATTGGAATCCGTGATGGAATACATTTGGTATCCGAGCTGGAGATGGAGATAGACCCCCGCTGCCTGCCTTTTAATCGGTAGTAATACTAATACAAAATAAATATAATAATGAAGAAATAATAATTTATCATTTACACCACCTTTAAACTAAACCAAAGTACCTATAGTGTAGTACTAAAGTGTCGTGCTTGACTAGTGTTGGGAAAACTCTGTGGGAAGTAAAGCAAGCAGGAATTCCAAAGATCCCTTCTGCCATCTGCACCATGTTATATGGCAGGGCGATCTTGGGTGAATGAACGGAAGTCCCACAAGCATTCTGCCCCTGAGAATGGGCCATAAAAGGAAACAAGATAGATTGCATGTTTTAAACATGACATCAAACTGCAGCTGCAGACAGTGCTGCTGCCTTATAAATGCAGGACAAGAAAGAGATGAGTGAAGATGAGCAGCAGTGAGTGACCATATCTAGGCAGGCTACCTACGGTATCTTTATTTCGCAATTCGCGCGTGCGCGCACACACGCACGTACACGTACACAGCACACGGATCGAATAGATTAGTTAGGCTGTGAGTCTGTCTGTGAGTGTGAGACTGTGAGTGCATTCATTTTCACACAAGGAGCATCGACATAACACATGCCACCATTTGTTTTGTAGTGTCAGTGATGATGGTACACATTTTTTTTTCTTTTTCTCAGCATCATTTACAAGCTGCAAGGCAATTAAGCACATCATCAGACATCATCACTCAGTGTAAATTGTGAACCGAACTGCTTTCTCGAAAATGTCCACTGACTGTCCCACCACGACCATCATCAACAACTTCAACGTGTAGCTAGCCTACTCTACTGTATGTAGTGTGTGTGTGTGTGTGTGTGTGTGTGTGTGTGTCCGTCCGTCCGTGCGTGCGCGTGTAAGCGAGGTGGCCAAGGCTCCGCCTTATTCAAAAAGCGAGAGGAGAAAAAAAAGGGAAAAACAAACTGATACACACCTCTCAATTCTTGCAGGAGGAAAGAATAGCAGTGTTTATGAACCGTTTTAGTAAACAGTGGGATAACCTGACAACATCGAGAGAGCAAAGGCTAGTTGTTTGTTTTGGAATAAAAAAAAGAGAGACCAGAAACGGTTTCTCTGTGGCGGAGATTGTCCCGTTTCGGATTTAAGTTTTTTTTTTTTTTTGTATTGCCATCTCAAGGTGGATCATTATCTTATCGAGATATATGAAGTGCGGTGTCCGTTGAGCTAATCTCGGAGCACGAAAGCCGGCGTTTGAACTCCCAGTAAACAGCCACAGTCGAGAGGTAGGATTTAAGAATTAAGATTATTGCACAAGGGTGGTGAAAATAATTGTGTGAGTGAGTGTGTTCCACTGCTGGGGTACTTTGGAAAGCTGCACTCGCATCTCATGTCCATGTGTGCCTGCGCCATCACCAAGCTGGACGATAAAGCCTCATTTGTACGCCGTGGTACAAACGGTGTCGCTGTCGTCGCATGTTCTTGTCGGCAAGCGACATATTCATTCGTAATTAAGTTTAACAGCAGCTGCTGTGTGGGAGTGTTTTGAAGACCCTTGCGTTATTGCGTAGCATTTCTTTTAACTCGTCGTTATGATGTGTGATTGAGTAATCTAATCTTCATGAAGTCTAGTCAGTAGTTATTCAGTCAGTCAGTGTGAGCCTGTTCTGGGACTGGAAGTCAGCGAAGGGAACACGTTCATGAACTTGGTTCTTTTCTATTTGGTGTGTGCGTGTGGTTTTTACCCATGCACACATAACGATAGTGGGTTTGGAATAGCAAATGAAGCCAAGCCTTAACAACAAATACAGGCACTATGATGTATTTGTATCTTTTAAGTTGCAACCTGTGTGTGTGTGTGTGTGTGTGTGTGTGTGTGTGTACAATTTCCATTTAAGAAAGTTTGGTATTAACTTATCAAAACATGCTTATTTGGCTGACTTGAATGACTAAAAACAATCAAATAGGCTGATAGTACAACTGGTGGACAACACCAGGGCCAAGTGGGAATTGCTTTAAAAAGACAAACCTTCATACACATTATTTTCCCCCCTCTGTGTATATGGAGTCTGAAGTGGAAGAAATCTCTGAAAAGTGGAGGAGTACTCCTTTGTTTGACCAGTGAAGGGGTGGGGACTACTGGCTGTATGCAGATGTGCTGCTGCTGGCAGTGGACATCTGCTCCCCCCCATGGGCATTGTCACCGTGGAACTATGTTCAACGGTCCGACCCTCAGAGAAAAGGGCCCCCCTCCCATATTAATGATATGCTGACTGTGACGTGCAACCTCTTTTCTGCACAGAGCTGGGAGATGAAACACCTGTTTTAAGCTCTGACAATTGACAAATTAAAAATGTCTCTCAGTTGTCTTCATAGCCGGAGATGGTGGTCAATTATCATGAATGCGAGGAAGAAATATGCGAAATACGTGCAGATGAGAGATGACTAATTGCTTTTGTATTGGCTTTGTTGGTGAAAGCTCACCGTTGTTATGGCATACACTATGACTATGCAGTAACTGTTTTCTTTCCCAGCACTTGGTTTCCTCATCCCGTGTTTTGTGAACTGTCACCCGCCTTCCAACAGATACAGGAAGACTCCTCCTTCCATGATGCCTACATCCCTCCCCAGTCCCCTCCACAACCAACCAACCTCCTTACTACACACCTCTCTCCCCCCATCCCCTCCCTCATCTTCTGTCTTTCAGCTCCACTGGGAGCTGAACTTCCCCTCACGTCTTCCCTCGCCTTTTATGTATTCAGAATCAGATATGAAAGTGAAGAGTTGTCCCCCCCCACCCCACCCTGAGGCAAATGCATCACACATATGGAATCACAATGTACATGGCAGCTCCTATCAGACCTTTTGATTTATCACCAACGCCCGGGAAATGCAAACCAGCACTTTAATATTTATGACATTGTGCACACAGGACGCACTTGTTGGTAGCTAGTGCTGGGGAAGTGTGTGTGTGTGTGTGTGTGTGTGTGTGTGTGTATGTTTGTGTGTGTTGGGGGGGGGGGGGGGGTTGTGAAGAGACCATTTTGCCTCAACAGATGCTCCCCAGTGACTGGTGGAATCGGTGAACTGTGATTACGAACATGATTTGTGTTTGTAGGGAGCACTGTTTTACATGGCTCGTCTCCTACTTGCAAGATGGGATCATCTTGTGCGCCTGTGCTGTCTTATACTGTAAGTCAGCAGCCAGCTGATGGGAACGTGAGTGCGCCGATGCAGGAAAAGATGATGATGATGATGGCTCCTGAAAGCCCTGGTGCTGCCTCTTCCTTTGCTCGCCACCTGTTCCTATGGTGTGCGGTTGTCT
Source organism: Protomyctophum bolini (assembly GCF_963924005.1). Lineage (NCBI taxonomy): Eukaryota > Metazoa > Chordata > Actinopteri > Myctophiformes > Myctophidae > Protomyctophum > Protomyctophum bolini. The sequence goes on along the minus strand of NC_137875.1, from coordinate 33,292,078 downwards.
TTGTATTAGCTGAGCTGCGTGAATCGTGATACGTAATGTTGAATGGAAGTTGTACTTTACTGTAGTATACTGTTCATAGTGGTGTGTGTGTGTGTGTGTGTGTGTGTGTGTGTGTGTACAGTACCCATGTTGCTGTGTTCTACATTTTTTATGGAGAGTAACCAAAGCGAGTATAACCAAAGATATTGCAAATGCACTATTATTTATGTAGGATATTCACTCTTACTTATTTTTTTGTTGACTTGTTTATTCCTTAAGGGAATTTGAGTCCCTATTCATTACAATGGAGGGGGTGGAGCGGAGCGCTGCACTTCCTCGTCCGCGCTGTTGTGATCGCCACTTTGGAATACAGTACTTTTGAACACTGAAGTGATTACACCGTTTTAAAGTAGATTTTCATGACAAGCAAGTAGCAACTCAGCGGGCCTGCGCAGTGGCTGTTCAAAGGTAACTTTAAACACGGGCAATGAAGCCTGAAACACGATCCCACAATCCCGGCGATGAAACTGTTAATTTCCCAGCTGTTTCATAAAATAGGCCTGGTCAGAAAAGTAACTGATGAACATTTTTGAGGGGCACTAGCCCCTCCAAGGCATGGCTTTTGAAGATATGGCAGCCAAGTCTATGGGATTTGTTTAGAGCACTTATGACGTAAATCTTGTGCCAGCCAAGTCTATGGACTTATTAGAATAATAAGTAGATATTAGAATATTACAATGTTTGTTTAGATCACTTATTAAGTTATTACGTAAATCGTTGGCCAGCCAGGTGTATGGACTGTAATGTTAGGTCACTAAATGACGACGTAACACTTCATATGAGTGTGAAGCAGACTACTAGAGTAGACACTAGACGGAGAAAAAAAGAAAAGGCAATATTAATTAATGATTGAATTGTGTTTTGACTGCCCATCTGAAGTCAAACACAGCAATGCAATTTCAACTGGTTAATATATTCTCAGTACCTAATTCTCCATTTAACACAGTAATTTGGACGCTGTTGAAATAGCTCTTGTGAATTCTACGGAGAATTCCCGTAATGGCAAAGCCACTAACGCCTTCTAAAGGTTCCCATAGGAGCTGAATTGAGAGGATTTTACTAGCCTGTGATTGCGCTATGCATTGTCAAGAGGAGGTAATGGGTGTGAAATTACAATATGCCATCTGCCAAGGGCCCAAAACGTACAGCCTAATGTCAATCACTCAACCAGCTCTTAAAAATTACAGAGCGAGGAGGATGTAGGCCTTTAGACCTTGGGATGTAGCTGCAGTTTTTCCTTTTTAAGAGACTTCCCCCCCCCTCCAGTGTCTAGTTTTTCTGTGTTAAGACTTGGCCATCACTCAACAGTTCTCCTGCTATTGAATTTAACACACTTATTCCTCAGGTGCATAGAATTAACAAGGGGAAACGCAATTCTCATCTCAGATCCTGTCCCTGAGGTAATGCTTAACTTTGCCTTTAAACTAAAATATTCCTGTCGAAGAAATTCTATCATTGGAGTGATGAGTAACGTGAGGGCATGGTGCAACCTGTGACTTCAGCAAGGGTTGTGTTTGAACTATGTGGCTGGTGGTACTGTTGTCTCAAAGAATGACTTTTCCTTTGCATGTAGCCTAAATGAAGCTTTCTCTTGTTCTCCAACACCTGGCATAGCTTGCTGTGTGTCTGTTAAATTTTTGTCAAGTGTACAAATGGTGTTTGAGATTGGGAAGATGAAGAACGATGGTTTAGAGAAAAACAAAAAGGATAGGGAGGGGGACTAGAGATGGATTACAGCAGGTGTCTAACTCTGTTCACTGATAAGGTCTGTTTGCCCAGTGCTGCCTCAAAGATACTGGCTGACCTGAGCCTCTCGTGGGTGTGTGCGTGCATGCATTTTCTTGTGCATCTTCCTCAAGTGTGGGGCCAGTTTTTGTTACTATATTTACATTCCTTGCTACAGTTCTACTGCTCCTGTCACATATTGTGTTTGTGTACACAAACCGCCATGGGCTTATATTCCATGTAATGTAGAATCAATACCAGCTATGATCCAAGTTGGCAGTGGACCAGTGGTTTACTGCTTTTAATTAAGCACTTAAGCTCTATTAAAAGGTTTTCTAAAATAGCCTATCTGAGATTGTAGATCTGCTATTTTGAAAATATCTGGAAGGTAAAAAAAGGTTTTTGAAACATTTGAGCCTATGCCCAAAATAGGGATGCCAGGGTGAAAGTGGTTAAACAAATACACCCTGGAGGTACAAACCCTGCACGCACCAGCATCTGTGACCTTGACCTTTTTGACCTATAACAGTATCATCTCTTTGGGGCAGCCCGTCCTGACCATTCCCACCAAGCTTTCTGAAAATATGGCCATCTGTTCTCGAGTTATTTTGAATTTGAACTTGATTGTGACCTTGACCTTTGGGTTTTTTTTCTCCGGGAAAATCAGCTCAGCCATTCTCTATTTATCTCGCTAAGACAGGACTGATTTCAACATAGTTACAATTCCCGCTCAAATCTGGGTATTTTTTGGATATAATTCGATAATGAACAGTTTTACTGATATCAGCATTGCATGTATGTTGCATCTGTTCATTACTGCAACCTGTCGTTGCTCAGCATTAGTTTCCTTCATTGTGTGTCTTACCATACACTCCATTCTCAGTCCCCTGATGTGTGATGAGTGGGAACTGGAAACGGCTCAATTTGGAAGACAACAAAATAGCTTTATTTTCCAATAATCCCTGGGCTCCTGAAACCGACGAACATTCATCTGTGCTGTACGCTCAGCCGTTCATGCTTGCGCGTCAGTAAATTATTTACCTTGCAGCTGTGGGATTGTGGTGAAGGTTGTTTACTGTCCTCCTGTATTTATGACGGCAGGAGTTTGCTCACATCGCTGGGCTTGCTAATGACCTCCCACCTGGTGTAAAGCACTGCACTACGGAGGGCCATTCATTCCCGTTCTTTAATGACTGGCCCGTCTCCCCTAAAAGATGGACTAATTGCTCTTAATTGCATGTATACGTTCATTATAGGTGGAAGGATGATGGAGTACTGAGGGGGCAGAGATGATGACCTAATAGGGAGGTATTAAACTGTAATATGTGGAATGCATGTGTTGTACGAGCACGTGTGGTTTGCCCATGGAAGAATAAATGACTGATCTTCTCTCCTAAATCTGCACCCTCCACACCTGGCAGAAAGTGTCTTACAGACCTCGGGAGATTAGAAATCAATACGCGTGCGTATAGGTTTTTGCATGTAAGAAATCAATAGAGGCACAATGTGTGCGTGCGTGTATAGGTTTTTGCATGTAAGTGTGTACATGTATGTACACACGCGGTACAGTTCTTGACTGCCTGCACTTCACATCAGGGCAGAGAGGAGGCTTTCTGTAAAGCATTGTTATAAAACCAACGCTTTTGGCTACTGCCACTGCCAATGCTGTTCATACTGAAAGGCTTGAAGTGAGAGAGAGAGAGAGAAAGAGAGTGCGAGGAAGGAAGGTTGAGAGCAAGAAAGAATGGCAGAAAAAAGTGAGAAAATAGGTGGGGAGGTGAGCACTGCTCCCACCAGTTGTGCTGGCGTAGTGTTCAACTCCTGATGTGGATTAGGCACGCACGTGCACACACACACGCACACACACACACACACACACACACACACACACACACACACACACACACACACACACAGGGAATGTACAGTCAAAAGGTATTGTTTTATTTCCTCCTTTCTCTCTTCCTTCCTTTCCACTTTCTCTCCTGCATAGTGTCAACTTAAGCAAGTCAGAGCGAGGAGGTTGTGTGTGTGGAGGGGGGGCTCCATTGTGCCTGCCCCCCCCCCCCCATTCCTGTCCAGCTGACATATACTTGTGTCAGGAGGTTCCATCCTGCTGATGTTGGGAAACTAGTAAACTGAGAGAGACATCTAAAATGCCGAAGTGGGCCCCAGCCAGCAGAGAGATGGCTCTGTTTGTTGGCTCGTTCTGCTGAGCAACACTTCAGAGAGAGAACTTTTGGCCCAAATTTGCTGACGGAGGGAGAATATAGAAAAGTGTCGGGAGTTGGTATTTTGGGAGTCACTCCTGGGCGAGCACATGTCGCTTTGCTCATTGTGCGGCTGTGGCATTGACATTTGGATGTGGTGCAGTAAAGGAGTTGAGAAACGTTAAAAAACAACAACAAATCTAACAAAACAACCTTCAACTCAAGGCTGTTAACTTGCAAACAGTTTTGCCGCTGCTTACAATTCTCTGAAACCACAGACATTGAACTATCTGAACGCATGAATATGCATGATAAGCCTGCTTTTCTTCTCTGCCCTCCAAGCTGTATTTTTTTTCCCTCCCACCCAGAGGACCTGTCATGCTGTTTGATTGGCCCTGACATTTGAAAAGGTCCTTGAATTAAAAAAAGGCTATTTATGACAACTGGAGAACTCTCCTCACAGCAGAGTAAAAATGGTGTTTTCAAAGGAGCACTGCTCCTGCATATTTAAATGCTAATGGCCCTCTGAATGCACAGGCTAATAGGATGATTCAGTCTGGAATAGTGCATAGTGCAGTATGTACTCAATCTTGGCATGCACAGTATAGTAGGTGTGGTTTCATTAGATCTTCCCTGTGTGCAATGTTCATTAGGTAATTTTGTTCATTCTAAAATGTGTTGAATCTGAGGCTTTCATAATGTCCAGATTTTGTTCATGAATCATGACAACTTGGAAATGGTATATTACACACACACACACACACACACACACACACACACACACACACACACGGCGGAAGATCTTCAGGGAAATCTATTTCTAGCGTCCTGGCATGTGTGGTATATTATTTTGTCAGTTATGACACAGATAAAGTTTAACAGCTTGTTTTACTGTCTTGCTGCTGTCTTGTGGCAGAGTTTGAGTAGCTGTCTTAGACAGGGCCTGTGGGACACAAGCTAGCATAGTCATGTAGTTAGGTGTCAGGTCCCTGGTTGATGTTGAACTGGAAGTGTGGTAACATAAAGCCAGCGAGCCTCAGCCTAGCAGAGTGTCAAAGCTCCTCTGGACTTTGACCTGGATGTGGAATGTCATCTCTCCAAAATCCACAGGCCCTAATCCACAGACTTTAATTGGTCCACTTGGTTCCATTTGTACACTAAGGATTTTATTTTAATGCCGTTTTTAAATTGTGTGTGTGGACGCAGGATGATTGGGGATGCCATTACATAGGCAGTTGGATTCTAGCTTGTTACCACATGTATGACATACATGTTAACAAAATCGAATGTATTTGAATGATGAACGTAGATTGTAGTTTCAGAATTCAGACCCTTTCTTTTTTAATGTCTCAACGTCTGTCTTAATTGTTTAAAAACAATCTACTTAGCATGGCTTTTGTATGTTTAACAGGCTCTTTTGCAGGCATAAATGCTGGCATGATTCCAAAAAGGGAATCTGGCATGGGTCCATGGAGCCAAGTGACTCCCTAACTGTTCTGTTGAGTGAAAGACTGCACTTCCCGTAGAGTAAGCTGAACTGCAAACACCAGCCTGCTACTACGACTACTATAACACGCACGCACGCGCGCGCGCACGGTCGCACACGCACGCACGCACGGCGCACGCACAGTCGCACACAGACAGGTGAAGAAATATAACTTAAGCCTTATGCTTATTCCTATTATAGGAAAAGCAACAGAAGTCACTACTTAAGTAATGGAAGTTGAAGCAAAATCACTGATGTAGTAGCATAGTAGTGGGATGACAAAGGCTTATCAAGCTTCTCTACGTTATGAAAATGTGTATTTCTAATGTTTGGCGTGCCTGAGGCTAAAGCTTTGATAATCTGCATGTGGGATACGTAGTGGGATGGTTGGCTTCTAAACTTGCCGGCATGTTCGCGCATAATTTTTATTTTTTGCCTATGCGGTGATGTGTGATTCCCAATCCTGAACAAATGATTTTTCCTTGTGGGTTAATGTTTCACCACCAGCGAGAAGCTGTACTACACTACCCCAGTGCTTCCTGCTCACTGTGAATACACACTGAGAGTTGATATGAGATTATATACATACAGACACGCACGCACACAATATATATATATATATATTTTGGCTAAATGCATAATGTATTATAATGCAAGTAATTGTTCCCCTCTAAAGCTAGCCCTTAAAGCTTTAAAACATTTTTTATGTCTTTATTATCTGTAACCTGGAATATTCGTCACTTCCAAATGTGTTCAGTTGCTGTCACAACAAATACAACATGAACTCGGCAAACATATTAACTGTAAACGGGGTTTTGCTACAAAGGCCACAGTAGATGCAGCTATAGCCCTGTGGGTTGTAGTTACTTAAGTTGCACCCTTTGACCTGATTGTGTTATTTTTTCTACAAACGTGGCCCGTGCCAGTAGCAGACAGGGAAGTCCATTAGTAAGATATGAGTGCTACACTACATGGGGGCTGCATTGGCAAAAAATCTGCTGAGTTGGCCTGTGCTCCAGCAACTGTTACAACACTGACCTGCTGCATCAAATCAAGATAGTTTGAATGTAACAAAAAAAAGGAAAAAGATGAGCGGTGCCCAACTGCTATGTACAGTAGGTATTAATTACTGTCCTTGTGCTTGCACTGCTGGTATTATTCATTTAGTGTAACACACATTTATTAGAAATCAGTTCAGTTGACTTTAATTTAATTTCTTGAAGGACTGAGCTTTGAGGCCGTTTTTCTTTTAAGGACTCTTCTACATTACATATCTTTTTTTATTCTCTTTCTATTTTTTTATTCACCCACCAGTGTTTATTTTCCTCTGGGTTTTTCTTTTACCTCATCCTTGACCTTTCCTCCTTCCTCTCTTTCACACATGGATGAGCATGTGGCAAATAAAGGCTGCGGATCTTGATTGCAAAAGACGATGAGGGGGCAGACAAAATGATATTCTCTCTATTAATTAAATATCAGTTCGCTGCCTCGTCTGTCTGCCCTCACACCGTGTCTGTATACCTCCGTTTCTCTAATACTTTCATATTGTTGCTCACAGGTGGCAGAAGGTGCTAGCGGCTCTCAGCGCGCCATCTGTGTTCTTTGGTATTTGTTGAATACCTGCCCCTGTTGGCGGTCATTAAAGTAGTCCAGCATAATTAGCCTGACTTTCTCACATACATATTTATGGCAGCAGATATCTGTAGGCTCAACCACGTCGACCACAACCGTGTAGGCTACTAGTGCACACGCACGTGCACACGCACACATACAACCTGTGCTCTTCTTACACACACAAACGAACCATGCACATGCATAAATTGGTTCTTTTATCAGCGTGACTATTAATTCACTGACCAACTTGAGAAGAATCTAGCATAAGTACTGTCTCTCACGCAGATGCGCTTGTGACAGAACCTGGTTTGTTGAGCTCCTTTTCACCATTAGTCCAGCCTAGTCTCACGCTTTAGGCGTCACATTTCGCCCCTTGGATGGGAACGAACCTAGACATCCTTATGCTGACGAATGATAAATAATGTTACCGTTTTGTGTACGACATTGACTATGATGGAATAATGATATAACTGATTACCGCCGTGTTAGTATGTACAGTAACTTGGACGGCGCTGAGACAAAAGTGCGACCATCACAACACTCTGACGTGCCTCACGGATAAGGCTGTCAGTCACCATCATGACATTTTAGTTGACAATTAAAGGGATATTTCACTTTCAAATAAAATGAAGATTAAAAATATATATACAAAATAAATAAAAAAAGGTATTGGAAAAATCACGGCCCCCAAAAGCATTAGATTGTCCTCCTAAATTGTTTGTTTATTTTATTGTCTCCACCAGGCCGAAAATACAAATACAAATAGCGTAAATATACAATAATACTATGGCCAGGCCATGCATTTAATGTATTACTTTCAATTCAATTCCATCTTTTATAATATTCAGACAATTATGTAATGGGCTAATTGTGACAGTTGGTGGCGCCCTATACAGAATCACATGGTATACAAAAACATCTAAATTCAGATTTTACCCTCAACATCTTCAAGAAAAGGATTACCTGCAGTATTTGTAAGATGTAGTCTCTATTTACATTAGCATAAAAGCCAGTATAGCCTACTACTATTTCCGTACCTGCAATCATGCATGCTGGATTATAGGATCAAAAAATATGGTCGAATATTTATTTTTAAATGACTTTGTGAAGTTGCCCGAACGGCCAAGGCTCCAAGAACAGTCAGAAATGTTCGTTAAGGGCTTTTATTTTCCCCAAACTCCTCCACCAACCTCCAGACAGTTTTCTTCAGTGCAATTCACATACACAAACTAAATACTGGCCAACAATAGACCAACAGAACAAATACTTAGGCAAACACAATTGAACAAAATCACATAGGATGAGAACTCTCTTCAGGTTAAACCTTGGTCACCCAAGGCCCTGTAGCTCTCCCTCAGGACTGTTACCCGTGTTAAAGCCCACAACCAACTAACCCACTTGTCCCTGCAGCCTCCCTTAAATAGGGGTGGATCATACCACAGGACACAGAGCAATTAGCAACCTTTCTTCTCAATAAATACTTATAAATAAATACTGTCATAAATAATCCCTTGTATAAAAGTAACCTAAACATACTAAAGATGTGTTACCATTAAACAAATATAAATAAGCATGAACACTCAATGACAAATACTCAAAGCATAAGAAGTAACCCCCCCCTCCCCTGCATAGCACTTGGCCCCTTCCTAATCAAGGGCAATGCCACCAGCAGTGCAGGAGAGACAATTAGCAAACAATCAGTGAACACACAGTTTCCCATACACGTTACATACAAGTTTAAAACATTAGTCCTTGCATGTTATAGAAAGCAGTTTCAAGTGTCTTTGTATATAGGGCACGGGTTGCCCCGTGACATTTCCCCCCCCTTCAGAAGACGCCCCCTGTGGCGTCCTCAAAAGAAGGTCCGCTGTACAGTTCTGGCCCGTTCTGTAGACGACCCAGAGTTGGAAAACACAAATGAAAGTCACCATTCGTCTCCATGCCTCACCACTGGCCCCAGTGCTGCCGCCGCCCTGTCGCTGCCACCGGCCGGTTCTGCTGCTCTGCAGGCGCCATCGGCTGAACCCTGGTTGCCTCAGTGTCCACTGGAGCTGGGTGATTTGAGGGTTGACTCTGTTGAGCTGGGGGTTGACCATGTTGAGCTGGGGGTTGACCATGTTGAGCTGGTGCTCCTGCTTCTCCTCGATCTGACCCCTCATGATCCACATGAAGGTCTCACACTGCCTGGCACTGCTGATAAACGCCGCCTCTTGGGAAATGGTTGTGTCCACCTTGGGCTGGAAGTCTTCCTCGATGACTCCCCCTGTGGCACCCTCTTCCTTTGAGGCTGTGGCTTGCTGCTGATGGTGGTTCTTGGGAGGCATCCTGACTGTTCACTTTTCCGCTGCCACCACATGTGAAGTTGCCCGAACGGCCAAGGCTCCAAGAACAGTCAGAAATGTTCGTTAAGGGCTTTTATTTTCCCCAAACTCCTCCACCAACCTCCAGACAGTTTTCTTCAGTGCAATTCACATACACAAACTAAATACTGGCCAACAATAGACCAACAGAACAAATACTTAGGCAAACACAATTGAACAAAATCACATAGGATGAGAACTCTCTTCAGGTTAAACCTTGGTCACCCAAGGCCCTGTAGCTCTCCCTCAGGACTGTTACCCGTGTTAAAGCCCACAACCAACTAACCCACTTGTCCCTGCAGCCTCCCTTAAATAGGGGTGGATCATACCACAGGACACAGAGCAATTAGCAACCTTTCTTCTCAATAAATACTTATAAATAAATACTGTCATAAATAATCCCTTGTATAAAAGTAACCTAAACATACTAAAGATGTGTTACCATTAAACAAATATAAATAAGCATGAACACTCAATGACAAATACTCAAAGCATAAGAAGTAACCCCCCCCTCCCCTGCATAGCACTTGGCCCCTTCCTAATCAAGGGCAATGCCACCAGCAGTGCAGGAGAGACAATTAGCAAACAATCAGTGAACACACAGTTTCCCATACACGTTACATACAAGTTTAAAACATTAGTCCTTGCATGTTATAGAAAGCAGTTTCAAGTGTCTTTGTATATAGGGCACGGGTTGCCCCGTGACAGACTTATTTGAGTTTAAAAGATTTGTATTCTTGGGGATGGGATTCTTTGTCAAGATCAATAGCAACCTTTTCCCAGAATATTGTATATCTAATCGCTAGTTTAGGCCAATTCTTGCCTTCACAACATTGCTGCCAATATTGGTGGTGATGGAATGATGGAATGTGACATAGCTCTGTTTACAAAATGCTGTACCCCCTCCAACTGCATATACTTTCCCCATACTTTCCCCAACAGTTTTTATTGTATTGTGACACTTGCTTTGGCAATGTAAACGTTTTTCTCATGCCAAAGAAAGCTCCATTGAATAGAATTGAGTGGTGACACAGACCAGCCGCTCCACAAATTTAAGACATCTTTAAGCAATCGCCTTTGTGATCTCTGAGTGCATATAGTTCTTCTGCAAGCTACTTTCCTTCTCAACTCCCAATCTTCAACATAGCAGGGCACAGTGAACCTGAAATATGGTTATACGCTGTGTGTGTAGACATAGACAACAAGATATTCATACCTGGATACATCACATTTTATTTCATGCTCTCATTTCTCTCTCACGCCAGTGTGCCAGTGAATACCCTTCCCCGTGCCAACGATGGCAACCGTGCCTAAGGTTGCTTACCCCTGACTGGTTTAGAGTTCACATTCTTGCCGGAACTCTCTCAAATGTACAGGAGCCGCAAAGAGAGTGGCGGCTCTCTTTAGCCTGATAGTTCACTCATAGACTGCAGTTGTTTGTTCGCTATTAATAATGTTCCTGTAACAACCGAACCATTTCCTAATGACAAATGTGACGTTTCCTCTTTTTGGAACTAATTTGGTACCGCTAGCGTCTTTCTTTCTCTGCCAAAAATTATGAATTAGAACCTCATAGTTGCTCAGCAGCAGGAGTGGAGTTTGCACTAGGAAATACGACTAATCAATTTAATTGATTATAAAAAAGCTTTTATTAAAAAGCCTCACATTGCAGTGATTGCAGCAATTTTTGCGCAACACTGTAGTACGACAAAGACTAATCAAGTTAGTTGATCATAAAAAAATCTATTACAATTGTTTTGTGATATATGACTTTTTTAAAATAAATTATAAACAGAATGTCTATTATTCGATTAATCCAAAATATCGATAGAATAATCGCTGAGAAAATTAACAATGGTTGCAGCCAAAGTGCACTGTACACTACTGTATACATTCCTAGACCATTACATTTTTTCCCTCTTAGGATAAGAAAAATAGGATGTTGCTGTGTGTGTGTGAGTGAGTGAGTGAGATTGCAACAGCATTCAGCTGCGTTTTCACAGCCCAGCTGAGACTGACAGATGGAATCACTTCACACGCAGACAGACAGACAGACAGACAGACAGGCAGGATACAGGAAACCGGGGCGTGTTGAGTAGTCCTGGTGCTGCAGTGGTGGGTTCCTCCTATTAATCTAGGTCAGTGGCGTTCAGCTCACAGCTGGTGGGCCTCAGGGCTGGGTCTGGCCTCTGCTTCACCCGGGCGATCCCAGAACACCAATGGTCTAAGTCACAGGTTTTCAAAGAGGAGGGCCGAAGGGAACGGAGAGGAAATTATATACAGTGTATATAGTGTTTTGTTCAGTAACAGGAGCGTCCCCTGTCTTCTCCAGCTCTTTCAGTCCACAGAATATGCATTTTCAGGTCGGAATGCAAATTTAAAGTGTAAAATGTACATTGGCAACCAACTTGAAAATGTATTTTCTGTTTGTTAAAGAGCTGGAGAGACTGGGAGACCCCTAAGCAAACATAAACTTTAAACATATGATGTCACACCTTTTGCAATGTCATAAGTCACTATTTCAAACGAGGAATATCATTTGGTGTTTAATTGAAATTATTTAGAGATGTTGTCTAGCATTATCTGGAGAAAATAACAAAATGTGTCCAATTACTAAATTAACTATAGGTATATGTCATACAATACTATATACAATACATTCACTATCATAGCAAGAAGGGTTGGGAAGTGTTATTATGTTCTGATACACCAATCTTCTCATTCAATACTCTCAATACTTCTCATTTCCAGAAGCTCCACAGCTTACTGTAAGCATCCTAAATGTACTTCTAAACTGGGACCAGGGCATCCTCAGTCTTCAATCATCCACTAGTTTGATTGAAGACACCTTTTTAAAGAGTTTGGCCCTTTTCCAGCATTATCATTTCTTCACTGCATGTTCTATTTTGTCGAAGTAAGGATTTAAAGTGCCATCTCCCCAAGAACTAAAAGATAATTGCCGTTTATCGTCCTGGCTCGTTCCTTCGGGGTTTCAGTCTTGCTACAGATAATTTGTTTTAAACATTTCCCTCGATAAGGTGTATGGGACTACTGAGGATGATGTTGATTATTAATGCTTGGATTGGCGTTATCGGAGTAAACCTTTCTGTTGGTCCCTGTGTTGGGTGAATGTTGAGCAAGCCTTGTTCTTAATGATCCGTTTGCTGGGGATGAAGAGGTGCTAAATAGCTGCGAATTAAAGGGTGAGGTGATGGTGACAGCTATAGACAGCAGTTTCACACTGGCAGTGTGAAAAAGGCCTATCATTAGAACTGCATGGGGCGGTCTAGGTGGTCCAGGGGTAAAAGGTCCTGGCCTGGATTCTTCAACAAACATAATTGACTGTGTTCACGGGAGGGAAGCCCGGGCTGAGTGGGCATTTTGTCTCACTGCACTCCTACAAGTTGGCCAGGAAACCTGCTCAGCAAGGGCGCAGAACTCTGAAGACCAACATGTCTCTCTGCATCCTCCCAGTGAAAATCTGGTGAAAAGGACCGCGAGCAAGCGATGTCTTGTTTATCAAGGGATGATGCGTGGATGTCAATACCATCCCTAAAGACCTCGACAGAGTGGCCTGACATCGGCATTGATAAGTGTCGATAAGCGTCGGTGTGTCTCTGTTGTGTGCAGTGTGTGCAGTCAGTGTGTAGAATGGTGGTGCGGTCACTTGCCATTGTTCACCCGACAGAACGAGCTCAGCCACTGGGGGGGGGTTAGAGCACTCTGGTTCACTGTTTACCCTTGTTCTGCCCGAGCGACTAGCTCTGTCAACTCAATACTGTATATGGAACTGCATGCTGCCACACAACTGTACAGCTTGTGCGTACAGTAACTGAACTGACAGCAGCAGTACTTTAAAGTATAGTGACTGAAGCCGTCTCAGCATCTCATTACAGACAGAGATGACAAGGGGACTTAAACAGTCATGATCTGTCTCTCTGGAAATGTCTTGCAGTACAGTGTATATTTCTAGACGTCTCTATCATGTACGGATTCAGAGCAAAGCCTTTTTGTTTATTTTAGTCAAGGCATTATAAACTAAAATTTAACCTACCGGGTTATGTAGAATACAACGAAAGCGATCATTTCCCCCTTAAGGCCTATTCATAGTCTGGATTTTCGGTGGTGAGTTGACCACCGCTCTGGTGGTGAGGTGACCACCGCTCCGGTGGTGAGGTGACCACCGCTCCGGTGGTGAGGTGACCACTGCTCCGGTGGTGAGGTGACCACCGCTCCGGTGGTGAGGTGACCACTGCTCCGGTGGTGAGGTGACCACCGCTCCGGTGGTGAGGTGACCACCGCTCCGGTGGTGAGCTGACCACCGCTCCGGTGGTGAGGTGACCACCAGAGCTGTAATAACGTGGAGCGGTGGTGAGTAAAAACAGAGAGAAGGGCTGGGGAGAGCGGTGGTTTGCTCTGTGACGTCATGTTGTAGTTCGGTAGTCATCTCACCACCGAAAATATTAGACTATGAATAACGCTTTTGCGTACCGCTTGTTTTGACTGCATCTCATGACTCCCATCTCAGCGGCAATAATGCTACTCACGCAGGCACACACACCATCGACCGACAGTCTGTACGATGTGTAGAGATCGTGCCTGTTGCCTGGTGTTTCACACCTTTCACCTGACTGATCTGATAAGCCTGCAGGAGACTGGACAACAACGTTTGGTGTGTGGGCCACTGAAGACCAACCAGTGGGGTCCAATAGCAACATGAATACACCTGTGTGGTGGAAATTGAGAATTGTCATAGACTAGAAGTTCACGTGCCTTCCGTGCGCTCGCATCTAACGCTGCGTGTAAAAAAGAAATCACACCCGTGTGAACTGAGTGGTGCAACTCCCCTCTCTCCCCCCCCCCCCCCCCCCCCCCCTCTCCTCTCTCTCTCTCATTAGCAGGCAACAGTGCAGCACTAATACTATCTCTCTCTCTCTCTCTGTTTCTGGCACAACAGCGCCCCCACTGGTACTCATAGTCATATACTGGTGCTCATGGCCACATAGGTACATAGGTGAACACGGTCATGGCTGTTCCTTGGAGTGGTTGCACCACTCAAAAAAAGACGGAAAAAAACTGTAACCCAACCTTTTGCGGGAAATTGTGGGATTTCACCGCCGGCCAGTTCCTGTTGCAGTGCCGTTTTGAATCTCTGAATGTAGGCTGAACAGTACACTAGACTTTCTGGGCTCATTTATGATGTTATGCTGCGTCACGTTTAACAATATTAACGCTTCTGTTTGTGCAGGGTAGCCCCTCCCTGCTGTGTCTGTCCCCCATGCAGGGGCTGCTCTCTGTCCCTGCAGGGAGTAGGGACATGCATAAGAAAAGGTATCAGTGGCTGCACAGGCCAGGCCTTTTTCTTGACATCTAAAACACAGTAGACTCATGTTTCATGTGGGTGTGTGTGGTTGTGCGCGCTGTGCACGTATGTGTGCTTTACGAATTGATTCATATTTGTTTTTATCTATACAGATTTTAAATGAACGCTGTTTTGTAAATTACATCACATGTTCTTTTCTTTTTTAAGGGTTCTTTTTTTAAGTGTAACTGTGTGGGCCCGGAGGCATCTGTCCCATATAGCCACTATGCCATTGACAATTCCATGTCTATTAATCCATTTTCTTTCAGAAATCATGAGCGCTTATGTCTTTTGATTTAATTAAAATATGGTCTGCAGAGATTTGTTACTTAGAGAGGCCACAGTGAGTCTAGCTAGCCAGCCAACCGCGCGCAACAATGCCACCATTGCGCATTTCCCGGTATGACGAATGGGCGTTATTACAATATTGCGCATTAAACCAAGTCAGCATTTAGCGTTGCTGCAGTCCCATTATGTTATAGAGCAGAGCGAGCATCGGAGAGAAGAGAAGAGGGTAGAAGAAGAAAAGAGGGGAGGGGCCGAGGAGGGGAACACGGCTCGCCATGTAAAAGGGGAAGAGGGGAAAAGTAAACAAGGAAAATCTAAATGAAGCTCGTCTGCCAGAAGCTGACAGAATGGAGGAAGAATGAAGGGAACGGGAGGGCGAGAAGGGTGGACGCCGCGAGAAATTGTGAAGGAGGGGGGGTTGGTGAGCAAGATAAAGAGAGGCAGAAGGAGCAGAGCCATAATTGGCAGCAGCCAGTGTACTTAACGCAGTGGAGAGATATGGGGATATGAGAGAGGGAGAGGGAGGTGGGACGGAGGAAGGTGTAAATCAGCGGTCAGGGTGACAGTTTTACGTGCCCCTCAGAGGCCCCAACTATCCCATTAATGAGACAAGGGAAACCTTATCCACCTTCTTCTCTCTCTCCCCCTCTCCTTTTTTCTTTCTGCCATCGTGCACTTTCAGGGACATAAATCAATGACTTTTAAGTATTCACTCTTACACCAGTTGATTGATGGCAGCTGTACGATTTGTCTTCCTGGTGATTTGGAAACGTTTATAGTGTGAGGTGTAGTGTAAGATATCCGCGGTCTAAAGAAGTGCTTCGGTGATGCACAGTGACGCACTTAGTCAATGGTTTACTACATCTACCAAATGGCACACATACCCCACTTCCTACAAATCAGCGTGGTCCCTACAACTATACAAATCGGCTAGAGTAAACATCAGATGGTCTGCGTGTGTGTGTGTCTGTCTGTCTGTCTGTCTGTCGGTCTGTCTCTGTTCTTCCAGCTTACAGAGAGGTCATTGGGTTCATGGAGTTGAGCTGGGTCACTGAGGTCAAGTGATTCTGGAAGGTTTGGTTGATGATATAACTGGCTGATCTTCAGTGTGAAAAAATGTCCTCTGATGCGTTTGATGCTGGAGCTGTTCTGTCATTCTTTCGTCTCCTCAGTTTCCTTTAACCAAACCCACAGGCTTTCTGCTGTGGGTTCTCCTGGGACGTGGCTCCAATCAATATGACTCTCTCTCTCTCTCTCTCTCTCTCTCTCTCTCTCTCTCTCTCTCTATCTCTCTCTTTCTTTCTCTTCCTCTCATGTCTGAGTCAGTCCCATTGCCCACCTAAACAAGACCTCCTAGGTTGCCTGGCACTCAAACAGACTTTCCTTCACAAAAGGACGAAACGAACGTGAGACAGGAGAGGTAGCCTCCGTACCCAGGCTTTTCCTTTCGTTCGCATTCAGGAGAGGTAACACTAGATTAGTCATCAAAAGAAAATAAGTCTCTCTCTCTAAACCCTTCTCTCTGTGTTGTTGTGGAAGATCTTTCTGTACAGGACGTCAAACTGAGATGTAATACCCACATTCATTTTGTGTATATATATGATACCCGTACAATGCAGTATATGAGTATAAAGTAGTAGCAGTAGTAGGACGTGTGCTGCGTTATGCCTCTCAGTCAGTCTGTGCAGGCTGTCTTTTGATTTAAAACAGCAGAAATGCTGACAGAGTTGCAGAGTGTGTGAGCCCCGGCAGAGGGCTGTGGTAGGATTCATTTTGCTATAGAGTTCCAGATGGTTCCTTAACCACCACTTTATCTCCGTGCACAGCTGCGTCTGCTTCCACAAGCGTTCCCATGCCCCTGACGTTGAGCGCCTCTCAACTCTCAGGCTGAATACCAACAGCATGAACAACGCTTCTACCATAAAAAAACACTCCATTGTGTTGCTGTCACCTGTAATATTCACTTCTAAAAGAAAATGTCAGCCTTAAAAAAAGCCCTGAAGAGTTCTGTTACAGAATGAGAACTGCTGTGGCCCCCACGGCATGCTTTTGATTTACTAAGTGCATTTATTTAAATTAATCATCCTAAAAATCTTTAATTGCTAAATGATATCATGCTGTGTGATGACGTGAGTCTAAAACAGTTTGTATTGCACAACTGGAAGCATACTGAATGTCAATGTTGAAGTGAAAACAGTGCAGTACATCTAATTATAGTTTCTCAAAACTGCCGTCTATGCAGTATTTTGTATATATGTCTCTTGTGTTTTCTGCACCTGCCATCATTTCTTATTTCCAGGTAGTGCTTGCGAATGAACTTCAGATTTGGTATCTGACTTTGTTGTTACCACTGAGCACAGCTCGGAGGGATGGGCACAAGAGAAACTATTAGCAAGGCGGAGATCTGAGTGATAACATTCACAAACTCATCAAGGAACGTGTGTGTGTGGCGCGCGCAGTGTGTGTGTGTGTGTGTGTGTGTGTGTGTGTGTGTGTGTGTGTGTGTGTGTGTGTGTGGTGCGCAGTGTGTGTGTGTGTGGCGCAGTGTGTGTGTGGAATACCCACATTTATAAGTATGACTGAAGGGCCTTTCCGTGTGGAGTTTGCATGTTCTCCCTGTGTACCGGCGTAGGGTAGTACTAGTTAGTAAGTACCTTCACAAAACACATGCAGTAAAATCCTGGTCTCTATACTGCCTCCCGGGGCACCTGGTGGAGTAACTGGTTGGAATAACGTGTTCCTTCCACACACTACATCCTCCAACCAGGAGTGAAAAGAACGCTCATGTTTGGACGCTCATGCATTGAAGGAAGCATGAGGTCAGTCCGTTGCTCTCCCCAGGTTGGTGGAGGTAGTATAGAGCCCAGGATTGATTAGACAATTGACACTGGTTGAAAGAATGGGTTACACAATCGTGGGATAAAAATTAAGTATACGTATTAGAATTTAGAACCAGACATTTCAGACTCATGATTTGGGTCAGACATTTGAGCTCAAAGTCCTGGGCACTTGTTTTTGTTTCCATTTTGGTCCTGTGTATTGAAGTAATCAACACAAATCGATATAAAACACTATAAAAAGAAAAACTGTAGGCGGTGAATGCCATCACCTTTCTATGGGAAAAGTGAGTTTACCTCCCCTGTAGGCCTCCTGAAAGATCTTTTCAGTCCTGTTCTGAGGGAAGCCAGTGATCCACATTTGTTAAGGGATGGTGTCGGAGCACTCCACGCTCTGCAGTAGAGAGAGAAGGTGCCCATGTTTGTTCTATAGGTGGGTGGTCGCTCCCTCTAGTTAGTATGTCACTCACTTTAGGTTAGGGTGGAGGGTTAGGGTCATTTCTTTCAGAGTGAAGGATAGGGAATCGGGATGATGGTTTTGATGTCCGCACAAAGATGTGTGTGTGTGTGTGTGTGTGTGTGTGTGTGTGATATAAAGTCAGTGGTCTCAGCTCTTCCACAGCAAGCTCTTCCTGTGTGCTCACACAGGAACATGTTGCTTGGCTTCTGTTTGTTGAACTAGACAATCCCTGAGGCTGTGTGTGTGTTGTGTGCCTACACATGTGTGGGTGTCAGTGAGCGTGTTCATATGGAACAGATTTGTGTGCACGTAGCATCAATGTGTGGTGCACACACACACACACACACACACACACACACACACACACACACACACACACACACACACACACACACACACACACACACACACACACACACACACACACACTACCTTTGATTGGACATCAAAACCAATTCTCATAATGCCATCTTTACTTAACCTGCTGGCCCAACATAACCTTTATCTCAAAAACCCTATGCCTAATGCCAAAACGAATTCTAAGTTTCAACCATAGTAAAACATGTATGCGTCGCTACACACACTTGTTCCTTGCCGAGGCTGTAGCTCTGGAAGTATATCTCGCAACCCAATTCCCCTCCAATTCTGTTTCGTTAAGTAACGGCACTTAAAGTAGCAGTCTGCTTGTGGTGTTGCTCTCTCAAGGTTGACTGTGCTTCCTGCATTGCTCTCCATTGAGTAAGTGCTCTGCTAGGACTTGCTGTTGACTTTATACTGTATACCTGCTGAGTGGAGCCCATTAGTTTTTTAGCCTTCCAAATAATGGAGTGGATCTCTTCATCAGCTGCATCATGTCATGTACCTGGAATTAATCCAACTGCTGTGTATTAGTGCATGTGTTTGTAGTATTTTAGTGGGTATTGTACCGCTAGTCCGCTACTAATTAGAAATGTAATGAAACAATCAGCTTCACTCAGCTTCAACAATCAGGCTCAGTTATATACTCCACAGTCATTGGGTCCATTGATATTCGTACACATTTTTACAATATTGTCAACAAAATGTAAAGGAAGACATTTTAGCATGTATATAAATTTCGACCCATTCTACACAAGATGTGGTGTAGGCTATAGATTCTGTCACTATTCCATTCGGCTGCCCTGGTGTCACACTCTAAAGGCTCATTCATACTACCGTACATGTAGTCTGGATTTTCGGTTGTGAGGTGACCACCGAACTACAACATGACGTCACGAGCCGCGGTGAAGAGCAAACCACCGCCCCAGCCCTTCTCTCTGTTTTTACTCACCACCGCTCAACGTTATTTCAGCTCCGGTGGTCACCTCACCACCGGAGCGGTGGTCACCTCACCGTCACCACCGAGCCTTGACCCGTCCACTCTAACATATAGCCAAACTAACTGGCTATAATACTATTGTTAGTTGTTACAGATGATACACAAAATATAGACAATACACAATACACAATATGTATATACACATACACAAACACATACCGTATGCGGTATATTACAACAATGATGGTCGTTCATGTGTTATTGGAAAATCCGAAATGCTTTCACATGGCAGTTTCACACTTACCTTCTCTCACCTGTAGTCTATTCATAGGTAAGAATAGACCCCCCCCCCACACACACACACACACACACACACACACACACACACACACACTGCTGTACCTTCAGTGTTATTTCCTGCTTTCCTTCCTGCTCAATTACCTCGCCTCTGACTCCCACGTGCTTGTCCTGTTTCTCTGCTGAACATGTCTTATCGTATAGCGCAGGACAGACAAAGCACACGCAACGATGCTGTTATGACAGGTTTTTTCCCCTGGTCAATTACTCACCCCACGAAGACCTGAATTCATGGAGAGTGTTTCGATTTTGTCGCCTTATCGAATATTGGACCAACTTCCTAATTGGCGCATCCTAATGTTGGGTCCTGGCCGATATGAACGGTGAGTTTGAAGTCGGTCGGTCCCATGCATTGCGGTCGGATCGTCTGTTCTGGACAACGGACCCCTAAATATATATATATATATATTTTAAACATATGTTTATTGATTTTTCTTTACAACATAGTATTTTCAAAGCAATTATTCACATATAAAAACACATTTAACTAGTTAAACAAACAAATGCACAATGTCCCATCACAGTTCCTTACCCCCACTCCACAGCTGACTACTCCAATTAACCACTATACATCCAAAGCCTCTTCAATATCACCTCGCTTAATGAAGTCCAAGAACTTCTCCCATCGGACCCCTAAATGTGGGTGTAATTGGTGGGATCGGTGGTTCCGACTCAAGGCCAGTTAACTACAAACACACAGATAATCCTAACAAGAGCAGTACTATATTTGAAACATTCACTTATAACCTGGACAGTAGAAGTCCTCCCTGGATTACACTGTGAGAGTTGTTTTGGAGGTTATAAATAATGTTCTGTATCATTTTGCCATGGCCTCCAAATTTGCTTAAATTAATCAATTATTGGAATACTGTATGATGAATTAATTACAGTCACACACTGGCCACACTGTATGAACATTATAAACACTAGATTGGGCATGGTGCCATATTTTACCTCCACCTGGGGGGCGCTGATAGCCGAGTGAAACCTGGAAAGCATCTGTGTCATTTTGTATTTTAGCTACTGTATATATCATCTCTTTTGGGTGGAAACTGTTATCAGGATTCAAAAGTAGCAGATCTACAAGCTCAAAACGAGTCACTTCGTACCGCGTTTCGAGCTTTTTGATCTGCTACTTCTGATACTTTTGTGTGACGCTGTAGTACGATTAAGTAAGGGCGTTAATTTACGTAAAAAAACCTCCACAGAAATGTAGAATATGACGATGAGAGGTTTCTGCCCGACAGTAACGACATAATTAGCAAACACACGTTTTTCAGAAAACCGTTAGGATTTTTTTGTCATTGCTTATTGTCACGGCTATTTTTGGGACATATTCCCCTCAGAATGGGGACGCTGGGATTCAAGTGGTTATAAATTATAATATAAGGAAGATCATGCAAAACGGAAGAGCTAGTACACTGTAAAGTCCGGAGTGTTAATTAGGATGGATGTATGGATTGATTGATGGGTGGCTTGGGGTTAAGTAGTAAACACTGCCTTTATCAAGACACAATGCAACTGAATGTGTGGTCCGATCGATGACATGGATCACAGGAGAATGGAACGGAGGCAGTGCATTTCATTCTCTCACGTGTTATTTCTTTACTTGCATTTTCCTTTACCATCTAGCCACGCCGTGGTGCGTTTATTTTGCTGATACAAACCCCCCTCATCTGCTCTGCTGACTGACTGACCCACATTCAACTCACTGTTACTGACTGTCCTTGGGGGGTGTGTGTGTGTGTGTGTGTGTGTGTGTGTGTGTGTGTACTACAGTACACTACACACATGCTTGTGTCGATTCTGTGTGGCCACACAGCACGTGTCTGCATATTTTGTCTGTTTACTGCATGTCATCTGGTGCGTATGCATGTGTTTATTTACATGCCTAGGTTTGTGAGTGTGCATGTGTGTGTGCGTGCGCTGTCTGTACTCTGTACACTATGTCTGCCTGCCTTGTCTCTCTGTTGTTGTCCGCCTCTCCCCAAAACGCATGCTGTCTCCGGTGAGACCTTCACAAGCTACAGCAATGAACACAAAACTAGATGCCCCTCTAGTGCCCCTCGGGGCACAGGTCTCTACCAGGGCAGGTCAGGTTGTGGCCTTCTGGTGACGCTATAATAGGCCAATGTGAATAGGGTGCCATTTCTTCTTACACCTTGGAGGGCGATTGGATGATTTGAGGCATTTTGTTCCAAAAATGTGTTTTGCAAAAATCCACCTGTTGGTGGCGCTATAACAGGCCAATGTGAAAAGGGTGGATATATTCCTCAGCCTAGTAGAAAAGTCTGTGAAAGTTTTCACGTGAATTGCACGCTGCGTTCATGGTTCTAGGGTTTTTGTGAAAAACGGGCCAATCCTGCAAACTTTGAAAGCCAATGTTAGCCAATCGGATGGAATATGATATATCGGACAGATCCGACTTGAAACCATGACTATAGAGATAGTGTGTAACGATTTGCGGGATTTCTGGACAGTAATATCCAAAAATTAATTTTTCAAAAGTCGGCCTCCTGGTGGCGCTATAACAGGCCGCTCTGGAAAATGTGGGGCAGAGGTTCATCGTTGGCATCCAGGGAGTGTGTGTGCAAAATTTGGCATCGACTGGGTTAACGGTGCCGGAGATTAGCTGTACACAGACGGACACACACGGATATACACACACACACACACACACACACACACACACACACACACACACACACACACACAGACGGAGTGCAAATCATACTCTCTCCCCGTGCCTTCGGCCTGGTGGAGTCAACAATGCTGCGGCCTCTCATTAACACCGTTTGTCTTGTTGTGATGTGTTCGATCTGCGTGGGAGATTTCAAGAGCCCATCTACAAATCCCAGAGGAATTGAATGTGTGCTCTTATCATCTCTGAGACGAGTCTCCCTCTAGTGGAGGCCGCTCTCTCTGCAAGGCCTGTGCACTTCTTGTGGTTCCACGAGGGAATTCGGTGGCTCTCAACTCCGTTACCCAGGGGGCCCAATGTGCTGCTCGTTTTCATTCTAACCATGTAATTACTGGACATGGGATCCCAGACGAACACAATTAACTAACAAACCAGTTTTTGAATAAGAGAATGAACCATTCCAGAGTATGGTAATCTCTTTTTGCACAGAGAAACATTTATCTATGTTCTCTGAAGGTGAACAATGAAGAGCGTCTTAACAACATGTGTGCAGGGACCACCAGTAATTTGGGAAATGACAGATTTGAACAGGTGTTGTGACATCTATTCAGCTATACCCATTCAGGTAGAGAGGCAGTGTTGCCATGTCTGGTTATTATTACTTTGGCCATGTTTTCCGGCAAATTAGCTTTATTGGTAGTTGCGAGTTGCATTTGAGTTTTGTGCTTGTTTGGGATTTTTGTCCTAATGTTGTTTAAACCAGTGGCGCTGGTGTATTTGTCCGCAGAAACCCCATCTGAAAATATTTTATGTTTGAAAAATATAAAAGTAATAGAAGGTCCTCGGTTTACGTCCCTGTGTCTATGAGCACGATACCTCTGAGCAGCCATCAGTTTGATGAAGCTGATGGCTTGATTGTTAAATAAAGGTCTCACACAAGAACACACAAGAATCAGTGTCAAATTTGAATGAAAAAACAAAACAAAAACAAGAAAACACCAAAACGGCACAAGGCAGTTAATGTATGTAATAATATTAGGAACAATATCAATCCTCTTACTACAACGATATCCTGTGTGCTTTTAATTTCCTAGGTGTGAAACATTACTAAAGCCAGCCCTGTAGGGCCCTGTGGATCAGCCAGCTGGTTGTATCTTCATCTGGACTGGTGACTTCAAAGGGGGAGGAGAGGAACCTGTCATTCCGTGCCACGATGGCTCTGCCCGACAAGCACAAAGTCAAGCGCCAGCGACTGGACAGGATCTGTGAAGGTAAGACGTGCCCTGTCAGCGTCCTCTCTCACATCTGCTCTTCTACGTTCCCGTGCGTGCGTGCGTGCATGTGTGCGTGCACATACAGTACCTGTGTCAATCTTGCGCGGCACAAACATACTGTAAATAGGTTGCATTGCAGTTAATCCTGATGATAACTCCCAGGGTCACACGACTTGTTAAATCACAGCACACACACATCAGTGTGTTTGGCCAAGAATCATAACACTTAACTTTCAGCTTACGATCACTCACTCAGGCCCCACACACACACACACACACACACACACACACACACACACACACACACACACACACATGCGCGAATGGCTTAAATCACAGAAATAATTCCCGGTGGCTGCTCACACTTGTCGAAGGCTCACCAAGAGTTGCCGCCGGTGGCTCACACTCATCCTCTTACACACAAACACACCATGACTTCCAGCCCATTATGTGCTGCCTCTTTTCAGACCCGTACACGCACACAGTGCAAGAAGTTGATCATTGCACCACACATGAGCTTTTATCGTTAGGAGTGTCTCAGTCTATTGTCACGAGGTGTCACCCAACACAAGGCAGCACTTAAGCTGTCTAGACCCCTGCGGAAGCCACAATGAAAAGCCAGTGGGAGATGTTCCATACTGTTGATTTTGTGTGTGTGTGTGTGTGTGTGCGTGCGTGCGTGCGTGCGTGCGTGCGTGCGTACGTGCGTACGTGCGTGCGCAACTGTGCACGCTTGTGTGAAAGAGAGCCTAGATCTGTGAGAGTCCAAGCTATTGCTTTGATGGCGATGTCTGAGACAAAGAGCTTGCGAGCACAGTAGGGAAGGCAGGATACGAGGAAGGCTGGCAGGGACAGAGAGATGGTGAGAGAGTTCTGGAGATGTTTGGGGGCTGTGTGAGGGGTTCAGAGATGTTTGGGGGCTGTGTGAGGGGTTTGATGTTTCCATATTTTGCCGCAGAGACGAAGCAGGGAGTTTATAATGAAGTGAAGTACTACTCTCGCAGTGCTGGAATTGATTAGTGCCTTTGACTCTGTGTGTCTGTGTCTGTCTGTGTGCGAGAGGGAGAGAGGGACTGGATGAAACGGATTTTATTTTCCATCTTTTACGCGTGCGTGTGTGCGTGCGACTACGAACCCCAGTATTCTCACCCCTTGCTCTTCTACGCATCACAAGCACACTTCTTAAAACCTTCATTTATGGAGTTTTGTATCCTGTGACGTTATTTTATTTTGTCCCGTTTTAATCAGCCGTTCCTTGTGTCGTTTCTATGTGTTTAAAATGATAATTGCACTTTTACGTACAGTACGGTCTTCTCTTCCCCACACATCATCAACATTCTGCTCCGTCCTGCCAGGGGTAATCCCATTGAGACCTATAGCTGCTCTCTTAAACGAAGCAGCGAACGCGTCACAGTCTCCCCTCGCATCCTATACACTGGAAATAAGAGCCACATGTGGCATCCTCCTAACCTCTCCAGACCACTAACCCCTCAAGACTGGGAAAGGCTTTTCCATCTGTTGTGTTTAGGCAGAGAGAGAGGTTATATGCCCTTATAGGGGCCAATGTACAGTAAGCTTTATCAGATCACATATTCTGGTCGGAACAATCTCTAAATATTTCTCTTACTTTTTCTAATTGACATTCTTCTCAAAGGCAGCTGATAAGATAATGAGGGACTTTTTGGTGACGTTAGTCACTACTAAAAAGAATCACACCTGTGTGAACTGAGTGGTGCAACTCCCCTCTCCCCGTGTGTGTGTGTGTGTGTGTGTGTGTGTGACTGTGTGGTGTGTGTGACTGTGTGACTGTTTGTGTTTCCAGTCTCCATTCAACTGAGAATAGCTATGTCAATCCAATATCTGTTTCATACATTGTTGCAAATTGTGATGTGTGCCTCGCTCAGCGCTGAGTGTAGATTTATCACCCATAATATGCTATACTATTGCTTATTTAGGTTAAACAGGTAGACAAGTAGGCCTGCAACTAGGGATGTCTCGATACACTTTTTTCGCTTCCGATCGATTCCTGTGTTAGCCGATACCGATACCAGTGTCGTGATCTCATGTTGTGTTTATAGCCATCTAGCTATATATCTCTCTCGTGTTGTGTTTATAGCAGACTCCTCACTCAAATGTGCACTTGCAGTTTAGGCAACTCCAAAGCAAACTCCACATGTCCCAACATTGTATTTAGCTGCCATAGTGTCGACCCCTTACCCCCTGTGTGGGATCGGTGGTTAGACTGGCATATTCACCGATAAGACAGATAAGGGCCGATCCATTACTTTTCCCGATACCGATACAGTATCGGGACATCTCTACCTGCAACTATCCATTATTTCTTAGTGATTATTGAATTGATAACTTTTCCGAAAGTTTTTGTTTTATGGAAAGAAATCAATGTCAATGTTTTTTATATATATATATATATATATATATATATATATATATATATATATATATATATGATTAACCACTTAAGCCCTATTTTATAGTTTGTTGTAAAACGCCGGTGTCGCACAAAAATGGCAAGAATAGCCGAAGAATAGCTCGCAAAGCGACACGTTCTGAGCTAGAACGTTTAGAATGGCTATTCACCGATGTTTTGAATTATTTATTCTCCTAAAATGGATTATCCTTCATTGAATTCAATTATAGATCATTATCTTTTTAAAGGATACAATTGAATTGTTTGCTTTGAATACCTGTTGCAGCCTTGCTGCTGCCACAAAACCACAAGGATTCCATTCTGGTTGAATGGTAAACTTAGTTTACTAAACTAGTCTTCATTGCTGACCACATGGCTACATGCATTCCTCTAGTCTAGTAACCCCACATTTAACATTTTTTATTGTATTTGGAGTCGATTTACAGGTAATCGAGTCCACTGTGAGTTTTACAGCTGACCTGAAAGTATAGCTGGAGAGACAAGATACAAGGGACAATTATAGACCTTCTGTAATGTGTGATAAAGAGCTGCAATAAGGAGAGTGTGGCAAGCATCGGCTTCTCCCTTTTTTTCTTTCTCTCTCTCGATCACTCTCGCTCCTTCTCTCCATATCCTGCCCTCTCTTCCACTTTCTCTCCATCTCTTTCCTCTCATCTCTCTCCCTCTTCTCCTTCTGTCTGCTCCATCTGTGTACCCAGCATGCACTGACTTACTTGGGCAGTGCCAGAAGCCGGTGCCACCGCCATTTAGCCAGAGCTAACTGTGTGATCTGGACAGAGATGGGAGGTGAGCGGTTGTTGCTGCATTGTGATACCAGATCGCTTGGACCGCATGTTCCTGTGTTGATTATGATGTAAATCTGTGCTGCTGAGACGCAAACAATGTGCATTTGTAGAGAGGATTCTTGGCGTGTGAAGTTAATAAGAAAAAAAAGAAGTTTCCTGTTCATCAAGTGTTCATCAGCATGGTGTATTTTGCAACTTTTCATCTTCTGACAAAGCCATCGTTAAGAGTGTCGTTCGTCATGCTTATTTTCTTGTTCAGTCAACTAACCTGTAAATGCACTTTAGCTGGATATGCTAGCATCTAGCCTGCACATAACTGCTGAGACCAAACTGATTAGGGCACCCAGGGGGGCTGTAGAGGTTAGCAAGAGGAGAACTGCTGATACTCTTTGGTGGAGGTGGAACCTCATGTCCTAGGCGTCGTAACGCAGACCCAATCTGCCCATACCATGATCCCTCCATCATCGCCACTTCGCTCCTTTCTAGCTCAGCCCTCCTTAACCTTTCCACAGCCCACCACAACCTCTGGCATCCAGTTGTGGTATGAAGTCATCAGAGCGGTCTCTGGATCTTGCGGCCCCCCTGGGTGTGTTCCAGGCCCCTCGCCAAAACCCACGGCCCCTTTATGGGCTTCTCGGAGAGGCTGGGTGGGGCGTATGGAGGACTTGGGGTTTAGGAGGGGAAAGGTTTGCTAGAAAATGTTTATACTATGGATGAAGAAGGTGTGTGTGTGTGTGTGTGTGTGTGTGTGTGTGTGTGTGTGCGCGCGCGCGCTCTTATAAATGTGCTCATTATTTGTGTGCCTTTTTTACACAATAATGTATAATTTCCCCATTCCTTATAAAACATGCAGCTCCTGTCCTGTCTGCATGGGTTTGCTTTTTTGTGCTTTGGCTATGGTGGATGAATCTTGGAAATTATTTTCTGGACGGGGTAAAAAAAAGGACTTTCAAAGTGAAATCTTCCGCTCCAACAACAGAACATTATAATTTCTTCTGGCCCGACTCCACACGTAGTGGGTTGGCACTGGGGTGATGGGATCTATTGCAAAGAGATGGGCGGTTTTGAAGCATCGCTGAGAATTGATAGAGCTGACTGTGAGGAAATAGTTTCCATTGGTTCCTGAGCAGTGTTTCTCAATCAGTGAGTTGGCAGTTGGCACCCAAAACTGGGTTTCAAGGTCATATTCTTCTAACTGTGTCACAAACAAAAGGCACTTCAATAGAGGAACTATTGGTATGATAGCTGACTGAATGGGGAAACTCGTTGCAGCCGTTTTCATGTTACATTCCAAAAACACCCCATGTGATGTGATTCTTATTTAGATAACAAACTGCTTCAACAGCCTTTATATCCTTCGTTGTCTAGTCCATCCAGTCCCTGTAAAGATCCGTTCAGAGAAGAATAATCTCATTGGAATCTCATAACAGCCCATGCTGTACATTATGTCTTGTGTGTAGTGTGCATTACAATGCATCTGACAGCCATATTCTGCACAGCGGACAGGCATTGTAATTCCGTTTCCAGTTAGTGCCTGCTGCCCAGAGCTCATGCATAAGTCAATATGTGTTTAACATTCAAATCAGGCCTTGAGTATTAGGCGCGCCGGACTACGGGAGGCGGTTGTTTTTATTTCTGTTGCGGCATGGTGTTCCTCAGTAGTTAGCATGTCATTTATTCATGTATGCATGTCAGAACAAGGCTATGGCTTTGGTGGTTGCTTTGCATGTCTGGGGGGAAAAGGACATTAGCAAAGCACCATATCTGCTGCTGTCCCCCCTGTTGCATGCCAGAAGACAAGCGGACCAGGGTCAAAAGGCTCAGCCGAGTGCTAGTTTAAGCAGATAGAAGTGTGTGTGTGTGTGTGTGTGTGTGTGACACAAACAGATGGAGCTCGAATTCCACTCTCATAGCATGCCCTAACAATATAGGTCTCATGCTGTGCCATTCAAATATGCACACGCAAACACATGCATACTGACTAGTGTTGGGTGATTCGCGAAACAAAATAATTTGGGTGAGTAAATCTTTACTAAATCACCTCCTGAAAGATCCATTCATTTGTGTCAGTTGAACTCTCAGTCCGTAGCAAAATGTAGACAGGCCAAAGACCTCTTCCCTCATTGGACTGAAATACTGAAAGACTGAAATGCCCGTTATTAGCCAATGGCCCCAGTGAGCTACTTGAGGATGTCGTTCTCCGTTTGTCTTAGATATATCCCCCCTCAGTTATGGGCAATGTATCTGCCAATGAAACGACAAGCAACAAAGCTATGATCATGACTCTGGTGAAGATGCACTTGGCATCGAAACATTAGTCACTGTCATTTAGCACCTTGTAAATAAAAAGGCATTTAACTGTCAAAGATGCTTCCTTCTGTCTGTTTGTGATGCATTGTTGGATCTGCCATTAGCTGTTTCATGTGCCGTGGAACTCCCTTTCGGTCAAAGGCAAGCTATGATCTGTCTACTGAATGAAAGAGGTGGTATCTGACTCAGTGACTGTATCCTTGCAGAACAAAATCTGATTCGAATGGAGTTCTCTCACTCTGACCTTGCATATCCCAGTAATTTATTTTCTCACAGCAGCAACACACACAACACATACAAAACAAAACAACTCGCCAAGGGTACCATATTGAACCAAGTAAGTAAGTAACATACAAAAATCACACTTGTGTGAAGTGAGGGGCGTCTTTGGAGGGCAGTTCCAGTTATTCGACGCACCTGTCCATTGTAGGTGTACAGAAGGACTTTTTCTTATATCAGTAAAATCTTAAAACAAACCAACCAGTGGAGTGAAGCTAGGATGGGTATAATATGATCACATTTCTTTGTGTTGGTTAGTAGTCTGGCTGCCGAGGAAATAGATTTTCTTTACAGAGGCCGGAGTATAATGAGTTACAGTAATCCAAACTTGAAATGAAAGCGTGAATTACCTTTTCAAGGTCTGCAGTTGATAAAAAAGATATAATTGGAGCTATATTCCGAAGCTGGAAATAACAGGTGTGACTTGAGGACTGAAAGAAAGATCCGAATAAAAAAATGACACCCAGGTTGCGGGCTGAATGAGTGACATTGGAGGAGAGTGTATTTAGTTCTGAAAAGATTGTGCACATGGATATATATGGAGATCCCTGATCCCGGATCGGCCGTTCTGAACAACCGCATAGACGAACGGCTCGGCGACGGGCACTGTAAACATTGTCAATAAACATATTAATCAATCAATCGATCAATCAATCTGTGGCTCTGGATAACCATATCTCCATATATGCCTATATATGGGCATATCGGGTTTGTTTATGGTTACATCTGAGTCAGAGTGATGTGGTCATACGTGGTCCTGCCTGTACACTAGTATATGAGCTTATGTGGTTTGTTTATGGTTATGGCTGAGTCAAAGAGTGACGTGACCGTGTTTATATATTATAAAACAGTGAAGGGCTCTCTTATCATCATACATCGTCATATACTGTTCATCACATTCCGTGCTCAGCCAATCAAATCATTACTGTGGTACACACAAACACACACACATTTACTGTTCAGTAAATTGTTATGTTAGCTATGCAGTATGTGAGTGCCGTAACATTTGGATCCCATCGGTTGGGAGAGCGTATAGTAGAGTTTATATCTCATAGCCCGAGGATCCAGTTTGCTGTAGTATCCATCTGTTATTGAGTTTTCAATATCCATCACAGCGTGCAGTGGTCTAAGTTCATCCTAGCTGAACATTAGCGCTGCGCATGTGCTTTGTGCAACACAGCCACAGCCATGGGAAATGTTCATGAGCATAGTGGTGCTGTTGACTCAAAGCCCCATTAGCTTACATGGATGCTGATACGTGAATGGCTGACTGACGGGGAGAAATACAGGGCTTATTGAACTATTGAGCTACTATTGAGATACTATTAGCATTCAGAATCAGAACAGACCAGATTAGCAGGAAATCTGATATTATGAAAATAAATACATGGATAGCAGTGTGAGAACAAAGTTAATTTAATAGGCGTTCCCGCATAACTTTGGGTATAATGATGATATCACTCACATATTTTTTTGTGGGAAATTGTTTATTAAAGGAATATTGATGTATTGATATGTTTTCATATTCTAACTTAATCGTGAGTGCAAAATTCTGTTCCCTGTACAAAGCCAGCTGATCACCTATACCGATCTCACCCAAACACGGTGAAATAGCACGGATTGGCAATTCCGTACATACACGCCTAGAAAACCTTCAAATTCCTACATATTACACTACTACTGTTTTGACCGCGATGGAGGCGTGGCTTTCACTAGTATTGTATACACGGAATTTCCAATCCGTGCTATTTCACCGTGTTTGGGTGAGATCGGGTTTGACATTATTTATGATTCAGTTACAACTCGGACAGGGCTGAGTCGGCTGAGGCTCTCCCGAAACTTCGCAACGTTCGACACGGCAACTTGCGCGCTTTATGGTGTCTCTCATGGCTCAAGTTCAGTAGAGATGGCGCCCCTCCGTCACGGCCAATGGGGAGTATTTCAGTGTAATGTGTACGGATTTTGGGGTCTTCTAGGCGTGTATGTACGGAATTGCCAATCCGTGCTTTTCACTGTGTTTTGGTGAGACCGGTTTGGCATTATGACATAGTATGAACCTGCTGTGGAATGGGTCTCATGCAGGAAATTAAAGAATGTAATAACAGTACTCTACTATCAGCTCAAAGAATTCTATCTTACTTGTTGTATTAGATATGTTGTATCTTTGCCTCAGTTTCAGTTAGCCTGTTAACCTAGCAGTCTCTTATTCTTATTTTTTTTTAAACATATGTTTATTGATTTTTCTTTACAACATAGTATTTTCAAAGCAATTATTCACATATATTTCCCCCCCCACAACCCCATGGCAGCACAAATACTAATCAAAATCTTCAAAGAAACATCAGGAAATGTCCATATATACCAAATAAATAACAAAAAACACATTACATACAGTTAAACAAACAAATGCACAATGTCCCATCACAGTTCCCTACCCCCACCCTACAGCTGACTACTCCAATTAACCACTATACATCCAAAGCCTCTTCAATATCCAAGTCCAAGAACTTCTCCCATATCTTAGAATACAGCAGGTTTCTTCCTAATTACATACGTTAGTTTCTCATGTGCCAAACTGGTCGTTAAATTCCTCAGCCAAAAGCCGATCGTATATAGGGAGGGGCATTGACATTCTTCCAACATAGCGCAATTGAGTCATTCTTTTTTCTTTACTATTTAGTGTACAATTTAATGGATAAATACTGAGTATACATAATTTAGGACAAAGAGGAACTGGTGTAATCTGAGAGACATAATGGACCACAGACCTCCAGAATGTTTTAATCTCCTCACATTCCCATAAGCAATGGAATAGTGTACCTTTATGTTAGGGTTATATAAATTCTCATTATCCAATTATACCGAATTAGTCTTAATCTAGTATTGATGGTTTGTGTTTGTGCCGTGGAACATATTAAACCCCAATCAATTTCTGAGATTTCCACTTGAAGGTATCCATTTTTCTCTTATTCAATATTACATCTTTCTAAGCTTTTTACCAGGCCATTGTCTTATTAGTTTTAAAACCCCCAGCTTAGTTCCTAAATCGGTCTGATACTGTGAACATGGCGGAGTGTGCATAGGCTGACAAATGGCAAACAGAGAGGGCATTAGAATTTGAAAGTCAAACAGTGTTTTAGACTTGTGGAATTTGTGATTTACTTCCGTATTAGGATTATATCTGCAAACACATCTCTGTGTTTGAGGGAGCCTCTAGGGGTGGTGTGAGCTCTGGCACAATGTGAGCCCCACACCCCTAAGAGTCCACATAGACATAGAGGAAGCTAGGGGAGAGGTTAGGATGAAGATGAGAACTCCCAGGTGGAGTTAAAATATACAGGGCTCCATTTTCATTCAATCTTTCTAAATACACTGCTTTGGGATTTGGCAGTGGGGAAGGGGTTTTCCCCCCACTAAGATTGGTATTTTGTTTACCTGTCTAAATCCCTAAAACACCTCCGTTACCCGTTATATTATGCATAGGTGTGGTTTGGGCGTTACAATAATTGAACCAATCACCAGTCCACGTGCCGTTGCCTTTAAGAGATCCCATATCCGTTGCCCGTTATGCCCAGTTCTATATTGCTTCATAGCCTTACGGTCTGTAGCCCATGGAAGAGTGATGTGCTGCTGCCTTGAAGTCTCACTTGTAATGCCCATAGTCTTCTCTCCGTTACTGTGTGTGTGTGTGTGTGTGTGTGTGTGTGTGTGTGTGTGTGTGTGTGTGTGTGTGTGTGTGTGTGTGTGTGTGTGTGTGTGTGTGTGTGTGTGTGTGTGTGTGTGTGTGTGTGTGTGTGTGTGTGTGTGTGTGTGTGCGTGCGCGTGCTGCACGTTCTAGCCTGGAAGAATGATGAGAGCAGATTATCTTCTTGTTATGTAATTGCGAGGTGTGTAAAGTGTATTGTAATGACTGAAGGCATGATAATGGCTTTCAGTTTCAATCTGAACATTCTTTCATGTTTAAAGGCAGAGTACCAGCAAATTTATCTCACAAAAGTGATGATGACACATACAGGTATACGATACGTATATCTCAAATCCCTCCTAAATACATCACAACTTTTGATCATAATTATATGACCCTTAATGCCTCCTCATATGGTCACGCCTCGTGACACCTCACGCCTCGTGACACCTCACGCCTCGTGACACTTCACGCCTCGTGACACGTCACGCCCACCATATATGGCCATCTCCATATATGAAGATCACATAACACTGACCTATAGATCTGCATATATGGAGCCGGGCCAGCAACTCTACATCTGACCTCAAACCCTTAGATCTCCATTTATGGATGCGTGCACGCGACCTCGCCCTAAGAGCTGGAGAGATGGGGAGACCTCTGTTATTCAAGAAACACTATGTATAGCAATGAATACTATCGGAATATACTGTACATAGTGCTTTAAGATTTTAACAAAAAAAACACTTGTTTTGACCAGAAATATCACTAAGTATCACTATATCACTACACGCAATCGGTTTTACCAAAGCTCCAATATAATAATATAATCTGAACATGGGCACAGCTAAAAGGTTTCATTGCAACCAAAAATTATTGTTTATCGCCTCATACAGTATGAGCCATTGTGAGTCACTGATGGTCCTGGACATCTGTTGTCATGCATTAGTAAACATGAAATGCATAGGATGGGCATCAGGTGTCAGCTACGTAGAGGGAGACAGGCAATAGTGTGTTCAAGCCTCACAATCATGGGTTGACTAGAACTCTGGCATAATATTTCTTTGTGTCACTTTGACCCCTCAAATTGATTCCTGCTAGATACCCCCAGAAAGGAAGATGTATGTTTTTTTCTTTTGGGGGGGGGGGGGGGGGGGGGGGGGGTGTATTTAAAGTACTTAAAACTTAAAACTGTGAGCTCGTAGATCTGCTATTTTTTACATAACCAACATATAAATGGTTAAAATGATTGTGATGCTATATTGACCCCACTCTGAGAACCAATTGTGTAGTCAATTCTAACCTTGCATTGTAACTGGCTAAGAGACATTCCAATGAGTGCTAATCAGCTAATGTAACCTATATCCTGATAACGGCACTCCAAACACATCCATCCTATTTACCTTAACTTCAAACTAGAAAGTACAAACTGCTGCAACCACCGGTAGTTTTCAACGTGGCGTTAATGACTTTTTAGTCATCCAATATTATTGATGAATCTCACTACAATACACTCAAGGTCATGTTGTACTGTGAAATAGTGGCACTGAAGTATTGATGTGCAGCACTTGGCTTATGACTGCAGCCCACCAATGGCAATTATCTCACGGCGTGGCACTGCTTTTCACGTGATCCAGGGTTTATAGAGCCTGGGGAAGAGTGTCTGTCTAAAGGCATTATATTTCCATGGGCTGAGGAATAGTCATAGCATTTGTATCATGGGCATAGTGTCTAACTACTTTTCTAACCCATTTTGACCTGAGGCCTTCTAAAAATGCTTTTTTCTTTCCGTAAATAAGATGAATCACACCCGTGTGAAGCTCTTATCATCATGTTGGGAGCTTAATAATAATAAAACTCGAGGTCGCGCTAACCATATTAATAGTCAGATGGGCAGAACCACGACCCTGTCACAGTGTCACAATCACGTCCGGGTCATTCGGCGAGATAACGCTTCTTCTTCTATGCTTATGTCGTTCATTCTGTTGGCACTGGCCTCACGTTACCGCCTATGGCAACGGGCGTGAATTGGTTAATTACTGTGTGTGTGTGTGTGTGTGTGTGTGTGTGTGTGTGTGTGTGTGTGTGTGTGTGTGTGTGTGTGTGTGTGTGTGTGTGGGGGGGGGGGGGTGGTATTAGTTATCTAATGATCTTGTTTCAAATCTATTTATTTACATACATTTTTACAGTACTGTACAGTATATGGAATCCATACTTGAAATTATTTACTTAAAAATATGAAAAAAAAATATTATTTTTTGGATGGATGACGGCAATTTAGACACATTCTGATTCGGATCAGAGTGATATCACGATTGACAAGAATGGCGGAATCGATAACAGCAATTATGGACAGCTACAGTATGTAAATAAATTAATGGTTATTGGATATTATTTACTGGCCATGGACACTGAAAAATGGGTCACAGGCACAGGGTCACACTCAGTCCATGGAGTGTTAGTTTTTATTTCATTCTTCCTGTCATCCAGAATTCACTGAACCTATACTATAGTTATATTAGAAATGCTTAAACTCATGGCATAGGTTGTGGGTGCCTAGGATTACAGTAACTCATGATATGAAGTGTCCCCCCCCCAACCCCGACTCACTCCGTCTTTGCTTTTCTTTACTACAGTCAAATCCAGATTAGGGAGCCTGTCTGTCTGAGTGAAGTGGATCACAGTTAGAGAAAGAGTGACGCTCATTTTTGTGGCCGCAGGTAGTGACCGACAGAACAGTATGTGAAATAGTACGTAAAATAAATCATTGTTTTTTGTTGTTTTAACTTCGATTTATGTGCATGAACTACTTGTCATTTTCGTACAACACACACCGCAGTGTGAGTTGATCACACATTTTAAAATGTTCTATTTGTATTGATTTCTACTTGAAGTATCCATGCATGTATTTTCAGTGCAGTGAAATACAATTGCATGTTTCCTTTATGCTCATGAATGACAGAAGCTCACATCCATGTTCTATAGTGTCCGATATCAGTTGACTGTTAACAGGTTTATCATCATCTAGAATAGAGAGATGGAGAGAACGTGTACGCGACATAGAGGACATGAATCTCGTAGCATGTGTGCGTTGGCTCTGCATGCTGCTTGCACAGGGCCCGGGGAGGATTAGTGTCCAATCAGAGTGGATTTGATGTGCACTGACAGTGCATGAGACCTAGTAGTAAGTACTGCATTCATTCCAGTGGGGCGACTCTGCTTCGCTGCGCCTCTCCATGGCCCTCCACTGACGAAAGTCTCCTCCAGCCAAATGACTGGGTGGTGGTGCACAGGTGTGCTGACGACATTACGCCACAGTCGGCATCAGTCTCGTCTGGAAGCAGGTGTGTCCACTGATACTTTGGCATCAATGTCTTTTGTCGATGATTTTATCTGATCCACGTGACGTGTCATGGTGGGCAGCGGAAATAAACAGGCTTTATTTAGCCGGTAATCCCTCATAGCAATTGGCAAAGGGAGTGAAATGTCCCAGAGAAGGGAGAGATAAACCCTGCTTGGATTACCACAAGCCCCTTCCCAGTCCAACCCCCAGTCCCTGACCCAACCTATCCGCTTCTTTCCTGCTACCTTATTTCTATGAGTGAACTGTCAACTAAATCAAATATCCGGTTCTTCCATGGAGTAGTTGGGACCTTTGGTGTGTGTGTGTGTGTGTGTGTGTGTACTGTATGTGTGTGGTGTGATGTGGTGTGTTTGTGTATGGTGTCCTCTTTCCTTTGCACACTGCGAGCCAATATGACCAGAGATTAATTATTCAAGGATCGCCGGCCAAGGGGGAGTCACCTGATACACACTAGAGCTCAGGAGACAGGTGAAATAATACACCCTGCTACATCTTTTTTTCCCCCTCCTCCCTCCCACCATTTCACCTTTTTGATGTTACTGTTACTGTAGCCGAAGACTTGAAAGAAAACACCCACCACGAGTGCAATATAAGCATTTTTTTCTGTGTAAACACAGTCTTCTTCCTTTTTCTTCCCTCTCCAATGCTCGTCGCCAGCAAGCAGCTGAGTCTTAGTCGCTCCCACAGTTGGGACTCATTGGGTGGGAATGAGGGTCAATGGGACAGGGCTGATAGTGTCTATGATCAGCAAGCCAGGGTAGCAGGCAGGAGGAACTCCTGTGTGTCATACGGAGAGGGAGGAGGCTGGTATGAGCCTCCATCTGAGGTGCGTCCTCCCGACCTGGATTTGAAACGCGATCAGTATTCTCACCAGGACTCTGTGTACAGACAAGGGTGCGCTGCCCCGCGACACGACCCGCCGATGGCCAGAAAGGGCTCTGTGCCAGACCTCAACCACTACGGACATCCAGCGATGGCTCACCGAGGATCCATCCCGCATCAGGACTTCTATCTGCCCGATGCGTCCATGGCTCCCCGCGCACCGGACGGCTTTTACCGCACAGAGCACCACCCTCCGCCGGCACCATCGCCTCACCACCACCCTCCACTCAGAAGGTCAGATTCCCATTTCGGGATGAGCCCTGGGGGGCGAGGCGTGTGGGATCAGGTTCAGGGAGGGAGAGCGGCGTCCCAAGCCCCCTCATCCCCTCTCCCTGCACCTCCCCCACAGCCCTCTGCTCATGAGATGAACCGGGCTTACCGGGAGAACCCAGCTGCAGCCACCGCTACCAAGATGATGCCAGATGGCCAACGCATCCCTAGCCGGTGCCCGTCTCCAGCGCTCTATGCCGTGGAGCACATGTCTCCCCGGTATGCTAGTGAACCTCCACCTATGACTGGTCAGCCGGTCTACACTGACGTCAATGGGCGTCCACTGGATCCACAGCAGCAGGGCGCTACCTGTCTGGTAGTGGACCCTGCCATCCAGGGTGTGAGGCAAGAGATGGCTTCGACGTACACCCTCCAACAGCAGCAGCAGTTGCAACAGCATCAGCAGATACTGCAGCAACAATTACAACAGCAGCAAATTCAGCAGCAACAGAATTTACAACAGCAGCAAATACAGCAGCAACAGTTGCAGCAGCAGCAGTTGCAGCAGCAGCAGGTTCAACAGCAGCAGCAGCTACAGCAACAGCAACTGCAGCAACTCCAGCAGGTCTTACCCCCTCCCGCCACCATGCCCGTCTACGAGTCCACCCTTCCCGTGGCGGCTCCTCTGTCCACCTCGGTCCAGATTCCGACTCCGTCCCACACCCCTGTTCCCATCCAGGCAGCGCCAGGGCAGGTTCTGCCTCCCCCGACCGCTCCACTTCCAGCCACCTTGCCCGCGCCTCCCCCCCCCACCATGCCTCAGGCCCTTCCACCTATGGAGCCCAAACATGCGGCCAACCCCGAGTTCCTGGCCCTCCTGCGGAACGAGGGCCTGTCGGAGAGCACCATCTCCTCCGTCATCCAGCAGGGCTTTGACTCCACCGCCATGCTGGCCGTGATGGAGGAGAACGACATCCGCACGGTGGCCGCCAACCTGGGTCAGGCCCGCGTGCTTCTGCGGCTCGCCCAGACCTGCAAGCGGCCCCTGGAGGCCCCACCTGCTCTCACTCTGCCACAGACGCCCATGAGGAGCCGCTCCAGTAGCTTCAGCCACCGCTCGGATGTCTACCAGCAGCCGCAGCAACAACAACAACACAACCATCCACAGACTCTGGCTATGGACCCCCTGCTGATGACCCCCGGAACCCCCGGGGCCATGCACTCGATCTCCCCGAGAATGGCAGAGTCCATGGGGAGGAGACCCAGCAGTGCACCGTCTCAGCACCTCCTGGAAGCCTCCGGGGGTTACCCCGGCACCGTGCCTCGCACCGCCTACGCCGGAGCCATGGTGCCGGTTCAGCCGCGACCCATGTCCGCTTACTCTCAACAGGCCGCCATGCCGCCGGGGATGCAGATGATGCCGCAGCACATGACCGGCTCCATGCCCGCCATGCCGGGGTCCATGCATGGAATGCCTCAGCACATGCCCGTGTCCATGCCAGCGTTAGTGCAGCCGCCGCAGCAGGTGCCTAAGGCCTACTCGACTAACTACACGGTCCCCATGGAGCTGATGAAGAGGGACAGAAACCCTCCCCTGTCGCCCATGCACAGCCCTCACCCCAGTCCACAGGTGATGCGTAAAGTCGACAACTCCATGGGGTACGTGGGCGCCCCTCCACAAGGCCAGGGTGCGCTGTCCGTCAACCAGAAGCTCACCCGACGTACTGGGCCTCCAATCATCGTGTCCTCCATGGGTTCTCCAGATACAAGTAAAACTCTCTTTGTTTGTGATTCCTTCCTTCTTTCCTTCCTTCCTTATGCCCTCTTTGTCAGCCATGTCAGCATGTCTTTCTCTTGGTTGTGTTACAGACCCCCTCCTCCCTCCCCGATAGATGAGAGAATAATATAGTCTGACGACTCTGACCCTTTTTTCCATATGATGTGTGTTAGACACTATTTTCCATTGCTTGTAGCACTTTCCGCTGCTCCATAGAGCAATGCTCCTGCAGCAGAGGCAACAGAGTAATAACATGAGCCATTAAAGAGTCATTCACAGTGCATGTTGAAGTACTGCACATTAATATATGCACACTAAAATCCTCAATGTTAATTTACCCCTGAGAGTGTGCAAATGTAACCAAATGGACCTGTGAGGCTCACTGATTATTTTACCATTAATCTGTTATGTCTGTTATGCATTGCATTTTGGGAATGGGTTGTGAGGTTTGCTTCTGGATGTTGCATTGTGCTTAACCCATTTTGGGGCGGGAACCCCTTTTGGTGTTTTAAACATTATGTTATAATTTAGCTATTGAAAAATTAGCAGATCTACAAGCTCATAGCGTGCCACCGAGTGGCGCGCTACGAGCTTGTAGGTCTGCTATTTTTGAAAAATCGTAAAAATGTGGTGCAAATCTTTGAATATATATTATTTCAAAGTGAAAGAGCCCAAGCCACAGCCACAATTCTATTCATCATTTTTCTCACTGTCAATAGTATTGATTTGGTTGTTGTGCTTGTGCATGCTGCATTGACACAACATAACAATATCAGTTTCATTCCTGTTATGTGGGCCAGTGGAGTCCACATCATCATAGAGCCTGAGATCTTGTCAGGATTAGTGCTTATAAAGCTCTAAAAGGATAACTTTTATATGGCTGTGTGGTAATCTATTTCTACATTTGCCATGATCCTGAAAATTATACTTATTTATACAGGGTTGTGTATTGCGGTTTTCATGCAATCCTTGCTCTGTTTCAAGGGATCAGTTAGAAATCTTGTCACCGTGGGGTTAGCACTCTATCATTTCCCGGTTGCATATAGTCAATGCATATTCCATATTGTCCAATTGTGGTTTCACCATCTCGTAATCACTGTGCAGGTGTGTGTGTTTGTGTTGAGAAGTGCACCTTGCTCATGGGGGGGTGTGTGAGTGTTGAGAAGTGCACCTTGCTCATGGGGGGGTGTGTGAGTGTTGAGAAGTGCACCTTGCTCATGGGGGGGTGTGTGAGTGTTGAGAAGTGCACCTTGCTCATGGGGGTGTGTGAGAGTGCCCTCTGCATGTGCCTTTATGTGTGAGCCAGTGTGCAGTGGTGAAAAAGTACTACATTTCTTATTTTTCTTTAGGTAAAACTATCAATAGTACTGCAACGTAGAAACATGAGCTCGAGCTGAGCGTGTAGAGCTGAGCTTGTAGATCGGCCATTTTCAAAGGCAAAGTTTAAATAGGGCATACTGGGGCATAGGACGTAGTTAATGTATAGTTTGTAATTTAATGTACAAAGTAACTAGTAACTAAATAATTATAGTGGAGTAAAAAGTACAATATTTGACTCGGATATGTATAGTAAAAGTATATATATAAAAAAGGAAATACTCCAGTAAAGTAAAAGTATAATAACTTGTACTTAAATACAGCACTTTGTTGTCAGTTGTTCAGCTGTGTGCATTGCACATTACTCCCTTGAGCATGAGAACATTATTATTATTCGTTTATAGGTAGGCTATTGTTTTAAATATATATATATAATTTTTAATATATATATTTTTTCAGTTAACCCATTAAAACAGGGAAAGCATACTTGCCATTCTATTTCTTTTTTTTAAATGGATATTCAAAAATAACAGATATACAAGCTCACAGCCCGTCAACTTTCCGATCTTGAAAGTGTGAGAACGACGGTATTTCTAGAATGGGCCTCAGGTCTTTATGGGTTAATAGTCAGCCATAGTTTACATTCTGCCATAGATTCAACATACCTCGCTGGAGGATTCAATGGCATGTTGCTGCGGTGATAACAGCATATAGCAGTGGACTGATGGGAGGTGATGTGTGGGTGGTGTTGACAAACTGAAGACATGCTGCTAATAAACCGCTTTTGTTGTTGCTAGACGGTCATCTCAAGATCAAGTTATATGCAGCAATCTTTTCATGATTCCATATCTAGTCAAATTTAATTGATTAACAAGGAGAAGTATAGAGCAGAAATGGCCTGCTAATTATTTCATTTTCTGCCGCCAAGTAATTTGTCTATTGGCTGTCGGTTTCAGTAATGGTATCAGTTAATAGAAACATTTATTAATTTAAGATTTAGTTCGGTGCCGCTGGAACTAAATATTTTGAGATTACATACATATTTTGAGAATACATCCATAATTTTGTGCGGTCCTTGCCACGAAAAAGCTTGAGAACCACTGATATAGCAAACGTGCGTTTTTTCAGAAAATTGTTACTGACAATTTTAGAACCGGCGATCAGGTCTTCATGGGCGGGAACCTTTTGGTGTTTGAAGCATTCTGTTCTACTTTAGCTATTACGAGCTTGCAGGTCTGCTATTTTTGAAAAGTCATGAAAATGTGACGCAAATCTTTGAATATATATTTCAGAGCGAACATTTTGAACTAAAATATTGGCTTCTGGTGGGGTCCCTGGAACAACATATTTTGAGATGGGGGTCCGTGGCCCAATAGAGATAATTCTGGGGATCCTTGATATGAAAAAGGTGGAGCACCACTGACATAGAAACATGGGTTTTTCAGAGAAATCATCATCCATCTCACCACCGCTCCACACGGAGCACATCATCCATGTCACCACCGCTCCACACGGAGCACATGTGCGTAACGCTGATTGCGGAAACATCAGCCTGCCGTATAGCCATGTGACAGTGCTATCTTTTGTATCTGCGGTTGTACATCTTCTGTCCATCTCACCGTAGAACCTCCTGATGTGGTAAACATGGATGTCTTGTTGCATTATGCTAATGTCTCTGTGTATAGCCTGATGGGGCCGTGGGGTGGATCCTTCAGCCCACGCTGGTGTCAAGGTGCACCGCTGACCTGGAATGGCAAGTAGGGCCAGATCACATGTTGTAAAAGTGGAGGCCGTGGCTTGGGGCCGATTGGTAAGGGCTAAGGGGAGTTAAGTGTGTGTGTGTGTGTGTGTGTGTGTGTGTGTGTGTGTGTGTGTGTGTGTGTGTGTGTGTGTGTGAGTGTGAGTGTGAGTGTGTGTGTGTGAGTGTACTCACTGAGTGAGTGAGTGAGTGAGAGACATACATACAGCCAGTGTGTGTGTGTGTGTGTGTGTGTGTGTGAGTGTGAGTGAGTGAGTGAGTGAGTGACATACATACAGCCAGTGCAACAGAGCATGCTTTTGCCTTTTTTAAACCTTACCCATTTTAACCACATACATACATACAATACATTATCACACACAATGTATATAGCCACTGCTCTTTTGCATATAAAGGAGCCAGTTGAGGTGGTTTGGGCATCTGTAGTAATTAAGGGTGCCTCCTGGGAGCCTGCCCAGCTGGGGAGAGACCAGACCAAGGACCAGGGGGAGGGGTTCTACCTCCGTGCTGGCCTGGGAACGCCATGGGATCCCCCAGTCAGAGCTGACTGATATGGCCAGGGTATAAAGGGAAGTCTGGGTTTCTCTGCTGGAACCTCTGAGACTTGACACTGGATAAGTGGAGCAGACTGGACATGGATGGATATATGACACGTTGTGAGCTTGTAGATCAGCACTTTTCACTATTTTTGTCAAATTCGCAATAGGGGCCACAGCCAGAGGTTATAACTTATAGCTATTTGGGGAGTTCTTGGCATGGAGAAGTCTGGGAACCCCTGGGTTACTTTACTTACTTCTTAATAGAGTGGTTGGTGCGTTGCAGTTTTTCACTATGGCTACTACTGTGCCGTGTCGCTTCCTGTTAATTCTGCAGAATTTAACCTGGATCTATTTTAACGATTCAATTATTCAAACTGAATTCAAAGCCCACGATTCAAAATAAAACATGAAATTATCCTTAACCTTATTCTTAGTTTTCAAATATGAAGTGTTGTGACCAGGCCAGCCAGCTCAATACAACATATGGAGCTATAGGGGTGATCAGGTCCAGAGCCCGGGCAGAGGCTTTTGTGCTGGTTCCGGACAACCGACTATCCGACGGACTCGACACCGGGCACTGCACTCCCTGTGGGGGTGTGGAACACATGTGTCGAATTTGAAGTCGGTGGGGCGAACGGTTCTCGAGTTGCGTGGATTTCAGACGTACACATGTACACACCGTACGTACAGAGACTGGCAGTTATAGATAGATTATGCAATGCTGCCCTTCATTTCACTTTAAATCTACTGAATTGATACTTTGCATCAGGGGGCTGTTGTATTTTATTTTATTTCGATTTTCAATTTGACGATTTACTGAGAACAAATACTCCCTAAAGACATATAGTAGACATCACCATCAGTGGCGGGCAGACGGCTCCATCTTTAGCAGCTCACAAGGCTCTGACTAGCAGCATCACTACGCATTTACGCCACTGATTGCCAATGCGTGGTAGTGTCTTTTTCTCTCTGAGCAGGATGTAATGAAAGGGGTCTTTAATCCCACAGGACCTCCTTTTCCAACGCAACACTAATCCACCAGATTCTGTCATTCTTTCCATACCAGCCTCCTGTCTTGCTGTGAGCCTCTGTTTCTGTATAGGCTCTGTAGCCACAACAAGCTCCAGTGGACTTCAGTGCGGGTCAGTTCATACGACTTAACTGATGCAGTTTTGTTGTGTTGCAATTCTGTCGTGTCACTCACTGTGTTGCGGGGCTCCAGAAGGATTGTTGTTGTTGTTGTTTAGCTGTCGAAAACATGCAGCTGTGACTAGACTGGCGGCACATGCATGGGATGGGGTTTCTTCTCAGGGTTCTGTGCACAGAAGCCTGTATGTAAATGTTCACAAATACACCGCCGGAAAATGCATGCTCACATACTGTAGTCATTAGAACAGGGTGAAAATTTGCATGTGGCTGACATTTGTTGCTTTGGTAATTTCATCTGTTTAATGAACAACGCAGCAAAGCCATCCTGAATGCATATTCCTTTATTGTTGCTAATTGTCTGTTGCTAGGCAACATGTT
Source organism: Protomyctophum bolini (assembly GCF_963924005.1). Classification (NCBI taxonomy): domain Eukaryota; kingdom Metazoa; phylum Chordata; class Actinopteri; order Myctophiformes; family Myctophidae; genus Protomyctophum; species Protomyctophum bolini. The sequence continues at coordinate 33,247,245 of NC_137875.1, read as the reverse complement.
TGATGTTTGTTTAATAATATCTGAAACGGTGGCAAATGTAAAATATGCTAAAGCCTGAGTTAAAGCATCTACACACATGGAATGTAATAATTAATTCACCTCTTTTTAATGGAGATAGATGATTAGTTTAAGGCACCCCTTTCAAGGGCGACACAGTTATTTGCAGCCTAGATGCAATCAGTGTCACTCCGGCATTGCAGACTCTATGCAAATATGTAGTTGGTTAGTAAAAATGACATTGTAGCAGTAGTGGCAATGATGCGACATTCCTCAAAATCCAATTAGTCGGAAGCTTATCATACACACTGCCCCTGATGCTGTATGCTCACAAGCTCAGACAATTCATTACATGGGACAGAATTCCTCATTATGTTAATAGCGTCCCATGTTGTAAACTCACTTTTGGCTTGCATCTCCCCCTCTGTATATGATGGCCCACATAACGCCCCCTCAAGCAAAACCCCACCCATATATGGTTGACAGGGGATTCACGCTCCAGACCCCACCCCCTAACCCTACATAATACCCATATATGGTAGTGTAGGAACTTCCATTCCTTCAGATAGGCGGTGCAGTGTGTGTGGACTCCCATCCATGGACCCTTGCCAAGCTACCTGATGCCAACCTAGGTTAGTAAGATGCAGCTTCCTTTGCGTGCTGGCCAACCGTGCTCTGTTGTTGAGGCCTAGCACGAACGAGGATGACGGGGGAAGATGATGTTTGTTCTGGAAATGGCAGATTATGCATTAAAGAGGTTCAGTTCAGACCCACACATGGTCATTGTAGTGCGTGAGGGATTAACAGAGAGAGAGAGAGAGAGAGAGAGAGAGGGGGGTTGATGCTGTCATCTGTTGTCTTGTAGTTGACGTTGATTTAGACCATTTCAATGACGCTAGCTGTCACTGCAGAATTGACACTTTGTGAGGGTGAAGCTTTGACCTTAATCTGGCCTGGTGGTCAGTGGCTGTATAGTTATTATTATGCTGCAGGTCAGTCAGTTTGGCTGTTCTCTAAGAGCTGACTGACATACAGAGCTTTCTTTTTTTTTTTTCTTATTTGAGAAAATGGAATTACTGGTGCTACAGTATGACCTTGGCAGCTGTAGCTATCGCTTTGAGTGCAAGAGATTATATTTAGCAAATATTGTGTTTTTAACTTAATTTACATCTTATTCAGTGAAGTATGCAGGTTATCCAGCCTGTACATTGCAGTTGTTTGAGTGTGTGTATCAGAATGTGCCCATGTGCATGCATGCATATTGACGTGCACAGTGCACGCCAGTGTTAGCAGGGGTCATTGAAACCTGTTAATGTCACAGGGCAGAGCTATAGCCTGCCTGCCAGATGTTCCTTGTAATATCAGGAAGTGATTCTTCCCTCTGCATTAATGGTAGTATATGAAGTCAATCTCATTCTCTCGCTCTCTCCATCCCGCCCTCCCCCTCTCTCGTTTTCTCTTGAGAGATTTGATCTACAACAAGCATTCACCACTCATTATCTCTCCAGCTCGCTTTCTCTGGATCTTTCCCTGCACTGTTGAGATCAATTCTATTCTCTGCTGCCATTCTCTGTCTCATACACTTGGAACGTCTGTCTTTTCTCACTCTCTTTTCTTTGTGGAAGTGGATTATTTGTAGAAAGTGACTCTAGTCTACTGTGACTGACCTTATACTCCTCCCATTCAAAACTAGAAGAATATGAGGCAGCTGAGGTACAGTAATGGGAGAAAAATGCCCCCCCCCCCACATCGCCCCCAATGAGCCTGCCGCACGGAGCTCAGCACATTCATTCATGACTGTGGTTGTTGTGGGTTGAAGCCCGCCTTGCGGACAGAGCAGTATGAGGAATGAGAGGAGGGATGAATTAAGAAAGCATCGAACCCCAGACAGAGACTATACATGTAGGCTTTACAAGTCCGTCCGATGACAGATTTCTGGGATTAATTCCAACCACGGTTTCACTTTAATCGTCGGATTACCAATGTTTTTGACCGATATTTTGTTTCTCTATCAGTCAGCATTTAACTTGTTGTAAGCAAAAGAATAAGCACAAATAACTTTTTAATTGATACAAATGTAAATAATACATAAATAATAATGTAAATATTTTTGGACACATTTTAGCAACTTTAGAAACATGTTACCTAATGTCACATGGCCAAAATGGGGACACCAGGTGTAAAACATGCAGTAATCCTGGTCTCTAGTCTAAACTGCCTCCACCTGGCCAGCCGGGGCGCCTGATGGAGGGCAAAGGAACTGGTTGGAATAACGTGTTCCTTTCCACGCACTACGTCCGGACAGGGACACTCCCCCCTGTCAGGTGTGAAGGAGCAACTTGGACACTCAGGCATGAAGGAAGCATGAGTTCAAGTCCATTGCTCTCCCCATGACCCCCATATATTATGGGGACTAGGTTGGCGGAGGGTGTGTAGAGCCCAGCATCACATTAGATAATTGACACAGGGGTGGAAAATGGGTTACAAAATCGTGGGATAAAAATGTAAGTAAAAAAAGAAAGTATAGAGACTAGAAGAGGAAATGGTACAAGCGAGACTGAGTTGGTTTGAGGGGGGGGTGATGGGATTTGATGGGAGGAGTTAACTCTCCTAATGCCATCTGTGAGCGTGTGGGGGGGGGGGCTTTAGACATCCAATCTATGCAGTTCTCTGTGTCCGCATAATCCTAGGGGAATAAATGAATGCAGAGATTAGCAGAGATCATGATTTTATCATACATGCGATGGATGCACAGTCACTCGTCTCCTTTTCCCAGGGTCATTTTATTGTATTCATCGCCATTTCTTGCTCAATCAACGTGTTTGAGCTTGTAGATTTGCTATTTTTGTAATTCTTCTTGAAAATGTTCGTCTAAAATGACATGGTCAAAATAAGGATGCTAGGTAGTATGCAGTAGCTTCAGCATTTAACACATTCTGACCTGAGATCAGATTCATACGAGGTTTCCACTGGACACACACTGGTCTGATTAACCCATTCTGACCTGAGAGAGCTTGTAGATCTGCTATTTTTCAATAGCTAAAGCACGTCATGATGCTAACACCAAAATGGGTTCCCGGCCAAAATTGGGTTAATGGTTCATTCGTGTTTGTGTGTTGATTGGTTATTACAAGGCTGCTTACAATAGAAATCTATCATTTTACATGAAATACTCATTAGAAAATGATTTTATTTGCTTACAAGCATACGCCTCCATAGCAAAATAAACAGAGGCAGAACAGATCTCTGTTACCGAGGACAGCGCTCTGCTATCGAGCGGGCAGCAAATGCCTCGATTGACGAATCACAATTGAGCTTTCAACAAAGCTGTATGATAATGTTTAATAATACATGCTATCAGAGGTAAGAATTAGGTGCGCTCTGCTGAGCAACATGCTGTACTGACATTATTGGGAATCCTTCACCCACCCGTGTCTTGCATAGCCCTCAATATCTCTCTCTTTCTCCCTCTTCTGCCCTTCCTTGCTGGTTTTATGTTATTGTGTCTTCTACAGCATGTCATGGCCAGAGTGCTATTTGTTGGCAGTCTGTGTTGTACTGCATGTTATTTGTCTGTACAGTACTGTATGTATGTAAGAAAGCATTATACTAAAACTGCTCTACTATAACATAGTACTGGCTAATGTTAACAACAGTATAGTAGTAATTCTCGCTTCAGGAAGAGCGGGAATGTCTCTCTCATAAGCATTGAGTTGGTGCAGGTTTTTTGCCTGTCAAACTGAAGGCACCTATAGGTCCTTTCAGACATGACGCGTTTTGTTCACAGTATATGTTCACCTTTCCATGACAGGAACCCCCAAAGAGCCATATAGCATCTTGTTGTGCCCCCCCCCCCCCCCCCTGTTGAGAAATGTCTGTTTGTTGTTTAATCCTTCACCTTATATCTACCTATATATACCTTATATCGCATCAGGCTGTTTATTCTGTGCTTAATGTTTGCACAGAAGTGCACACTTCTATAATTGCCCACATTGTGTTATAGTGAACATTTTACATTGCAATAAATGTATTACTTTGAATGAAACAAATGGGCTCAAAGTGAAAACTGTTTTGTACAGTTGAAGATGTGATTGGAATCAGTGTAGACTAGGGCATTAAGCAACTAATCGACTAGTCGATTAGTACATCCACTAGTCGACCTTGTTGGTACTAGTTTTTTTTTCTTTTTTCGTTTTTTTTCTCACAATTTTGTAGGCCTCAAGATCAGGTATAGATTATAGTTATAGTCACCAATGTACACAGTTTTTAAATGTACAAATATATATATATATATTTTATTTTTATTTTATTTTACATAATAGGTAGTTAAACAACTAGTCGACTAGTAAACTAGGCAACTAGTAAAAATGACTAGAAGTGAATGCCCTAGTGTAGACTGTAGACTGCAGTGAGTTCTCGTCTCGAGACATCCTTGCAGGGCTGTGGAAATTTCAGAATGTTGATTCTAGGGGTGTGTCATATTTTGGCATATTAATGAGGGCTTAATTCTACAGGCGTGGCATATTGGCATAATTAATGTCATGGAATGCTAAATGAGGGCAAACAGAGCCAAGTTTGAGGTACTATAAACTCCTTTATGAGTGAGAAAAATACTTCACCTGACGGTAATATATACGGTGACGGTCTATACTGCACCATACTGCGCATTATAAACATACTTATATGATAATAATCTGATTGTAACTCAGCATAACATGCTGTTGGGAGGAAACCACTTTTTTTTCCTTGATAAATCAGTGCTATTGAACACCCTTTACGTCAGGTGACAGGTCACATGGCACAAGGACAGACAGACAGGTCCAATAGTGGTGGCACAAGGGACAGACAGACAGGTCCCATAGTGGTGGCACAAGGGACAGACAGACAGGTCCCATAGTGGTGGCACAAGGGACAGACAGACAGACAGACAGGTCCCATAGTGGGGACTGGTGGCACAAGGGACAGACGGGTCCAATAGTGGTGGCACAAGGACAGACAGACGGGTCCAATAGTGGTGGCACAAGGGACAGACAGACAGGTCCCATAGTGGCACAAGGGACAGACAGACAGGTCCCATAGTGGTGGCACAAGGGACAGACAGACAGACAGACAGGTCCCATAGTGGTGACTGGTGGCACAAGGGACAGACAGACAGGTCCAAGGGTCAGACAGACCGGTCCCATAGTGGTGGCACAAGGGACAGACAGATAGGTCCCATAGTGGTGGCACAAGGGACAGACAGACAGGTCCCATAGTGATGCCACAAGGGACAGACAGACAGGTCCCATAGTGGTGGCACAAGGGACAGACAGACAGGTCCCATAGTGATGCCACAAGGGACAGACAGACAGGTCCCATAGTGGTGGCACAAGGGACAGACAGACAGGTCCCATAGTGATGCCACAAGGGACAGACAGACAGGTCCCATAGTGGTGCCACGAGGGACAGACAGACAGGTCCCATAGTGGTGCCACGAGGGACAGACAGACAGGTCCCATATAGTGGTGCCACGAGGGACAGACAGACAGGTCCCATAGTGATGCCACAAGGGACAGACAGACAGGTCCCATAGTGGTGGCACAAGGGACAGACAGACAGACAGACAGACAGGTCCCATAGTGGCACAAGGGACAGACAGACATGTCCCATAGTGGCACAAGGGACAGACAGACAGACAGACAGACAGACAGACAGACAGACAGACAGACAGACAGACAGACAGACAGACAGGTCCCATAGTGGTGGCACAAGGGACAGACAGACAGGTCCCATAGTGGCACAAGGGACAGACAGACAGACAGACAGACAGACAGACAGGTCCCATAGTGGCACAAGGGACAGACAGACAGACAGACAGACAGGTCCCATAGTGGTGGCACAAGGAACAGACAGACAGGTCCCATAGTGGCACAAGGGACAGACAGACAGACAGACAGACAGACAGGTCCCATAGTGGTGGCACAAGGGACAGAAAGTCAAATGAAAGCGAGTGTCCTGGGAAACAGAAAGTTCTGACCCAGTCTCCCCTAAAGTTATATCCGTTTATTTGATGTATGCTGTATAAACCTGTATTGTTATTATGCTGCTCTTGTACCTGTAAAGCACTTTGTAACCTTGTTTGGAAAAGTGCTGTATAAACATATTCATTATTATGAATATTATCATAATCATTATCATTAAAGTACACTGTAAGTCCTCTCTGTAATGGTCTACCCCCCCCCCCCCCCAACACACACACACACACACACACACACACACACACACACACACACACACACACACACACACACACACACACACACACTCACACACGTACAACCCTTCTCTCTTCTCTTCTCCCTTTTTCCTCCATTCTGCTGTTTTCACTCCTCTATCTCTGTGCCAAGCAGGGAGTCACCCTGAATTATTCATTTTGAGAAAATGAAAACTTCATGGGTATTAAATTACGAAGGAAGTGGCAACGCTAACCACATTCTAGTGTGTGTGTGTGTGTGTGTGTGTGTGTGTGTGTGTGTGTGTGTGTGTGTGTGTGTGCTACCATGTTCTCTGCTGAAGAGGATGGCACTTCTCTACTAGCTCGTTTATCAAATGATTTGTAAGACGTTTTGGAGTCTCTTATTAATCTAATTTCTAACTAAGCCGAGTCAGTTCACATTCCTCAATAGGCACACCAGTGGTGTTTAACATCATATAGGCTACACGTAGACTACAGGATTGTGTTTCATGGGGACACTGTAGGGAATCTACGGATCATGTTGTTTTCTTCTCAGCTGTAGACAATGATCTAATATTTTTGCATTGACTGAATGACTGGACTTGTGTCAAAGCTTTCTGCAATGCTGATTAGTTAACTAAGGGCTCTTTGTGCACGTACATGTGTGAGTGAGCATTTTTGCAGATAAGTGTGTGTGCGTGTGTGTGCGTGCGTGCGTGCATCCGTGTGTGCGTGTTGCTTCAGGTAATTGCATTTATGGCCGTCTGTGCTGAAGCATCCTCGATTCAGCTGGAATAGATCCATGTTTGTGTGTGTGTGTGTGTGTGTGTGTATGCATGCAAACGTTCATGTACATGTGCATTTTATGTTCTGTTTGTTCTGCATTCATTTTGTAAATTTGGCAATTTGTACTGCCAAATCCCCCCTCCCCCAAAACACACACACACACACACACACACACACACACACACACACACACACACACACACACACACACACACTCACACACACACAGTCACACACACACACACACACACACACACACACACACACACACACACACACACACACACACACACACACACACACACACAGACTCGTTCCAGCTCTGCCTTCCTCTGTAATCAGGCCAGTTGGCACAGGTGACAGAGAGTGGAGGAGAGTGTGTTGGAGAGAGAGGGTTGGACAGACTGGGGGTGTACATGCAAAGCACTCTCCCTAAAACACCCAACATCTGTTGTCCACCTGCGGAAATGCCATCTCTCTCTTTCCTTATTCACTATGCCTTTCTCCCCCCCCCCCCCCCCCCCACTCTCTCACTTTCTCCCTTTCCGTCCCTCCTCTCATTCCATTTAGTTTTAATTTCTTCCCAGAGCTTTGCTAGCAGCACACAGTCAGTTGGCAGCATGTTCACCATGTAGGCTAGATCACAGGAGGCAGATGGGATGGTGGATTTCAGAGGTCAAATTATACAGTAGGCCCTTCTCTCTCTCACGCGCTCTTTCATGAATGAGGCTTTTTTACCCCGTGCCCAGTTTGTGGGCTCTGGTTACACGTCGTAGACTCGTAACCAAACCTACTCAATGAAACCAGCAAAACGCCCTCCGCTCCCATTGGGCTTCAAACGCACTCAAAAGACCATGTCTGAGACGGAGCGCAATCGTAGAAGGAGAGCTGCTGTGATATAACAGATGGACGCGGCGCGCAGAGTAGACTCCTATTTGATTGCGGTTTGCATCACAGTTGCAGCCCGTTGCTGTTGTAATCTACTTTGGCATTAGGGCCAGACATTAAACCAGACAATGTTGTGCTTTCCATGACTACTTTTCAGTCACCAACCGCACCCAATTACCTTTTTTTTTTTTAAAGGGGTCAAAATTTTCAGTGAGTTCATTATTCTCAGGCGAGGCTGTTGCCTCAAATGCCGTGTTGTGGATTTGGCATGACCTCAGAGGCGACGCAGGCTTCTTAACCTGCGTTAGGTAATCCTCATGAGTCCTGCAAGGCGTCTCTCTGTCAGTGACCCCGACAAACCCACCCACCCTTTGGCTTATAGTGTTAGTGTGGACTCTCAGACTTGTAGTGCACAATGAAAATCCTACAATTTAATTGATCCATCCATTTATGTACTCTCTCAGAGTCAAATGAACACTGAGGAATTTTACAGTGCAGTCGCAGTAAAGGAGTTAATCTCTTGGGGGTTTCAGACCTCAGTTAAGACTCAGAGACAGATTTCCTGCTAAATTCACAGATGAAGCTTAGGCTTCCACCCCGTCTGGCGAACTGATGATTTGGTCAAAGTAGTTGAAGGTGTTAACAGTAATTATTCATAAGTGTTGATGCCTGTGATTTACAAGTCTACCGTAACCCATTAAGATCATTCTACAAATGACTTCTAAATCAGTAGTTCTCAAACATTTTCTTGTCAAGGACAAGTGCTGTGAGCTTGTAGATCTGCTATTTTTGAGAACCACTGTTCTAAAACAACATTTCTAAATCCTAAAAGTTTTCAGAAAAACGTATGATGCTATATATTATGGGTTAAATTTGTTTGGTGTGTCTCATCCCCAACACAGGTTTTTGACAAATGTGAATTTCTTATTTTGACAATTTTTGCATGTGACATTCACATGCACACACGATGTAAGCATGTGTGCACACAGCACATACACAGCCACTATACCTGTAGCTGACCACAATGTCCACAAGCACTTAGGCCCTTATTTATCAATGCGGTACTGTACACCCAAAGTGTACACTGTGTTGATAAATATATTAGAGCATACATATTGTGAGCGTTGAGGATGATCCACAGTCACAAGAGCAGAATTGCTGAGCAGATGTAACTGATGTAAAAAATAGATTGGGTTACGGGTTAAGTAATGAAGAAGTTAAACAACTACTTTGGTTTATATATTATCTTACACGAACACAATAGAAAAGGAGGAAATGACGTAACGACTAGGTAGTCGTGACGTCAACCCTGACACATATCCAGAAAATGGGGATATGTCTTTTCAGTTGGCACTGTCAGGCAGAGGAGGAGGAGGAGAAAAGGGGTGGTGTGTAGTAGTGAGTGATGACAAACATGTCGCAATGCAACTTGTTGTAAGCTTGTAGATTGGATAGGATACGTATTTGTTTATAAAACGTATCCAGTAATCCAGTCTGGCAGTGTGCCGCGGGTTCGACTCCCGATCCCGTCGGCCTTTACTGCATGTCTTCCCCCCATCTTTCTCCACATTTCCTATCAGCCTACTGTCTGTCCCTCCATAAAATATATAAAATAAAGGCCAAAGCCAAGAAAAAAACAGTTTTACCAAACATTAAAAAAAAGAAAATGTATGGCACGCTATTAAAATGTATTATGTCTCTATTTAGATTATGATTAGACGCCTTAACTTAACAGACAACGTCACACCGATGAGCACAAGTAAGATGCAATGGAAAAGTGGTCACTGCATCATCAAACTTTCAGATGCTGTTTTTCTCCCAGTGTGGAGGAATAAGGCTTAGGACTTTATTGTGATTTCTGGTTGCTGTTGCGTGTGTGAACAATAATGGCAATTCAAAACAGTTGTCCTCAAAACCACACCAGTTGATGTCATAAGACCAGAGACGGAGCACTCTATGATCGCGGCAGCAGAGCCTGCTCGTGCACGTGCAGCTGCAGCCCATCAAGCCTAATTTATGCTACGTCCTACGAAGGTGTCGCGCACGCAGAGAACGGCCGAGACTAGCTATAGCGGTCGCATCAGTGACGCGATGTGAGCTTGTATATCAGCTGTTCTCGGCTAGGGTGAGCCTCACTAGGCAATACTGAAGAGGAGGTTTAATGGAATGAAACCAGCACTCCCCAAAACAACAGGTTTGGGGATCTGTTGAGAATTGATTACATGAAACACAAGTCACCTGTGCGTCCAGTTTGTGTGTGTGTGTGTGTGTGTGTGCGCGCTGTTGTAATCCTTGTAACTCGAGAACCGTTCGCCCCACCGACTAGTGCAGTGCCCGGTGTCGAGTCGGTCGGACCCACGGTTGTCCAGAACCGCTCTATTAAGGCCTCTGCCCAGGCTCTGGACAGGGCCCCTGCCCAATGTCCATATATGGAGCTGGCCTGTTCTGAAAGCATTCTGACGTCTGCATAGACTCCATATTTGGGCATGCCTGACAAAGAACTCCATAGGTGGGCATAAACGGGACACAGACATAATATCTGGGTGGGGCATTAATTTCCAACTTGCATCATTCCAAGTAAGCCAGTGCCCAACGGGCACCACTGTAGAGGCTCCAACGGGCACCGCTCTAGTAAATATGAAATATGTGCAACTCAAATGCACTGGCCCTGAAACATATATACAGTATCTTTGCTGATGAAAGCCCAAGGCTGTGTAGCACTTATGGTACTTATTTTTTCTCTTTGACGTTTAACAGAATATTCCCTTTTATCCCGAAGAAGGCCATTTGTCTACTGAAACATTGTACATAACAAAGTATTGCAGTATTTGTGCCGCTGTTACCTCGTAAACCTTGCTTCGCCAATACAGGTGTGCTTTTCGACTTTATTCAGAATAGAATATTCCTACGAAAGGCCACCTCAGTGCTTAAAGAATGAAGAAGTGCAACAGTAAAGCTAAATACATTTGTCTCTCATCTACCAGATTATTTATGTTTTCCTTCTTAATATGTTGTGGTGGGGTCAAAATATGAGGCTGCTTCAACTGGACCTTATTTGCAGAGGCAAGCCAATTAGTATGGGCATAATTCGGCCCGCAACCTTGAACTGCTATATTTTGAAGTATGCAATAGCAAATAATTAGCACGGAGAATTACAATCTAATGTAAACTAAGGTGAATAATAAAACCCAAATACGCCAACACCAAACATCACAATGTCCGTCAGTGGATGGGATACAGTTTTATTGATGAGATAATATTTTGTCAGCTACTGGCTTGGTATTCGATCAACTTGCATACTTGACATTACCTGTTGATTGTACAGTACTGTTGCAGTACACGTGTCTCTCTGTATGTTTCCTTGCACTGTTACCTGTGTTACTTTATTGAAGACACATATTTTGTGACATTAAACTTGAACCTGTCTTTCTCTCTGTGTTTCCTGTTGTGTGACCTGTGTCTGTGTGTTGCATGTACTGTTAGCATGTCTCTGTGTCCATTCGGTTTGATTTAGGTAAAACACGTATAGATCGCACAGGAATAGATCGATGATAAGAGACGCAAATAGGACATGACTTGTGGATCAGTTGATTTTTTTTGCATGTGAAGGTGGGGAGAGAACGCTGGTGTCATTAACTGTTAGTGTGTCTCTGTGTTGCACACTGTACACGTTAGTGCATTGTACAACGCTGACAGGTATTGATGTCAGTATGGAGCCACACACTTGCGTGAAACCCTGGCACACAATGGCTCCTTGAATGGGAAAATCAATATATTTGTGCTCATTCCACAAGTGCATGGGTGCTAAAGAGAGGTGGGGGGCAGAGGGAGAGAGAGCGAGAGAGAGAGAGAGAGAGAGAGTGAGCGTGCACGGATGAAGAAAAGAGGGAAATAAGTGGAGGGAGGAAAAAGAATCATGAAGGAGAATGAGTGAGCAAGACGGAGCAGCAGAGTGGGAGTGAGAGATGGGGGAGGGGGGTGGTCTGGTGCTTTCTAAAGGACCGTGAAGGCCAGATCACAAATAATAAAACAGAAAGAGAGGGAAGGGAGGGAGGTGGGTGGGTGGGTGGGTGAGTGAAAAAGAGGGAGGGGATAAAAAGAGAGAAGGAAAATATGTTGAGAGAGAGAGAGAGAGAGAGAGAGAGGGAGAATGGCGCAAATGGAAGAGTGAGTCGTCCGAGTGCCAGGAGCGCTGCGCTGCTCGTTTTGACTGGTGCTCATTAAAGAGAAGATCTTTTTTCCCCCCTTTCCCTCTCCCTCGCTCTCTCTCTCTTTTTTTTCTTTCCTTTTTGGCCTGCCTCTCTTTTCTTTTCTCCTGCGTAGCTGTGGCTCCCGTTTGTTTTTCCTGCCTCTTTTCTTCTCCCCTCTCTCTCTCTCTCTCTCTCTCTGTGACTCGGCAACAAAGGCTGACAGAGTGAGAGAGCCTTGACGTCCGTATGAATTACCCCAACCCGGCGTGAGGAGAGAGAGTGAGAGAAAGACAGAGATAGAGTGAAGACGGGGGAGGCAGAAGAGGAAAGATATACAACTTATCTGTTCAGAGGAGAAGAAGAGGAGGGAGAGGACAGAAGTGGCAGAGCGTTGAAAGACGAGCCCCGGCTGAAGACGCATAGGGAACTAAATTCTTGCCCTCTCCGTTTGCGGAGATAAAAGGATTTGACGCACGCCGCTGCTCCATTAGGGGGGCGATCATAGCTGTAGCTCCCCTGGACCACCACCTTCATCACTACCCACCACCCTCCTCCCTCCTCTGCCTGCCAACCGTCCATTTTGGTAACTATGTCGTAAAAGAAAAATGGAGCTCCTTGGGGTGAGGTGAAGAAGGGAGGACTGATATTTTTTTGGGGGGGGGGTTCTTGGGGGGGGGGGGGGCAGCGCTGAGTGTCGGAACAGCAAAAAACGGACGAAAGGGAGAATAAAAAACAGCAAGAAGAGGAGGAAGACAACGGATAAAAGTGGGATAGAGAGAGGGAGGCTGGAGGAGGTGGCAGGGTGGATAACCCCAGGGTGCACTGAGGACGACCCCCCCCCCCCCCACACACACACACCCTCCTCTCCCACCGCCCACTTTCTTTTCCTAATTCCATTTTTTTTGCCTCTGTCGCTCTGGTCCTGCCATGCACTGTTCCTAATTTGAAGGATGTGGAGACAGCATTTCCCAGGCAAGGGGCATGTTTCCAGCTTGTTGTTGTGTTTGTCTTAAGAGTTTGTGTGTGTGTGTGTGTGTGTGTGTGTGTGTGTGTGTGTGTGTGTGTGTGTGTGTGTGTGTGTGTGTGTGTGTGTGTGTGTGTGTGTGTGTGTGTGTGTGTGTGTGTGTGTGTGTGTGTGTGTGTGAGAGAGAGAGCGAGAGTGAGGGGAAGGCGGGTGATTCGGGGCTAATGAGTCTCTTATGTTTTTAGCAATGGAGTGTGTGATGAAAGCGGTGTGTGCCGTCCTGCGCCCCTCCGTGTGCAACATCCAATGGTTTGAAAAACCAGGGACCTTTGTAGATCAATACAGCAAGGGGGTGGGATTAAAATGGGGGAGTCATTGTGTTGTGTGTGTGTGTGTGGGTGTGTGTGTGTCACATGTATAACAGTAAAACACCAAATTTAACTAGCGTAAGTCCATTTCCTCAATAATGAGGAATATTGCTACAGTATACTGTAATCGATTGCACTGCCTAGCTGAGTGTTAACAATGTTCCTACTTAGATTTGTCCTTACCATCACCTGTGTGTGCGTGTGCGTGTGCGTGTGCGTGTGCGTGTGTGTGTGTGTGTGTGTGTGCGTGAGTGTGAGTCATACACTCTAAGTCATTCATGGTGACAAATCCCCTCCCCCCCCCCCCCCCCCCTAGCCCCGGTTATCTTGAGGAGAGTGAGGCTCACTGGTGAAACACAAAGGACAGCGCTTGGAGGCAAGAGAGAGACGGGTGCCTATCTTCTGTGTCGCTCTGTGTGTGTGTGTGTGTGTGTGTGTGTGTGCACACACCCTTCACTCCCAACAGCATCTTTGATATCTCTATCTTTCACCTCTCTTTCTATCCTCACTGTCGTCCAGTCGGACTTTTAATAACATTTCCACAGTGTCCTTTCTCTTTTTGTTGCAATTTATCCGTTTTTAAGTTTCGTGTCACTTCTCTCTCTATATCTCCCTCTCCTCTTTATCTCACCCCTCTCTCTCTTGGCTGGACGGCGGTGTTCTGTGGCGGTGATATAGGTTTTAGGACAGTGTTCTGTGGTGATGATGGTTTTAGGACAGTGTTCTGTGGTGGAGATATAGGTTTTAGGACAGTGTTCTGTGGTGGTGATGGTTTTAGGACAGTGTTCTGTGGCGGTGATATAGGTTTTAGGACAGTGTCCTGTGGTGGTGATGGTTTTAGGACAGTGTTCTGTGGCGGTGATATAGGTTTTAGGACAGTGTTCTGTGGTGGTGATGGTTTTAGGACAGTGTCCTGTGGTGGTGATGGTTTTAGGACAGTGTTCTGTGGCGGTGATATAGGTTTTAGGACAGTGTTCTGTGGTGGTGATGGTTTTAGGACAGTGTCCTGTGGTGGTGATGGTTTTAGGACAGTGTTCTGTGGTGGTGATGGTTTTAGGACAGTGTTCTGTGGCGGTGATATAGGTTTTAGGACAGTGTCCTGTGGTGGTGATGGTTTTAGGACAGTGTTCTGTGGCGGTGATATAGGTTTTAGGACAGTGTCCTGTGGTGGTGATGGTTTTAGGACAGTGTTCTGTGGTGGTGATGGTTTTAGGACAGTGTTCTGTGGCGGTGATATAGGTTTTAGGACAGTGTCCTGTGGTGGTGATGGTTTTAGGACAGTGTTCTGTGGCGGTGATATAGGTTTTAGGACAGTGTCCTGTGGTGGTGATGGTTTTAGGACAGTGTTCTGTGGCGGTGATATAGGTTTTAGGACAGTGTCCTGTGGTGGTGATGGTTTTAGGACAGTGTTCTGTGGCGGTGATATAGGTTTTAGGACAGTGTTCTGTGGTGGTGATGGTTTTAGGACAGTGTCCTGTGGTGGAGATGGTTTTAGGACAGTGTCCTGTGGTGGTGATGGTTTTAGGACAGTGTCCTGTGGTGGTGATGGTTTTAGGACAGTGTCCTGTGGTGGAGATGGTTTTAGGACAGTGTTCTGTGGTGGAGTTGGTTTTAGGACAGTGTCCTGTGGTGGTGATGGTTTTAGGACAGTGTTCTGTGGTGGAGTTGGTTTTAGGACAGTGTCCTGTGGTGGTGATGGTTTTAGGACAGTGTCCAGTGGTGGAGTTGGTTTTAGGACAGTGTCCTGTGGTGGAGATGGTTTTAGGACAGTGTCCTGTGGTGATGGTTTTAGGACAGTGTCCTGTGGTGGAGATGGTTTTAGGACAGTGTCCTGTGGTGGTGATGGTTTTAGGACAGTGTCCTGTGGTGGTGATGGTTTTAGGACAGTGTCCTGTGGTGATGGTTTTAGGACAGTGTCCTGTGGTGGAGATGGTTTTAGGACAGTGTCCTGTGGTGATGGTTTTAGGACAGTGTCCTGTGGTGATGGTTTTAGGACAGTGTCCTGTGGTGGAGATGGTTTTAGGACAGTGTCCTGTGGTGGTGATGGTTTTAGGACAGTGTCCTGTGGTGGAGTTGGTTTTAGGACAGTGTCCTGTGGAGTTGGTTTTAGGACAGTGTCCTGTGGTGATGGTTTTAGGACAGTGTCCTGTGGTGGTGATGGTTTTAGAGAGATTCTGACACACACACACACACACACACACACACACACACACACACACACACACACACACACACACACACACACACACACACACAATTATTATAGACACGTTGGAAACGTGACGAATGGAGCTCAGGTTCTCCTGACTCTTTTTCACTGTCATCGTAGTACGTCGTCTACAGTGAGAGAATAAATGAGTGCATTTGAGCGCTTTCTATTTTTTCCCCCAAGCCTATCAGACCGTGGGTGTGTATGAAACGGAGCAATAACCATTCACTGTGTGCATGTGCATGTGTGTGCGTGCGTGCGTGCGTGCGTGCGCGCATAATGTGTTGGTTGCATTGACTTACAGTGTGCTAGTGAGTGTTCCAGTGCCCTGGCTGGCCTCCAGCAGCAAATTAAGGGGATGTGGGGGGGTGGTGTTCTGCTGCTCTGACTGACCACACTATTATCATCGCTGTTGCTGCAGAAACCTCATATCTCCATATTTCAACGTATGTTTTTTCCGCTCCCGTAAATGAAGGCCCTGCTTCATCATACGAGAGTGTCGCACGAAGGTCGTGAAAATAGCCGATCTGATCTACAAGCTCACATTGCGCCTGGTTGGTTGGATTATTGTCTCCACCAGCCCGAAGGCATGGGGAGAGAGTATGTTTTGCACTCCGTCCGTGTGTGTGTGTGAGTCCGTGTGTGTGCATGTGTCCGTCCGTCCGTCCGTCTGTTACCAGCAAATCTCCGGCACCGTTAACCCGGTCGATGCCACATTTTGCACACACACTCCCTGGATGCCATCGATGAACCTCTGCCCCAAAACTTCCAGAACGGCCTGTTTTAGCGCCACCAGGAGGCCGACTTTTGAAAAACATTTTTTTAATATTACTCCTACAGATTCTGTCCAGAAATTCCGCAAATCGTTACACACTATCTCTATATTCATGTGTTCAAGACGGATCTGTCCGATATTTCATATTCCACCCTAATTGGCTAACATTGGCTTTCAAAGTTTGCAGGATTGGCCCATTTTGAATAAAAAGCCTCAAATCATGAACAGAGCGTGCAATTTACGTGAAATCTTTCACAGACTTTCCTACTAGCCTGAGGAATATATCCCACCCTTTTCACATTGGCCTGTTACAGCGCCACCAACAGGTGGATTTTTGCAAAACACATTTTTGGAACAAAATGCCTCAAATCATCCAATTGCCATCCAATGAGTAAGAAGAAATGTCACCCTTTTCACATTGGCCTATTATAGCGCCACCAGGAGGGCACAACCTGACCTGCCCTGGTGGAGACCCTAGTTTCACAGTTTTCTCAAGATAATAATAAAACAATATTTTTTATGTTTTGACATACAAGGTTTCTGGCCGACAGCAACGTTTTGTTCACATACTTGGATGTCGTCCTTCAGACCTCTCACCACATCTTTGAGTTGCCAGGTTGGGTGAAGGATAAGGAGATTTTTTTTTTTAGAACTGTAACTCAAATAGTGTCAACCTTGGTGCTCACTCACACCGGGCAGAATCCCACCCAAATGTTTTGAAAGGTCAGTCAGCAGAAGGCTCCAGAGTCGAGACCCCTTTGCTCTCAACCTGTCCAATCACCATTCCCCCCCCCCCCCAGCTTGGGGAGTTGCTAGGTAACCACAACCAGCTGTTGGTGTGTGGAGGGAGGACCGCCTCCCCCCAGCCCGGCTCAACTCCACGTCGACTGTAGCGAAGGGGAACAGTTTTCTCTGAGGGCTCGCTGCGAACTGAGCGACCGCGGCTGTGAGGGGCCCTGACATCACCGTGCCATGGAAAAATCGCCTCACTTCCTTTTGTTTTCACATTTTTATTGTTCCGCTGACGGAGGGACTGTGTGTGTGTGTGTGTGTGTGTGTGTGTGTGTGTGTGTGCGTGCGTGTGTGTGTGTGTGTGTGTGTGTGTGTGTGTGTGTGTGTGTGTGTGTGTGTGTGCGTGCGCGTGTGTGTGAGAGAGAGTAGTGAGAAACAGAGAAAGAATGAGAGACTTTGCCATGTATCACAGGCCTAAGTAATTGGTGCTCTTGCTGGCCTGCGTTTCATCATCTCACTCACAAAGGAAGGAGGTGGAGGCAGAGAGGAGAGAGAGAAAACTCTCTCTCTCTCTCTGTGATGTGAAAAATCGTGTGTGTGTGTGTGTGTGTGTGTGTGTGTGTGTGTGTGTGTGCTCATGCGCGTGCTAAGCTAAAAGATGGCTAATAACAGTGGAAAATCGGATCAGGATTAAAAAAGGAGCTATTTTCACTACTTATTAATTTTTATTTTATTTTTATTCATGGACTTTCTTAGATGTGTATGTTTGTTTGTTTGTTTTAAAATGTATAATACTAGAATTTCGCGGCCGCTTATTATTATTCAAAAAAAATATTTTGAAATATATATTTTCTTGTGTCAAATGTAGCCTACGAAAGAATATTTGATCTTTACTTGAGTTGTGACCCATAACAATTGGTCTGTGACCCACACATGGGTCCCGACCCACTGTTTGGAAAACAGTGCTCTAGTGGAGACTGTGAGGTGTACAAAGCAATTATTTAGCCAGCAACAATAGCATAGGTAAATTAATCCACCTCTGGAGTCCCATGGCGGCCTAGTTCGCCTTTCAAAGTTCAGGCTTGCCCCCACGGAGGAAGGCCCTGCAAACAACCCACAGCTAAATCTGAGAGGCGTACATTATTAACAGCCAAATCAAACAGCCCTCGTAACCCAAACGAGGCATGCCAGGGAAAACCACAAAAACCACCAAACCTATCATTTACGAGATATGGTTAGAATAATCTTGACAGTGAAATATGAGAAGCAGATTGTGGGCCGTGTTACCTGAGGCGAAGTTAAACTCAAGGAGAGGAAAAAAGATTGAATGTTTGGATTTCTATTCTTTTATGGTCTGTATTTTTTAAGCTCTTTGTTTGCACTCTACTTGACGTTTCCTCTTCCTCCGAAAAAGCTGTTTGACTCATTCGTCTGGCAGGGGGTTGCGTTCTCACATGGCCAAACTGGGATGGGGGAATTAGACAGCACATCGTATTCACATAGGAAAAGCCCATTTTACATGAGTGACTCTCTTTTTATCGCTTTGTTTTTGCATGCAAAAAGATCACTCCTATTTCTATTGTCACAATCCAAAAAAGCTTTTAAGTTGCAACAACATCTGTAATCCATTTTGTGGGCTGGGGAGTGGGGTGGGGTGGGGTGTCTGCCAGAGTCTTTCATAGTACGCTGACGGAGACTCATCCAGATTGTGATTAGTGTTGGCAATGACACCTAAGTGCAGTATCAACGTTAAAGTCTGTTGCAGTTCCCCTTGAGAGATGTCATAACACAATACCTCTGCGGACCTCGGCGGAATAACATTCTCCACAAGCTCTGGAGCAGTCGTGCCCAGCGGGGGGTCAGATTGTGTTTTGTGGGGGTCATTTAATCATTAGCCGGAGTGCTGGCATTGGCCTCTTTAGTACTTTCTTGGCGCGCGAACAATGGTGGCCGTTGTGCGGCAGACAGAATACCTTGAGTCGGCAGGACATTTTGCATACAAGCATTGCTGGTTTCCATCAGAGAGGCTGCGAGCCAAAATATCTCCAACACCTAATGTAAAACATCCCCCATTGATGTTGTTTCTGTTACCGCTCCCTTTGTTATTAGCCACAAACTGCCTCTACAAAAGTAACTCTGTGTAGAGCTATTTTTCCCCCTTTAGAGAGTGTAATGTTTGGTCTAAAGTGGAATTGGTCTGTGTTTGGACAGGGAGGGTTCTGCCTCTGCTCCCATTTCCTATGCGCCAGGTTCTGGTTGCGGCTGGCTGGGTGTGGCCCGCAGGAGGCTGCCAAACTCTCCACAGCAGTGCCAATCCAGGGTGAAACTGCAGACGAAAGAGAGAGAGAGAGAGAGATGGAGACAGGAAGAGATGCACGCACAGATAAGTTCAGAGAGAGAGAGAGAGACACACAAAAAAACCCGATGCCCAATTTTATACTTATACTACAATGAGAATAGCTGAGCTACAAGAGTTTGTAGATCTGCTATTGTGGTATAAATCAGGCTATACAGACAAAGAAAGGCCCGTGGACACAAGGGAAGAACTGCAGTGCTGGCCAAATAGTTGTTGGAGCAGTTAGTTGTACAGTAGATCATCCAAGGAGCTAAATCACTTTTCTTATGCTCGTCTGTAGCTGGGCTGTGGTGCTATGTGACCAGCTGTGCTGTGATGGGGGTGGAGGAGGGGTGGGATGGGATGGTGGAAACCTCATCTGAGAACTCATCTGCTATGCCATAATGGAAGACCTTTCCAGGGAGTGTGGGGCAGGGGGGGTACTATGGGAGTCAGCAGCAGTCAACGAGATTGGCTGTCCTACACACAAACTTGCACACATTATACGCGTGCGTGCTTGTGTGTGCATATGTATGCACATAACGTGTGTGTGTGTGAGCGTGTGCGCGCGACTGCGAGTGCGTGTGTGTGCACATGTGTGCACATTTGTCTAGAGCTTGTTGTCTGCTTATATTACAGTCAGTAGATCATGTAAACGTCCACTCCATCTCATTTTCATAAACACACACAAGTGCATTGGTTCATGTTGGCCATCTTCACATTTTGGTTTTGTTTTGTACGGCTGAGAGACCTGGAGACGAGACAGTAATTGGTATAGAAAACCAATAAGCTTCCTTCACCGTGGCAGCCAGGTATTTGGGCTGCTCTAAAGGCCTCGTTAGCAGCTAATTAGCAACCGATTCATCATGTATTTAGCTTAGCCTCATGTTATGCCTTATTAGGCTTGTTAAAGGCTATTAGCCACCAGGAAATAATTAATCAACAGCATGTTGACCTAGTTCCTACAAGTGAGTCATGTGTGCGCGTGCGCACGCACACATGACTCACACACACACACACACACACACACACACACACACACACACTCCCACACTACTGTGTGTACTGTACGTGTGTACATGTATGTTTTGTTTCTTCTCCTCTTCCTCCTGTCTGTGTTTAGACATATCGCTGCTGCTGTTGGGCGGAAACCTTATGTCCAAATATTATTTTTCAGGATTTAAATTAAATAACAGCAGCTCTACAAACTCAAAACACGTCACATCGTGACACGTTTTCAGCTTTTTATACTTTTGTGAGACTGTAGTATGACAAATTATTTACAAAAAAAACCACGCAGGAGTGTGAGGGAGGAAGTTTGAAAAAGAAAAACCGTGCGTGGACTGGAGTAGAGCCTGAGTGATGCCATAGTTTTGGGTCCAGTGGCAATCCTGATTGTAGAGAGTCCTTTGTTAGCTTGGAATGCCAATCGATGATGTCATTGGTAGGCAGGTTTCTGAACTGCCCATTGACCCACCAATGAGACACAGAGAGAGTAGGCTAGACGGAAATTCTGCCAATCATATGAGGAGAGTTAGAAAGGATCAATTATATGAAGATAAGTTCGAAAATGGGTGACGTGCTCCCTTTTAAGCCATATTCAATCTAATAATGGCAATATTTTGGCCAAACCTATACTGTATATCGGCAGGGCTCTACTGTGGAGCCACAGGTGTGTTTGGCTGACAGCCCCTTGCTCTATGCACAACCCTTGGCTTCTACACATACATACATACACACACAACCATATTCAACCAGTTCTCTCTCATGAGAAGAATACCTCCCTTCAGCACATGGTGTTCTGTTGAACAGAGGGATGGAGGTCATTTCAACACCTCGGTCCTGTTCATCACTTCCTCGTAACTCACATCCCCCTCCCTTGCTCCACTCTTGTTCCTCTCTTTTTCATGACATTTCTTCAGTAAATAGAACAGATTGACCGAGAAATGGTGCTCCCAAACAGTGGGACATTTTGGGAGTATATTTCCCCCAAGAAAATTTCAAAAGAACTTAAAACAAATCAAAGAAATTCCATACATTTAGATAAATAAAATGTATTATTATAATTATTTTAAGAAGTAGGGAAAATATAGCTCATCTACACGCTCACAGCGTGCCACACTGCATTGCGTTGTACCGTTGTTGTACCGTGTACAGGGCTTAAAGTTCTCATAGGGGTCATTTAATGAGATCAGTGCAGATTTGCAAAAAAAACATTTCCAGTCTTCGCATTGTTTTTGGCTTTAAGCCCTGACCGTGTAGAGCGGCTATTTTCACTGTTTGGGTCCTAGTAGGAAGATATCAAAACCACTGGGCTACAGAGGACAACGTGTGTCTGGTTTAAAACCCCACAGCCTTGCGAATACCACAGGCTGAGCCTTGCCCTCTATCGTCTTCAAGTCAGCATTGTGACTATATGACACACACTGACCCTCCTTCCTCGCTTTGTCTCCTCAGAGACGTCCACCTTTCGCCAATGGAAGGGTATTGAGGACTGAGGGCAGAGAGGGTATTCCCCTTCTCTGCCCTCAGTCCTATCTTTCTTCTATCTTGTCTAAATAAAACAAAAACTTTAAATATATATTTTAAATAAATTCCATATAAGTCTGCCTCTCCACATACGGTATGAAGATTAGGGCAAAAATAATTCAGGGTGTCTGTCTTCCTAGTTTTTCTCCAATAATCAAATAATATTCTTACCATTGCTCTTGCTATTGCTAATACATTGGCTGGGCTTCTCAAATAAATGTTGTGTCGCACGTATGGTGCAGCGCAAGCGCACATGCCCTCCAGGCCGCACACAGAAGCCTGTTTGCTGCCCAATTGGCTGCATTGTAGCACCATGTTCTTTTTTGGGAAACACGACATTATAGACATAAAACACCTAGGGCTGTATTTTGCGTGTCTTAAGTACCAGGTCTTATTCCCTAACTTGAGTAAACTAAAGACCTGGAGGCGTGGTCAATGCCATTTGGCTATTCTGAGTGGCCAAAGAGCATTGATCACGCCTCCAGGTCTTTAGTTTACTCAAGTTAGGGAATAAGACCTGGTACTTAAGACACGCAAAATACAGCCCATAGACTAGAGCACGCAACCCTATCGGGCTTTTGAATGACACCACCTAATACTTCGGTAGACTCGATGCGAATGGGCGGAGAAGTGTGTGTGTGTGTGTGTGTGTGTGTGTGTGTGTATCACACACTGACTGTTCTTTTGGACACATGGCCGAGGCACATGGAGACGGGAGCGCAAAATGATCCTTAATCAGTTTACAATCTGTACTCCTATAGATTAGGCTATCCGATCATCATATGAAATTAGTATGCTACTATGCATAATATATGCCATACAGTTTATAGATCATGCTTAAGCATTTGTTTAATTTTGCAGTATTTATAATTTAAACAAGATTAAGAAAGTCTCCAGCATGTGGATCCCCGCACACAGTGACAGCCCTCCATGACAGAATAATGCTCCGTACACTGCAGTGTTTTTATGTGTTTCCTTAAGCAATTGATTAACACCATCGGGGCACATGACGTAAATCACCGTCAAGTTCAAGTGCACGGACAAATTAGTGCTATGAAAACGGATCCATCGTCAGCAAGCCTAGAGGCGCTTGCTGACGATGGGCATATTTTATTAATGGATTAAGTAGGCCCGGGTCCTCAAGGTGTTAATGTACTCATCTGACCATATTTCGATGAGGGCTTCGGTCTCCTCATTCGATCACGTCGGTCTATTTCACGTTAAGGGGACATCTTAGTGCTGCGTAAAATATCCCTTTTCCGTATCCAACTTTATTTTACTACTTTCATCCGCCACATTGTTTGCTTCATTATTTGATGCAATTGCATTCCCACCTGCACCCAATTGAAATCAAGATGGGGGGGATGACATGCAGTAAAGGCCGTCGGGATCGGGAGTCGAGCCCGCGGCACACTGCCAGACTGGATTACCAGCCAAGGTGCCTGGACCGCTGAGCCACAGCCCAGGCCAGTAGGATTCGTTTTAATCGCAGTAAAGCATTCTGGTGTGAATGCGACATACGTGTTTTACTGTAGGCTACTGTAACTGTGACTGGTGTCAACTTAAACAACGTCAGATGTATTCAGGATAATGGTTAATTAAACGATTCTGGTAACATGTTTCTATATACATATTTGGACAGCATGAGGCACTCAACAATGTCAACAATGCAGTCATGGTGCCAAATGGTGACTGCCTTCATCTAATTTAGATATAAAAACAAACATGTTTAGGCCTACTTCAGCATCAAAGAAACTAAATTGCCATATATAGGTATATATAAATATATATTTTTGAGGGGCGCTAGCCCCTACAGGTTTAATGTTTGTTTTTAGTTAAAGAATGGGAGGCTATTGTGCAGTCAAAGTTACCAATACAAGCTAGTTAATTCAGCATTCTTTTATTGACCGGTCAGGCCGGCCTGGTAGGCCTCAGGCCACCCTGGTAGGCCTCGGACGAGGCCTACTAGGCCGCACTTCATTCCAGCGCCTTATAAGGAAAGTTGCGTGGCACACGTTGAATATCTATGTTCACAGTGAAAGGGGACGTGTTGTGGAAGAACCACACGCCCACTCCCTACGCATGGTCCCTTTGAGAAACTCAGCCATTGTACTTTGTGCTTGATAGTGACGATAAGATAACGGCCTCATGAACCTTTCACTGTTTGTGGTGGTTAAAGTCTGGTTTCTTTTCCGAATCTTAACCAGTGCCATCCAGTCTATAGGGAATCTGGCAGGGCTGGACTGAGACAAAAATACGGCCTAGGTATTTTCATGGAATTTGGCCCAGACTGGCCCACCACAACTAGCACGCAGATACTCTATACTGACGTTTTGGGTCGGGGCCCATACAAATACTTGAAATACAAGCCCTTAACACCACCACATTTACAGTACAACATATATACACAACCAACAGACAAATAATTTAACATTTGGCCCAGACCAGCCCACCAGAGGGTCGGCCCACCGCACCGGTCATATCCACCCCTGGAATCTGGTCCTTGACATGCACGCAGGCAGGCACACAGAGCTTTTCTGAATCCGCTCATACTCTCTATAGACCAGGTGTCTTCAACGGTGGGTCCTGAACTGCAGGGAGGCCACCAAATCTGTGTGTGGTATAGGGACTTTATGATTTACATTAACCACTTGAACCCTCGCATATTCTGAGGGCAACTTTATTTTCGTCAAAGAGGTTTGGTGTAGAGGGGAAAAAAGAGCAGAGCCAAAGCCAAAGCTTTTCAAAGTATTGAGGGTTTAAGTCGTTAAATGTCTGAAAACATGAATTCAATGTAGCAGGGGGAGCCAGTTTCATATCTCTCTTAGCTAAGGGGTCCTTGGCCTGAAAAACAAGACCCCTGCTCTAAACCAGATATCCAACTTGGCAAAAATGAATACCAGTCTACTCCCAGAAGGTCAAATTAAATGCCACCAAATGCAAAAGCATTTTGAATGATCATTTTTTGTTCCTCGTGTTGAGAGGCTTATATTCATCTTGATCCAGGCTGACAGTGTCCCCATCTGCAGGGCATGGTGGCCACTGGTCACTCACTGGAAAGGAATGATCCATGTCTCACTATGGCAGCTTTCTCCATTTTAGTTGTGTTTTTGTTCCATTACATGTCAAGATGATGTCTGAGGCTGAAAGAGATACGGCAACGGCTGAGTGTTCTGTTGTAACGTGGTGAGGGATTCTGCACAGCAGCAGCAACAGTAGCGTGTTCCCCCTTGTAAGTCCATCGCCACCTTTTTCCATGTGGATATTGCCGCAGTCGGCATTGCATGCAGCGGTCGGTGGTTAATTTATCTCCGGCTTCGGCTATTTCCGATTAGCCGAAGTATAAAACGGGGCTTACGTTGTTAAGCGTGATTAACAGCTACACACCTTTTATCTCAGCAAGTTAATTGAGGGATAACAGTGTGGCACTGTTTTTTTTTCTGATGGCATGTTGTGGTGTACAATATTGTCTTTGCTGCGAAGAAGAGAGAGAGAGAGAGAGAGTGTGTGTGTGTGTGTGTGTGTGTGTGTGTGTGTGTGTGTGTGTGTGTGTGTGTGTGTGTGTGTGTGTGTGTGTGTCGGGGGGGGGGGGGGTAAGACAGAGGAAAAGTCAAGAGAGAGAGAGAGAGAGAGAGAGAGAAGCGAATTGGAGGAGTGTGGGAAGGGGCAGAGCCTGGACGTCCTCTCCAGTAGCACAGATGCCACTAAATAAAATATTTCATAATCCTGCCCAAATCCTCTAATCACCATGACAACAGGCTGCAGGGAGCCAGGGAGTGGTGGTGTGCAGAATGCCCACCACCACCACACCACTCTCTCTCTCTCTCTCTCTCTCTCTCTCTCCCTCTTTTCTATATTTGTTTTCTCTTCACTTTTTGTGCTGCCAACAATGTCCCAATATTAGAACATCCTTTTAGGGCTGCAACTATCAATTTTTTTTTACCATATAGCGATTTCTCTATCGATAGCTTTTATTTATTAAATGTGACCCCTTCCAGTATTTTCACCCACAAGTCGGCTCTAATGAAACTCCACAACATTTGTTTTTGTGGTTTTCGTTTTTTGCCACATTAACACAGTTGGAATGTTAAAGAATGTTTTTATTCCATCAGAAAGTCATTTTGTGTCATTAAGTCGTTGTAATTACATTGCAAAAATGTCTCTGTAATTAAAGATCAAACATCATATGAAAGCTTACATTATGTAGTTTCATAATATGTAAAAAACTGAAAAACTACCATGGCCCCCTTGTTTCTCAAACCACTGTACTCGGTCACAAATGATCAATTATCAATAGTTTTTATAATCGACATGGGTCACAGGAGGAAATTAGTCCACTGTATGTCCAGTCAATGTGTCAGCCGGTCAGTCGAACGCTGCAGTGTGCAACGGATCATTTAAATAATCCATTAAATAAATGTAAATAAATGAAGACATTGTAGAATTTTACCCATTTAGACCCGAGGCCGGTTCTAAAAAGATTCTGGAAAAACTTCAAATTCTCATTATTAAAAAAAAGAAAAGAAAGCAATAATTGCAGATCTACAAGCTTGATCAACAAAAGCTGAGCTTATAGATCTTATTTTAGTACACACCGACCACCGGTTACTATGAAGTATGGCTCAGGTGGTTGTAATCAGACAAATCCATTTAGTCGCTTATAAAAAAGTAAAGAATCCCCCCCCCCCCCCCCCCCCCCCCACACACACACACACACACAAAAATGCTCCTCTATATTGTTTAATTAATCTGTAAGGTGATAGATGAAGAAGATATGAAAATGATCACTAGATGCAGCTCTACACTGCCATATAAATGTTATAGGGACAGTATTTCCTGAAGCCTCTGAGGCTGTTTGTCCCTAAAGGGCTGCTATGGTAATGATGTCACCATCCTGTCAGACATTTAAGTAGGAGAGACGGACAGGACAGAAAGGCAGGAAACCCTCGAGGCATAATATCGTCAGTGTAGTCTGGAAACCTTGTATGTCCCAAACCGTCCGTCCAAAACACCACCTGTGTTCCTGTGGGTCCAACGCCAATAGTCACAAGCTCTTGTTAATACTTTTCATTGGATCAATATTTATAAAAGCCATACGGACTGAACCTCTGTTTTCTCATTGCTTTAGCAAAAATATAACAGATCTGCAAGCTCACAGCGCCTCATGATGCAACGCATTGTGATCTTGTAGATTGGCTATTTTTGCTGCTTTTGTGTATGTATGACAAAGTAGGGCATTCATTTACAGGAATAAAAAAAACATACAAAGGAGATACAAGGTTTCTGCCTGACAGCGATGATATATTTGCACGGTTCGGGGAAACCTTGTCACTCACAACCAGAACTTCGCCAATGCATTATTAAAGGACTACTGGTGTATTGTGGCACTGGAACTATGGGGGGTCTGGTGAACCGTGAATGTACAAGCACACATATTTGTTTTTACTTAAGGAACAGGAGCAATAGTAATTCTCGGACATGGCAACTTCACATGCGCGAGTGCGCGCACACAGTACACACACACACACACACACACACACACACACACACACACACACACACACACACACACACACACACACACACACACACACACACTTTAGCCTGATGGTTCCTGCATGGTGATAGGATAATGGAAACGATGACCTCATGGGGTTATAAGACCTGTTGCCTGGTAACAGAGTGGGGAACAGTGATGAGACACTAGAGGGCTACAGTAGTCACATCGCCATGGGTGTCTGTGTGTGGCTTTGTGTCAGCATGCTTGTTGCCTTGCGTGCATGCACCTGTGTGTGTGTGTGTGTGTGTGTGTGTGTGTGTGTGTGTGTGTGTGTGTGTGTGTGTGTGTGTGTGTGTGTGTGTGTGTGTGTGTGTGTGTGCACGCACGCACGCAAATACAGTACGTGCTTGCTAGTTGCTATTGACCAGTGTTGACAGGTGAGGGAGATGATCATAGTGGATGAAAGTAGAAAGCAGGTCAATCCCGTTTGAGTCAGGGTATTGACTCTATTGAGCCGTGTGTGTGTGTGTGTGTGTGTGTGTGTGTGTGTGTGTGTGTGTGTAAGCATGCATGTGAGTGAGTGTGCATTCATATGAACGCTTCTCATTTTTGCTGTTCTTTAACCTACCGTACGTTCCATTGCCCACTGGAATGTGTGTGCCGTAAGCATATAATTAACCTCTCTCTCTCTCTCTCTCTCTCTGCCCTCTCTCCCACTACATTTCTTTGTCTCTTTCTCTACCCTCATCCCTCCACCGTTACTCTTGGTTTTCCCTTTCCCTCCTTTCATCCTTGTTCCTTCTCTCTCGCTCTCTCTCTCTCTCTCTCTCTCTCTCTCTCTCTCTCTCTCTCTCTCTCTCTCTCTCTCTCTCTCTCTGCAGGTATCCGGCCCCAGATCATGAAGAACGGGCCGATGCACCCGCGCCCCCTAGTGGCGCTGCTGGACGGGCGCGACTGCACGGTGGAGATGCCCATCCTCAAAGACCTGGCCACCGTGGCCTTCTGCGACGCACAGTCCACACAGGAGATCCACGAGAAGGTAAGCCAGCGGTTCATACCACTAATCCATGTCATTGATCATGAAACATTATCCAATATTTCATGAAAATAACCGGGCATTAAGAAACACCTATTTTGGGCATGTAATTTAGGTGAAAAGTTTAATAAAATCACTGAGAACTGAGTGGTGCAACTCCCCTCTCCCCCTGCCCCCCCCCCCCTCTCTCTCTCTCTCTCTCTCTCTCTCTCTCTCTTTCTCTCTCTCTCTATCTGTCTCTTATTAGCAGGCAACAGTGCAGCACTATCTCTCTGTTTCTGGCACAACAGCGCCACTTTTGCCCCTACTGCTACTCAACGTCACACACATAGGTTAACACACACATAGGTTAACAGTTTAACACGGACATTGCTGTTCCTTGGAGTGGTTGCACCACTCAAAAAAAGTATAATAATAAAATCTAATAAATGTGCTTCTAGATTATTCGATTCCTTGAAAAAGTAATCAATAGAATAATCACATAGAAAATAATCAACAGCTGTAGCCATAGAGAAGACCTACAGTACGCTGCATTTACTAATGTCACATATTCATAACATGCACATTGCACGCGTGTTGTCTTGGCCAAAACTGGACAAGTTCCATGATGATGAATATACATTCTGTTCAGAGAAGATACAATCTCTGTATGTCCTCTTCCTCCCGGTGTTAATAGTATGGCAACCCCTCTCTCCCAGTTAGAACCATAATGGTTTCATCTCCTGCTCTGATGTCAATGGCTGCTGAAGTGCCGCAGTGTTAAAAAGGGAGACGAGGGGGCTGCTAATGGAAATGCCATATAATTATATTGCGCCAGAGTGCTATGAAACATTTCTGTTTCGCTTAACGCCTGGACACGGTGCTCCTCTGGAGCTGGTCTGTAACAGTTTGTCCATATATACTTACATCTGTTGGGAGAGAGAGAGAGAGGGTGTCTGGCATTTTAAACAATATAGGCTGTATCCATTTTTGAGAAAAACAGTGATATCTTTTTTTTTCTGCGCGTGTGTTGAAAAACGAACTACTTTCAGAGTTTACTGATCGTGGTAATCTTTGATAGTGGATTTTATTTCATTTATTTGTCAATGTTTCCACATGCTGGGTACTGTATGTGGTGCTTCTCATCATTAAACAGGATGAAGAAAGCTTAGAAGACGAGCAAGATTTGAGTAAAGTGCTACAGGGCACACTTGGGGGGGGGGGGGGGGGGGGGGTGTATTTTGTCATATTTCATACCACTTCATCTTACCTGAGACATGGTTTCCTATTGCTCCCTAGCTCACACGCACCCAGTCTTCTCTGTCCAATTAAATGATATCTGAGTGAATTCATTGTACAAAGGCCCCCTCTGGGAGCAAAGATATTGGCAGCACTCCCATGAGCACAAGTGCTTAGCAGAGGGTGCAGAAGGGGCACCGTGCACACGGTACACACACACACACACACACACACACACACACACACACACACACACACACACACACGCACACGCACATGCACACGCACACTGTCAATGGATGCAGTGCAAGATCAGTGCCATTATTCTACGGCAGCATGAGCTCGGGGCTCAAGCTCACAGGAAAATAATAAATCACGTGAGACACACAGACAATCACACTGGAGGTTTCTTTTGTGCGGCGCACATTCAGGCATGCATGCATGCACATACACTCACAAACAAAACAACAAGGACCCTCTGCTGTCTTTATGCCTGTTGTTGCCTGAGGATGAGTCAATGTAGTTTGCAAATAGGAGTTGGGGGTCATTGTCCCCGTTTTGTGGCGCGCAATCCCATGAATTTTCAGTGAGCCATAAAAATTCATGGGACATGAAAATCTCTCACCTAAAGCTTCTAATCATAGGTAGCGACTGCAAAGAGCCAGCTGAACAAGGTCATTAGCATAACATAACAGAAAAAGAAAAAACGGTTGCCTAATTCGGTTTTTTTACTCTTCATGTGAACTGCTATGTTGTTTTTTTACTCTTCATGTGAACTGCTATGTTGTTTTTTTACTCTTCATGTGAACTGCTATGTTGTTTTTCGCTTAACAATCTGCGACGACACTGTCATTTTTTCACAAGTCCCATAATCTCTGCTATAAAACCGGCCACTGGCTAGTTTGACTTTCAGCTCAAGTAATGAGATGAATGCACAACCAGGGAGACTTAACCTTGAATTTAGCAGCCCCTGCCTCGTCCCACTCCAATAAAAGTGTTATATGGAAATGCATGGCTATAGGCTAATCTGGCTGGGTCAAGCTAATGCAGTTAGCGGGGTGTGAATTTAAACCTGTTATTCAGCCACTTGCTTACTGTGCTTCCTGGGTATCTTGGCAGCTGTCAGTCTGCTTTATGGACTTCTGCCTGCATCCATTCCTCCCCCAGCCTGGTCTGCAGGTAGTCAGAATGAATGGGTTGTGACACAAGCCAGCCTTGGTAAAAGCACACGTGAATCTGTTGGACGTGCACAGTACATGCACGCAAGCAGACATGCATGCATGCACTTATGGGCATGCACGCACGCATGCATGCACACCCACACGCACACGACGCTCTTAATCCAGAGCGATTTACAGTAAGCAGTAATACATCAAATTCATAGAGATAGTAATCTAGGATCATAGGGAAACCAAGAACCTAATAGTATAATATAAAAAAAATCTATAATCTTATGCATGCACGCACGCACGCACACACACACACACACACACACACACACACATATATGAGCAATACTTTTGTTTCAGATTTGGAGAAACCGGGCACACAAAATGTAGGTAATTTACTCACAAATCCAATGTCGCTATTGATTGATTGATTGGTTGCCATATCACCGGGGGGCGGCAGTGGCTGAGGAGGTAGAGCGGCCGATTGGGACGTTCAATCCCGGCCTCCCTCAGAGTTACTGTCGAGGTGTCCTTGAGCAAGACACTGAACCCCGACACTGAGCCTTGCATGGTTTCCTCCACCATCGGTGTATGAATGTGTGAAATTGTAAAGCTATATAACTATTTACAATTTATATTGGAATGGAAACTCCGTATAATCATATCTATATCTATTTACAGAGAAAGTATACGTATATCATATTATCGTATCATCATTTCATATGGTATCATATGATATTGTAAAATCCAACATCTATATATCCGTGACTGTGACGATGAAGTTAATGATGATATTGAGTTTAAAACTCATGAACGGGACCATTGGCAAATATTGCGCTTATAATGGAAGTGGACGGTGGGGAAACATTTCATTGACGCACCATAGCGGAAGTGAGCGTTGCCTAGCGACGGGGAAGCTACTACTCGGTAGCGAGACCCGGTAGCGAGACCCTTCTGAATCAATAAAAAAACCCAAAAGACATGAAAGATGCTGGTGCTCTGGGCAAACCATAAAAAAGACGTGAAAGACGTCCCTGGCGCTCTGGGCAAACCATAAAAAAAGACGTGAAAGACGTCCCTGGCGCTCTGGGCAAACATACAAAAGACCAAATGAAAGATGTCCCTGTCAGGGAATGAGTTTAAGAGGTGGGCTCTTCTGTGTCCCCCAATGCAGGTGCTGAATGAGGCGGTGGGGGCCATGATGTACCACACCATCACGCTGACCAGAGAGGACCTGGAGAAGTTCAAGGCCCTGCGTATCATCATCCGCATCGGCAGCGGCTACGACAACATCGACATCAAGGCTGCCGGAGAATTAGGTACAGTACGACTTTGGCAGAAATGAGAAGAACGTATGGGAGCCGTAATGCTCAGAGAATGACGAAAGTATAAGGGCTCAAAGCTTCTACAAATTGGTCCGCGTTTGTATGCGAGACAGCCCAGCCGTGTGTTTCGGTCTCTGCAGCAGAACTTTGTCTATTCTCAAACCGTGTTAATATCGCATGGAAAATGTTGAAATGATCTATGTTAATTATCTATTCATGTGGAATGATCTATTATGATCAAGGACAGAGATAAAATAGTGGCAGTGGGGCCCTCTAGTCTCCACAGAGAGGAGCTTTGGAAGGAGGCCAAAGCAATCTCAGTTTTGTACATTGAATGTACATAGACGACATATGTAATGGGAATTATTACACACAGGACATATGTTATGGGGCTCTGATTGCATGTGCTGAGCAGCTGTTGATACATTGATAGTAAATGTGCACTCATGTTTCCATGTTGGACTCCAGGGGGGCATGTGTTCTTAATCAGCACAGGAGTAACTGTGATCTCCTCATTATCTTCATTTTGTACACAGACTTCTTTTACAGACAGACACTGGTTTTGTGGACATACTGTAATTAGTTCGTTTCCTGTTATCCTCTACAGTAATATTCCCATACTTAATCATGTTTGAGAAAGTCAGTTTGAAATATTAATTTAACTTCAAGATAGTAGTTGTTTGATGGTAATTGCAGTACAATTGTTTTGGGGAATATATACTAGCATGTTGACCGCCCCCTTCTGAAACTGATT
This sequence comes from Protomyctophum bolini, assembly GCF_963924005.1. Lineage (NCBI taxonomy): Eukaryota > Metazoa > Chordata > Actinopteri > Myctophiformes > Myctophidae > Protomyctophum > Protomyctophum bolini. The sequence continues at coordinate 33,214,256 of NC_137875.1, read as the reverse complement.
AACCTGACTACGTACGAGCATAGTGCATGCACTATGCTAATCGTCTCTTTGGGGCACCCTTCTAATCATTCCCACAAAGTTTCGTGAAAATTAAACCCATCCATTCTTTATTTTGATAGATATACAGTAACTTCAAGTCCAGTGGAGATGAATACATTTCTCAATGATATTAAAATACAATAAAAATAAAACAAAATGCAGATGAATCGAACTTCATACAAGCTTGAAGCTACCCTTTCATGAGCAAAGGTGTCATCGCTAACAATAACAATACAGTACAGTACAGTACAGTACAATAAAAAAAATGTTTACTTTTACAGTTTCATGTTTCATAAAAGTAGGTTCTGCTTTTATGGATATCTTTTCTAGAGTGATTTTATTTTTTTATTTGATCTTTGCGGTTATTGTACCGTCTCTCTCTAGGCATTGCAGTGTGCAATATCCCCTCAGCGGCAGTGGAAGAGACCGCAGACTCCACACTATGTCACATCCTAAACCTGTACCGACGAAATACCTGGCTCTACCAGGCCCTCCGGGAAGGCACGCGGGTCCAGAGTGTGGAGCAGATCCGAGAAGTGGCATCCGGAGCAGCCAGGATCCGAGGAGAGACGCTCGGTCTCATTGGTTTCGGTGAGCTCTAGTGATTTATTTTGAATCTCTAGTCTAAGACACTGAAGGAGGAGTGTGAATAGAGCTTGAGGGCGAGAAAACCCAATTACAACTTAACATGGAATATTCTGCTAGAGAAGAAGCTCGGATAAATCTCTTTGTTATCTTAAGTTTTAGTTTACTTGGCCCCTTTATTACGAAATCCCTTTTTACAAATTAGGGGGTGTACATTTTCTCCTCTTTAGTTAAACGAGAAGCAGCTTGTTATAAAACCCCACAAGCCTGCTTTATTCATTGGCATACACGTCAATTCCAGCGAGGAATGCTAGCCAGTAATAATGTTAGTGTTCCAGGTGGTGGGTAGAGCTTATTTTTGTAGTACATCTGCTGTCCTATTATTACGCCCAGTGTAATTAGAAAGATTGTTAATTTGAACACCCCTCTGAGACTTGTATGAACACTTAATAAGGGGCAGCAGAAAGGAATAGATTGGCTATTAAAGGCAAACATGCTTCTGCGGAAAAGAAGAAGAAATGTTCAAGGTGACTTTCCAACGATTTCTTTGGTTCCACCCCTCATCTCCCCGCAGGGCGTTCGGGCCAGGCCGTGGCAGTGCGGGCCAAGGTGTTTGGCTTCAATGTCCTCTTCTACGACCCCTACCTACAGGACGGCCTGGAACGCTCGCTGGGCGTCCAGCGCGTCTACACCTTGCAGGACCTGCTCTACCAGAGCGACTGCGTCTCCCTGCACTGCAACTTGAACGAGCACAACCACCACCTCATCAATGATTTCACCATCAAACAGGTACGTAGGCACCTGCTGTATCCAGGGGTGCACTGCACATCGACTGGAGTAGTGCTTCTCAAACCTTTGTTGGGCTTCAGTGCACGACTACAACATTTTGCTTAGAGATTTAGCAGAAAACCTTTTCTAGCACATAATGCTATAACTGACTGTTAACATTCATTCAGACAGTTTGTCAATGTCTCATCATTAAACATAACAGTAAACAATTCCCCCCCCCCCCCCCCCATTTTCCACTTATGGTCACGTACTGTACCCTCTGTAGTACCTCCATACCAGGAGTGCACATACCTCCCTCCATAGTAGAAAATGTGCAAGCACATGCAGTATTGCACATAGACTGTTAATTGAACAGATGTAACCAAATGGTCCAGGAAGGATTAGCCCAGGCTTTTATTTGCGTCTGCATTCGGCTCAAAAAAAAGAAGAAGGAAACACTCAGATCGGTGAACAAATATTATCCAGTGCATTTCTCCAAGCGGCACCCACCCCTCTATACCAGAAAGCATGCTGGCTGGGCCAGTTTAGGAAGGATTGACTTGGTTACACTGTTTGAGCTTTTTATATATATATACAGTATGCATACATGCCTGGATAGTGGATACTCACCCAGACATGCATGTCAGAGGACACACACATTGATTTTGTTTGATTGATTCTTTTCATGATACCGTCGACTGACACGGTCCAATAGTCATTATTGATCTCCGCTGCCATCTGCAGTTTCATCTGTGAACACCATGCTCTGTTCGACTTCCAATTCCATTTGTTTTCTCTCGTTGACCCATGGAGCTCTAGGGCCTGCATATAGTGCCATGCATGTGCCCCTTCCCTGATTCCACTGAGATCGTCCACTTCACATCTGTTTCTTCTCTTACAAATATAACTGATTACAAGCACCTTTGAGGTATCATGGCTTAATGAGTGTGTGTGTGTGTGTGTGTGTGTGTGTGTGTGTGTGTGTGTGTGTGTGTGTGTGTGTGTGTGTGTGTGTGTGTGTGTGTGTGTGTGTGTGTGTGTGTGTGTGTGTGTGCGTGCGCGTGCGCGTGCGCGTGCGTGTGCGTGCGTAGATGCGTCAGGGTGCTTTCCTGGTCAACTCAGCGCGGGGGGGCTTGGTGGACGAGAAGGCCCTGGCCCAGGCTCTGAAGGAGGGGAGGATACGGGGAGCTGCCCTGGACGTTCACGAGACAGAGCCTTTCAGGTGGATAACTTCATTAAATGTCATTGAAGTCAAAGTACTGATATTTTGAAATGCTTTTACTTCCACTCCACTCTACATCTCAAAGGCAAATACTGTACTTTTACTCCATTATAATTATTTGAAAACTTTGTAGATTTAGATTTTCTATATGATAGAAACTTTGACAATTTGAAAATAGTCGATCTTACGTACAAGCTCTTTTTAGCTAATTGTTCGCCCCACAATAGAGACACTATAGGGTTCATCATCATTGTTTCTTTTTCCCTCTTTCCCATATGTTTCTTTCTTCCATTATCTCTTTTTCTCTCTCTCTCTCCGTCTCCCTTCCTTTCTTTGAATAGTTTTAGCTCGGGTCCTCTGAAGGACGCCCCTAACCTGATCTGTACTCCCCACACCGCCTGGTACAGCGAACAGGCCTCACTGGAGATGAGAGAGGCAGCCGCCACTGAGATACGTCGAGCCATCACCGGTACGCACACGACTAACACAGTGGATTTGAACCTTTTTCACGTCAATTATTTTTCACGCCATTATTTAATTGGAATTTGAGCCACGAACCACCATTTGATGAGATTCAGCTTCTCAGACCCAAAACGTAGAATACTTTTATTGTCACTGGATAAGATTTTGTCCACAATTTCTCTTGGTACCAGGCATAGGAGAAATAACAGGCAAATGTTGATCAAAATAACAATTCTTCTACAGTACATTCTCTAATTGTTTAGACTTCTTGTAAATTAGGTAATGCAGATGTTTAACAATAATTTAACTCTTGAGAGTGTACAATGAAAAGAAATACATTTTTCATTGTAAGAAGAAATTTGGTTTAATTTTACGAGCTGGGGACCACCTGGAACCCTCCCAAGGACCACTGGTGGTCCCCGGACCACTGGTTGCGAACCACTGCTCTGACACACACACACACACACACACACACACACACACACACACACACACACACACACACGTGCGCACACACTCTCTACTTCACTGACTCGGTAGTTGTGCATAAATTCACGGCGGCACCACCCGGGGAGTATAATTCATCTGGCTGTCTAATCTCTGACAATGCAGGCCGGATCCCCGACAGCCTACGGAACTGTGTCAACAAAGAGTTCTTTGTCACCTCGGCACCGTGGGGAGTGATGGAGCAGCAACAGCAAATGCACCCTGAGCTCAACGGCGCCACCTATAGGTATGGAATGGGATTTATAATGTTCAGAGAGACTCCCTGACAGGTCACTGAAGCAGCACGGGGCTCATCTATCACTCTCCCCCGCTGTTCACTAGAGCTGTCTACTCTCATTGAACCGTAAGGTATGGAGAAGAGGTGGAACGAAGCCAGTAATCTTACATGTTCACATTTCTATCTGTATTTCTGTTTGTCACAGTTCTATCTTTTTGGGTGTTATGTGGGCTTCCCTCATCATGCCTGCCAAAATGAAATGTGATCCCCTTGTTAGTTTAAGCTGTTCATCTCACAGTCTCTATATTGTCTCAACCCGGACTGAATTGCTTCTCTCACACAGCCGAGTGAACCAAACCATGGTACAGGCCATAGCAACGGGGGGAATGCAAGACAAATTATATACCTAATTCTCAACCAGGTAAATGAATGCTATGTACCACTGTGTTGGGCCAAGGCCTACCTGTAATAGTCAACAATTGCTGAAAGCAATAGCCCTTTTCTCACACTGTACTTTACCTACTCACCCCCCTCATTGGATCCCCAAACCCCCCCATCCTAAAACAGAAAGATAACGCATGTGAAAGTATCACTTAAAAAAGGACAGTGTACAGTAGTTTGCATCTGCAGCTACAATGCTCTTATGGATAGAGACTTGCAATCTGAGTGTACGATAGCTCACATTTCTAGTGCAAAAGGAGGAAATATCTGCAATGAACTGAAAATATAAGCTCCCAGTATTCATGGTTATAAGTCTATAGACTTAATCTGGCATCAAGGATGCTTGACTCATGCACCCACGCACATATTTCTTCCTTTTGTAGTTATTTTCCTTATACCTTATTCTGCAGCTCAATTGGATGTAAAACACACCAGTTCACTCTTTTTCTCATGCATTTCTAAACCCACTCTGCCTACATTTCAAGCAACCAATACGACGTAGTGCAAGATCAAATGTCAAAGCCACAATTCCCTGACAATAAATGTAATCAATATATTCTTGTTTACACACACACACACACACACACACACACACACACACACACACACACACACATAAATGAAAGTCAGAAGGAGGGTGGGTTTCTTTCAAGCGATATTGTTTAAGACAAAGGATAGAAAACAAAGGGATATATCTTGCGCCACCCCTTATACCTAAACGTATTTGCCATTTAATTAATAGCCGATCTACAAGCTCATGACGTGTCGATGTAGATTGGCAAGTTGAACTATTTTTAAATGGTTTTCAAAACAGTAATATATTGCGAATAAGTTTAGGTATAAGGTGTAAGGGTGGTGCAAGATAGGGCCCAAAGTGACTTTGCCTTCTTGACTTTGGTTTTAAGGTTGTTCTGCTGCTTTCAAATAGTTGTGGTTAATTGATAGAATGGGCAGGTAGCTGATGGAAAGGTAGGGCCTGGTGCCTGGTATTAACAAATATTTTGAGATGCATATAATTTTGGGCGATTTAGAAGACATTTGTACAGGACGTCCCGTTGGGATGTATCTCTCTTTTAAAAAGCTACATTATATACAGTACTAATGTAAATAACAGCTTATATTCAATGGACACCGAATCTACAGAAAACTACACTGTCTACTCCTGTTGACAATTGTGTTTCAGAGATTTACAGAAATGCTGTAGACAAGGTCTTGTAACCCTTCTATGTACTTAGAGAAAGTGGTCTTTAGTACTCTGGGTACTTTGAAAGGTATCTACCTAGCGGACCTAGCGTGGTAGCTATTAGAGGCAAAGCGAAGTACAAAGACTGGGAGGAAACTTCCCTAGGATGGCCTTAAATAAGGTCGATCCTATTATCTATTACTAGTCCTTACCCATTCTGAATATATGAACAGCAAATGATGTTCAGTGTGGGTAATGTGATGGGGGGGGGATTGTTTACCCATGTGGGTCTGTTGTGCGGAAAAGTGTGTCCCAGTATTAATCTGTGCCTGTCCCAACATGCATTTCGCTGGTGACACTGGTGACACGTGATTTGCGGGGAGGTGTTTTTTTTTTTGACGCAAATTAATGTAATTAAGATGATTGTTAGAATGTTTGGCGTGTGTAATGCAGGGCAGATTGAGGTTGGAGGACAGGGCTGTGCGGCGCTAGGTTCCGTGAGGTGGTCCGTGCGTTGTGGCGTTGTGAGATGGCGGAGAAAGCGAGCAGCTGTCTTGCTCTATGCTAAGGAAGTACTCTGACTGACTGACAGACAGTCCGCTAAATTATTTATAGGATAACAGTCACTGGTGAGTAATTCCTAATTTATACTGATCCACATGCTCACAACACATCGTTGTTAGCCTGGCCCAGCCAACGTGCCACCGGGCTCATGGCGGTGGTTCACCGATCTGAGTGCCCGCCCCCCTCCTCCCATCCCCAGTAGAAAACAGCGGATAACACTGACGTCACCAAATTTGGAGCGACGCCCCTCTGCACTGTTAATGGTTAGCTAAATACAATGAAGTGGGCTTCCTATACCAGATCTTCTAATGCATTTACCCAGGCTTTCATTTTTGACCCGAATGCGAAAGAAAATATATAAGCCTGGGTACCGAGGATATGAGCTTGTAGATCGACTATTTTTCGATGCAGCGGGTGCACAACACAGCGCACAGCCAATTATGAATCAGGCATGAGCCACTTGGCATTAGTAAGTCAAAGCCCAGGGATGCATACTACTATTGGCATTAGTAACAACGCTCAGGGATGCATAATAAACACAAAAACAGGGAAGAGGCAACATTCATATATCCATTATTTCACCATAATCAATTATAGACCGAAAGAAATGTAGCTTGTTTCTTTCTCGTCCCAAAAAACAAAAACATAGCTAGTTAAGAAAGTAAAAGAAACAAATGTTCAAGAGATTTTCATCCAACCATATGCCAACATACTTGTGGCTGTGATATGGACCTTGCACGACAGTTGCCTGTAAAATATTTACACCTCATGCAGTTTTGATTTAAATAAATTGCATAACTCGATTCAAACATTATGCAAATAATCTTGCAATCTTTCTTTCTTTCTTTCTCATATCCTTGTCCTCTCCCAGACTCCATACTAGGTGTTGTTTAACTACTTAAGCCTGATTTAGACTTCATCATAATTATGATGATGTCGTTTGACAAAACTACATGCTCACAATACGTATGACAAAGTACAAATTAAGTATATAGGCACATTTTTGATCATTTTCGCCGATAATGACATGCCCAAAATGGGGACACCAGGCTTAATGTGGTTAAGGAATCCATTATTGCATTTAGTACTACAGTATCACTTGCCATTTTCAACCTTGCACCATTTCTGAATACCATTGCTTAGAGAATCAAGAGTTTATTTTAGAGTTTCAAGAGTTCAGATAAGTCTGAATTATTAATAATAATAATAATAATAATAGCTTGAATTTATATTTGTTTCTCAGGAGCAGTGCATGGTTTATTTTTTTATTCCCATTTGTCATTTTAGAATTAGAAAACCTTTTACATTTTAATTGGTTTTCAGGTCCATATTCCCATGTAACGTTAGTTTCATATTCTCTAATGGTTTTGTAGGTAAATGTTTGACCAGCTATTAACATGAATTATCAGCTACTATATATATATATATATATATATATATATATATATATATATATAGTGTATTGGTAAAGAGAGAGAGAGAGATTTATTATCAACTTGGTGTTCCCATCATGCCCACTGACTGTGTCCTGATTGCAGGTACCCCCCTGGTGTGGTGGGCGTAGCCCCCGGAGGGACCCCCGGGCCGATGGAAGGGATGGTGCCCGGGGGGGTGCCTATCACGCACGCTCTGCCCTCCGGTACCCACCCCTCACAGGCCCCCTCCCCCAACCAACCCTCCAAACACGGCGACCCCATGAGAGAGCGCATGACCGAGCCGTAGGACTGCTGGGAATGGCAAGGGGCTAACATTAGCCATGTTTTGTACCATGCCAACACACCCACCCCCACCCAGCCACCTGCAACCTACTGCACCAGCAGCCTGTCCGCTGGCACAGCATTCCATTTCGGTTTTTTTGTATGAAACCACCTGACCCATGTGAGGACAGTGGATATTACACATGCGCTGCCACTCCCAAGGCTGGGGCTGACATTCGAACTCATGCTCTGAAGTTCTGAACTCTTTTTCATCCCATTGTCTGTTATCTTTTGTTTTTTTATTTGGTTTAAGTGTTACCATTGGTTTGATTTTTTTTTTTAACATTTTGCCAGAAGGGTCTACTTTGGGACAAGTTGATGACACCCTCCCTGGCGTATCTACCAATGGGAGAGCTTGGAAGGACAATGACTTCACGTTACTGGCCAGCCTCCTTTCCCTATGCTGCCCTCCCTTCACTTTCTACTTAAAGCTTGTGTGTTTGTGTTATTTTCTCCATTATTATAAATTCTGTTTATCTTATATTATCTGTCCCTGTTTAAAATTAATACCCTGTCCCTTTGGTCTTTGGTGTGAGAAAATGAATGACGTTAGGAAAAGTTAGCTGAGGTGGCGTCGGTATTTTCCTTTAGAAATCTGAGCCCGATTATTGCCCATTTCTCAGCCCTTTTGGATGGTGGACCCTGAATGTAAAGAACATATAAGGCAATGTGCGGGAGAGCATTCTGGCCCATGACTCATGAGCTAAGTTGCCCATTTAAACCAAAACAATAAATGAAGGACTGCCATTAGTAGTTAGTTGGATGTTATATGTTCAGTGATGGTCACCTCAAGTTAATATTTGCTGTTGTGATTTATCAAACTCTTGAACTGACATTCAGTACTGATAGCATTTAATCATTTTCATTGAGTGTATCTGCAAAATATCTGGATGAAAACAAGCGACATAGCAGCAGTAGGAAACCAGCCAGGCAGGTAGGAAATGGTTTGGAAAAACAAGAGTAGATCTCTTACTGACTCAGGAAAAAAAAAAGAAAAAAAAGAAAAACTTTCCAGTACCCCACCCACCCCATTCTGTCTGAATCAGAACAGACAAAAACAAATGGCAAGACTGTATTATTGCTTTTCGTGTCTCTCAACCCTTTTCGTGGTATTTTTATATATCAAATGTATGTTTTTTGGTGTTTCAAGATTTTACAGTCCCGTTAGATTTGTATTGCCTTGTGAAATGTTCTTATAATCATAGTCTCATGTGAGCTGCCCTCTCCTCCTTATGGTTTTGTCCTTTCGTTTCTCCGCTCTAATGAAAGCCAGCTGGAGCGCTGGGTGACATCGCGACCTCCGCGAGCAGCAGCGACATCCGCCGTTGTAGAGCCGTGATGTTAGCAAGAGAAAGGCTGTTAGCAGATTGTTTGGTTTTTAGTGTATTTGTATTTGTTTCTTGTACACAGTGAACATATAGCATACGATGCAGTTCAAACATTAAATAAAACATACTGTTCTAATGATGGCCTGTGATACGTTTGTGCACATGCAGTTTTGTAACTGACACCTGTTTTGGTTCTTTATAGTTGATATCTCAATAATCTCACATATAGCTTCCCATGTTTATAGATGTTTGTAGATCTATTGTAAAAAGTCAACTCGATCACGAGTAGTTGCAAAACATTTTTTTAATTAAAAATAAAAAATTCCGCAATTTCGCAATTTTGCAAAATTCAAATTTCCGCAATTTCCGCAATTTTGAATTAAAAAAAAAATTGAAATATAAAAGTTATCCTCGTTTCTCATCATTTTGGACCATGGGATATAGCCTATATCGTACGGCATACTATAGCGCGCCGTATTTCATCATCGCCGCATGGAGACAGAACTCTGCACCATGCATCTCACATGCCTTTGTGGCATAAACATAAAGACAAGGATGTATAAACCGAATGTTGTAGGTTAAAAAATGAGTCAATATAAAAACTGAAACAACAAATCACACTCTTCATTAGGAGTGAAATATTGGGTAAGACTCAGGCCTCTTTTAGACGGCAACCATCTCCAGATAAAACGTCAAAGTCCCGTTACGTTCTCATTTTTATTGACCATTTACATGAGAACGCACACTTGAATGAAAACGCTACATTTTTATTAAAAAAATAATGGGTTATAGCCCATTATTTTTTTTATTTTTTTGAAAATTGCTAAATTGCGGAAATTAAGGAAAAAACGATTGGTTATAGGAGGTTTTTTGATTTTATTTTTTTTCAAATCCTCCAAAATGATGAAAAACGGCGTGCTATAGCCCATGGTCCAAAATGATGAGAAACAAGGCAAACTTTTTTTTTCAAAATTTCAAAAAACGATGGGCTATAACCCATGTTTTTTGAAATTTTGAAAAAAAAGGTTAGCCTCGTTTCTCATCATTTTGGACCATGGGCTATAGCCCATATCGTACGGCATACTATAGCGCGCCGTTATTCATCATTTTTGATGATTTGACAAAAATGAAAAAATGAAAAAAACGATGGGTTATAGCCCATGTTTTTTGAAATTTTGAAAAAAAAAGTTAGCCTCGTTTCTCATCATTTTGGACCATGGGCTATAGCCCATATCGTACGGCATACTATAGCGCGCTGTTTTTCATCATTTTTGATGATTTGACAAAAATGAAAAAAAACGATGGGTTATAGCCCATGTTTTTTGAAATTTTGAAAAAAAAAGTTAGCCTCGTTTCTCTTCATTTTGGACCATGGGCTATAGCCCATATCGTACGGCATACTATAGCGCGCCGTTTTTCATCATTTTTGATGATTTGACAAAAATGAAAAAAATGAAAAAAACGATGGGTTATAGCCCATGTTTTTTGAAATTTTGAAAAAAAAAGTTATCCTCGTTTCTCATCATTTATTATATAGGCTATCATTTCTTTATGTGCTGATCGACCAATATGTTGGGGACACATGCCTACATATTTTATCTGAGATTTGGGAACAATTTATTGATTCAGCATGAAGACTAAAGCCTTCTGAATAAATCTATACGCAAGTGTATGCCTCCGCAAATGTCTACGCCACTTAAGAGGATTTGACGGAGTTTCCGACCAACCTACGTGAGCGTCAAGTTCACGGCCATTTCCTTGAATTCCAAATTAAAATGTGGGAAATCCACGTAAATTCCGCTAGCACGTCACGTCATGTTATCATCGTAAACGGCGTTGTGAATTTGGACCATGGTGTTGCAAAGCAAAAGAAAGCGCTGGTAGTGTACTATCCAAGCTTCTGCCTGAATATAGGGTTCGAAGCCCTACAGCGCTGTAACCTGCTAACCTTAGTCCTGTTGTATGTTCACATTAAATATGAAATTCACTATTTCACCAGTGTGAAGTCAACTTGGAGAAATGGAGAGCAAAGGGTTAAATCTGGACTGACAATCATTGCCACTGACACTCTGCTGATTGTCACTCACTCACTCACTCCCCAATTGCCTCACTAATCAGCATCAGTGCATTCACTGCACCTGAGAGTAGGGCGTTGGCCAAACACAGGAAACACACAAACCTCCATGAGAAACAGCAGTGTGCATCCATCCAAACAGGAGCAACACACACAAACAGCAGAGCAGAACGGTGCAGCCATATAAATGCTGGAGAGACAGCCGGTGAGAGAACTGTATATCTGTGACAGATCATGCCAGTTGCATGCCAGTTCATGGACACTTGTTATTGTTTGTTGTTGTTTATGATGACTTGAGTTGAAGTTAAAGGAAACATGATGGCCAATTGGACATGAACAATAAACATGATCATTTGATTTAAAATACATTTGAATTGATTATTGATTGATAAAAACGTTTCAATGATGCTAATTAATTCAGTTTATTTAATTTACATTTCATGAGTTTATTATGTTTAAAAACTGTTTAGAAACGAATTGAGCAAAAAATGAATTGATTTAGAAATTAGTTGATTAAGAGACACTTAAGTAAAAATGATATTTAGGTGTTTAGAACATGTAAAGTATGTGTATTGATTGAATGTGCATTATACTTACATTAGTTCTTTTTTATTTTCCCTTTAAGGTTTTTCACCTTACCTGACTTACCCACTAACTGACTTACACAATACCTGTACAACTGTACTCAACTACAAAGTAAAGAAGAGTAAAAAAAAGGAAACTGTGTGGTCATTGTATGAGTGAAACCCAGTAACAATCTCCATATGGTCTGTGCCATCCCTTTCAAGCAGGGAAACTGCAAAAAATACTAAATATCTTGACAACCAGTGTTAAGATGCTGTGTTTAGATTACCCCACCTGAAACTAATCTAATACGATATGGGCTATAGCCCATGGTCCAAAATGATGAGAAACGAGGCTAACTCTTTTTTTCAAAATTTCAAAAAACATGGGCTATAACCCATCGTTTTTTTATTTTTTCATTTTTTTCAAATCCTTAAAAATGATGAAAAGCGGCGTGCTATAGTATGCCGTACGATATGGGCTATAGCCCATGGTCCAAAATGATGAGAAACGAGGCTAACTTTTGTTTTCAAAATTTCAAAAAACATGGGCTATAAACCATCGTTTTTGTCATTTCGTCATTTTTTTCAAATCCTCAAAAATGATGAAAAACTGCGCGCTATAGTATGCCGTACGATATGGGCTATAGCCCACGTTCCAAAATGATGAGAAACGAGGCTAACTTTTTTTTTCAAAATTTCAAAAAACATGGGCTATAACCCATCGTTTTTGTCATTTCGTCATTTTTTTCAAATCCTCAAAAATGATGAAAAACTGCGCGCTATAGTATGCCGTACGATATGGGCTATAGCCCACGGTCCAAAATGATGAGAAACGAGGCTAACTTTTTTTCCCAAAATTTCAAAAAACATGGGCTATAACCCATCGTTTTTGTCATTTCGTCATTTTTTTCAAATCCTCAAAAATGATGAAAAACTGCGCGCTATAGTATGCCGTACGATATGGGCTATAGCCCACGTTCCAAAATGATGAGAAACGAGGCTAACTTTTTTTTTCAAAATTTCAAAAAACATGGGCTATAACCCATCGTTTTTGTCATTTCGTCATTTTTTTCAAATCCTCAAAAATGATGAAAAACTGCGCGCTATAGTATGCCGTACGATATGGGCTATAGCCCACGTTCCAAAATGATGAGAAACGAGGCTAACTTTTTTTTTCAAATTTTCAAAAAACATGGGCTATAACCCATCGTTTTTGTCATTTTTTCATTTTTTTCAAATCCTCAAAAATGATGAAAAACTGCGCGCTATAGTATGCCGTACGATATGGGCTATAGCCCACGGTCCAAAATGATGAGAAACGAGGCTAACTTTTTTTTTTCAAAATTTCAAAAAACATGGGCTATAACCCATCGTTTTTGTCATTTTGTCATTTTTTTCAAATCCTCAAAAATGATGAAAAACTGCGCGCTATAGTATGCCGTACGATATGGGCTATAGCCCACGTTCAAAAATGATGAGAAACGAGGCTAACTTTTTTTTTCAAAATTTCAAAAAACATGGGCTATAACCCATCGTTTTTGTCATTTCGTCATTTTTTTTTAATCCTCAAAAATGATGAAAAACTGCGCGCTATAGTATGCCGTACGATATGGGCTATAGCCCACGGTCCAAAATGATGAGAAACGAGGCTAACTTTTTTTTTCAAAATTTCAAAAAACATGGGCTATAACCCATCGTTTTTGTCATTTCGTCATTTTTTTCAAATCCTCAAAAATGATGAAAAACTGCGCGCTATAGTATGCCGTACGATATGGGCTATAGCCCACGTTCCAAAATGATGAGAAACGAGGCTAACTTTTTTTTCCAAAATTTCAAAAAACATGGGCTATAACCCATCGTTTTTGTCATTTTGTCATTTTTTTCAAATCCTCAAAAATGATGAAAAACTGCGCGCTATAGTATGCCGTACGATATGGGCTATAGCCCACGGTCCAAAATGATGAGAAACGAGGCTAACTTTTTTTTTCAAATTTTCAAAAAACATGGGCTATAACCCATTGTTTTTGTCATTTCGTCATTTTTTTTAAATCCTCAAAAATGATGAAAAACTGCGCGCTATAGTATGCCGTACGATATGGGCTATAGCCCACGGTCCAAAATGATGAGAAACGAGGCTAACTTTTTTTTTCAAATTTTCAAAAAACATGGGCTATAACCCATCGTTTTTGTCATTTCGTCATTTTTTTCAAATCTTCAAAAATGATGAAAAACGGCGCGCTATAGTATGCCGTACGATATGGGCTATAGCCCACGGTCCAAAATGATGAGAAACGAGGCTAACTTTTTTTTTCAAAATTTAAAAAAACATGGGCTATAACCATCGTTTTTGTCATTTTTTCATTTTTTTCAAATCTTCAAAAATGATGAAAAACTGCGCGCTATAGTATGCCGTACGATATGGGCTATAGCCCACGGTCCAAAATGATGAGAAACGAGGCTAACTTTTTTTTTCAAATTTTCAAAAAACATGGGCTATAACCCATCGTTTTTGTCATTTCGTCATTTTTTTCAAATCTTCAAAAATGATGAAAAACGGCGCGCTATAGTATGCCGTACGATATGGGCTATAGCCCACGGTCCAAAATGATGAGAAACGAGGCTAACTTTTTTTTTCAAAATTTAAAAAAACATGGGCTATAACCATCGTTTTTGTCATTTTTTCATTTTTTTCAAATCTTCAAAAATGATGAAAAACTGCGCGCTATAGTATGCCGTACGATATGGGCTATAGCCCACGGTCCAAAATGATGAGAAACGAGGCTAACTTTTTTTTTCAAAATTTCAAAAAACATGGGCTATAACCCATCGTTTTTGTCATTTCGTCATTTTTTTCAAATCTTCAAAAATGATGAAAAACTGCGCGCTATAGTATGCCGTACGATATGGGCTATAGCCCACGGTCCAAAATGATGAGAAACGAGGCTAACTTTTTTTTTCAAAATTTCAAAAAACATGGGCTATAACCCATCGTTTTTGTCATTTCGTCATTTTTTTCAAATCCTCAAAAATGATGTAAAACTGCGCGCTATAGTATGCCGTACGATATGGGCTATAGCCCACGGTCCAAAATGATGAGAAACGAGGCTAACTTTTTTTTTCAAAATTTCAAAAAACATGGGCTATAACCCATCGTTTTTGTCATTTCGTAATTTTTTTCAAATCCTCAAAAATGATGAAAAACTGCGCGCTATAGTATGCCGTACGATATGGGCTATAGCCCACGTTCCAAAATGATGAGAAACGAGGCTAACTCTTTTTTTCAAAATTTCAAAAAACATGGGCTATAACCCATCGTTTTTTTATTTTTTCATTTTTTTCAAATCCTCAAAAATGATGAAAAGCGGCGTGCTATAGTATGCCGTACGATATGGGCTATAGCCCATGGTCCAAAATGATGAGAAACGAGGCTAACTTTTTTTTTCAAAATTTCAAAAAACATGGGCTATAACCCATCGTTTTTGTCATTTCGTCATTTTTTTTAAATCCTCAAAAATGATGAAAAACTGCGCGCTATAGTATGCCGTACGATATGGGCTATAGCCCACGTTCCAAAATGATGAGAAACGAGGCTAACTTTTTTTTTCAAAATTTCAAAAAACATGGGCTATAACCCATCGTTTTTGTCATTTCGTCATTTTTTTCAAATCCTCAAAAATGATGAAAAACTGCGCGCTATAGCATGCCGTACGATATGGGCTATAGCCCACGGTCCAAAATGATGAGAAACGAGGCTAACTTTTTTTCCCAAAATTTCAAAAAACATGGGCTATAACCCATCGTTTTTGTCATTTCGTCATTTTTTTCAAATCCTCAAAAATGATGAAAAACTGCGCGCTATAGTATGCCGTACGATATGGGCTATAGCCCACGTTCCAAAATGATGAGAAACGAGGCTAACTTTTTTTTTCAAAATTTCAAAAAACATGGGCTATAACCCATCGTTTTTGTCATTTCGTCATTTTTTTCAAATCCTCAAAAATGATGAAAAACTGCGCGCTATAGTATGCCGTACGATATGGGCTATAGCCCACGTTCCAAAATGATGAGAAACGAGGCTAACTTTTTTTTTCAAATTTTCAAAAAACATGGGCTATAACCCATCGTTTTTGTCATTTTTTCATTTTTTTCAAATCCTCAAAAATGATGAAAAACTGCGCGCTATAGTATGCCGTACGATATGGGCTATAGCCCACGGTCCAAAATGATGAGAAACGAGGCTAACTTTTTTTTTTCAAAATTTCAAAAAACATGGGCTATAACCCATCGTTTTTGTCATTTCGTCATTTTTTTCAAATCCTCAAAAATGATGAAAAACTGCGCGCTATAGTATGCCGTACGATATGGGCTATAGCCCACGTTCCAAAATGATGAGAAACGAGGCTAACTTTTTTTTTCAAAATTTCAAAAAACATGGGCTATAACCCATCGTTTTTGTCATTTCGTCATTTTTTTTTAATCCTCAAAAATGATGAAAAACTGCGCGCTATAGTATGCCGTACGATATGGGCTATAGCCCACGGTCCAAAATGATGAGAAACGAGGCTAACTTTTTTTTTCAAAATTTCAAAAAACATAGGCTATAACCCATCGTTTTTGTCATTTCGTCATTTTTTTCAAATCCTCAAAAATGATGAAAAACTGCGCGCTATAGTATGCCGTACGATATGGGCTATAGCCCACGTTCCAAAATGATGAGAAACGAGGTTAACTTTTTTTTCCAAAATTTCAAAAAACATGGGCTATAACCCATCGTTTTTGTCATTTTGTCATTTTTTTCAAATCCTCAAAAATGATGAAAAACTGCGCGCTATAGTATGCCGTACGATATGGGCTATAGCCCACGGTCCAAAATGATGAGAAACGAGGCTAACTTTTTTTTTCAAATTTTCAAAAAACATGGGCTATAACCCATCGTTTTTGTCATTTCGTAATTTTTTTTAAATCCTCAAAAATGATGAAAAACTGCGCGCTATAGTATGCCGTACGATATGGGCTATAGCCCACGGTCCAAAATGATGAGAAACGAGGCTAACTCTTTTTTTTCAAATTTTCAAAAAACATGGGCTATAACCCATCGTTTTTGTCATTTCGTCATTTTTTTCAAATCTTCAAAAATGATGAAAAACGCCGCGCTATAGTATGCCGTACGATATGGGCTATAGCCCACGGTCCAAAATGATGTGAAACGAGGCTAACTTTTTTTTTCAAAATTAAAAAAAACATGGGCTATAACCATCGTTTTTGTCATTTTTTCATTTTTTTCAAATCTTCAAAAATGATGAAAAACTGCGCGCTATAGTATGCCGTACGATATGGGCTATAGCCCACGGTCCAAAATGATGAGAAACGAGGCTAACTTTTTTTTTCAAAATTTCAAAAAACATGGGCTATAACCCATCGTTTTTGTCATTTTTTCATTTTTTTCAAATCTTCAAAAATGATGAAAAACTGCGCGCTATAGTATGCCGTACGATATGGGCTATAGCCCACGTTCCAAAATGATGAGAAACGAGGCTAACTTTTTTTTTCAAATTTTCAAAAAACATGGGCTATAACCCATCGTTTTAATCCTCAAAAATGATGAAAAACTGCGCGCTATAGTATGCCGTACGATATGGGCTATAGCCCACGGTCCAAAATGATGAGAAACGAGGCTAACTTTTTTTTTTCAAAATTTCAAAAAACATGGGCTATAACCCATCGTTTTTGTCATTTCGTCATTTTTTTCAAATCCTCAAAAATGATGAAAAACTGCGCGCTATAGTATGCCGTACGATATGGGCTATAGCCCACGTTCCAAAATGATGAGAAACGAGGCTAACTTTTTTTTTCAAAATTTCAAAAAACATGGGCTATAACCCATCGTTTTTGTCATTTCGTCATTTTTTTTTAATCCTCAAAAATGATGAAAAACTGCGCGCTATAGTATGCCGTACGATATGGGCTATAGCCCACGTTCCAAAATGATGAGAAACGAGGTTAACTTTTTTTTTCAAAATTTCAAAAAACATGGGCTATAACCCATCGTTTTTGTCATTTTGTCATTTTTTTCAAATCCTCAAAAATGATGAAAAACTGCGCGCTATAGTATGCCGCTATAGTATGCCGTACGATATGGGCTATAGCCCATGGTCCAAAATGATGAGAAACGAGGCTAACTTTTTTTTTCAAAATTTCAGAAAACATGGGCTATAACCCATCGTTTTTGTCATTTTTTAATTTTTTTCAAATCTTCAAAAATGATGAAAAACTGCGCGCTATAGTATGCCGTACGATATGGGCTATAGCCCACGGTCCAAAATGATGAGAAACGAGGCTAACTTTTTTTTTCAAAATTTCAAAAAACATGGGCTATAACCCATCGTTTTTGTCATTTCGTCATTTTTTTCAAATCTTCAAAAATGATGAAAAACGGCGCGCTATAGTATGCCGTACGATATGGGCTATAGCCCACGGTCCAAAATGATGAGAAACGAGGCTAACTTTTTTTTTCAAAAATTCAAAAAACATGGGCTATAACCCATCGTTTTTGTCATTTCGTCATTTTTTTCAAATCTTCAAAAATGATGAAAAACTGCGCGCTATAGTATGCCGTACGATATGGGCTATAGCCCACGGTCCAAAATGATGAGAAACGAGGCTAACTTTTTTTTTCAAAATTTCAAAAAACATGGGCTATAACCCATCGTTTTTGTCATTTTTTCATTTTTTTCAAATCTTCAAAAATGATGAAAAACTGCGCGCTATAGTATGCCGTACGATATGGGCTATAGCCCACGGTCCAAAATGATGAGAAACGAGGCTAACTTTTTTTTTCAAAATTTCAAAAAACATGGGCTATAACCCATCGTTTTTGTCATTTCGTCATTTTTTTCAAATCCTCAAAAATGATGAAAAACTGCGCGCTATAGTATGCCGTACGATATGGGCTATAGCCCACGTTCCAAAATGATGAGAAACGAGGCTAACTTTTTTTTTCAAAATTTCAAAAAACATGGGCTATAACCCATCGTTTTTGTCATTTCGTCATTTTTTTCAAATCCTCAAAAATGATGAAAAACTGCGCGCTATAGTATGCCGTACGATATGGGCTATAGCCCACGGTCCAAAATGATGAGAAACGAGGCTAACTTTTTTTTTCAAAATTTCAAAAAACATGGGCTATAACCCATCGTTTTTGTCATTTCGTCATTTTTTTCAAATCCTCAAAAATGATGAAAAACTGTGCGCTATAGTATGCCGTACGATATGGGCTATAGCCCACGTTCCAAAATGATGAGAAACGAGGCTAACTTTTTTTTTCAAAATTTCAAAAAACATGGGCTATAACCCATCGTTTTTGTCATTTCGTCATTTTTTTCAAATCCTCAAAAATGATGAAAAACTGCGCGCTATAGTATGCCGTACGATATGGGCTATAGCCCACGGTCCAAAATGATGAGAAACGAGGCTAACTTTTTTTTTCAAAATTTCAAAAAACATGGGCTATAACCCATCGTTTTTGTCATTTCGTAATTTTTTTCAAATCCTCAAAAATGATGAAAAACTGCGCGCTATAGTATGCCGTACGATATGGGCTATAGCCCACGTTCCAAAATGATGAGAAACGAGGCTAACTTTTTTTTTCAAAATTTCAAAAAACATGGGCTATAACCCATCGTTTTTTTATATTTTCATTTTTTTCAAATCCTCAGAAATGATGAAAAACGGCGTGCTATAGTATGCCGTACGATATGGGCTATAGCCCATGGTCCAAAATGATGAGAAACGAGGATAACTAAAAAAAATCAAAAAACATGGGCTATAACCCATCGTCGCATGGAGACAGAACTCTGCACCATGCATCTCACATGCCTTTGTGGCATAAACATAAAGACAAGGATGTATAAACCGAATGTTGTAGGTTAAAAAATGAGTCAATATAAAAACTGAAACAACAAATCACACTCTTCATTAGGAGTGACATATTGGGTAAGACTAAGATAACGGTTGTAAAAAGCCCCTTGCTGGGCTTGAACCTAGAACCTTCTGTTTGCGAAGCCTGTGTCTTAACCGCTGCTACAACTTTGCTTATACATTAGAGACAGGTAGGCCTACAAAGGCACAACCTTGCAAAGATGCAAAATGAAAAAATAACTAAAGGCCCTGCTCTTTGTAATACACATACAAACTTGGAAAAACATCCTTGATGTAAGAGTGAGCTAAATATTGTATAAATGTCCGTACTAGTAGGCCTACTTGTGTGCAACAAGCAAGTAGGCACTACGATAGGGTGCAGTTCTAGTTTATTTTGCCATAACACCCACATTTTACTGTGTGGAAACACCGGGGGGGAAATACCCCCCCCCGGCCCCACTGTACTGCATCCCAGTAGACCCAGGGTAACAGAGTACATCGATGAGTATTGGCTTCAGTGCTTGGGTACAGCTTGGTCCCCCAGGCTGGCCTTGAACCTGCTTTGGCCATGTACCTCGGTACACAGTCCCGGTTATACCTTACATGCCAGTGTGGCGCAGGTGATAAACCGGGGGTTTGTAAACAGGACATTCAGGGTTCAAGTCCCCTGAAGAACCTTTTCAATGTCCCTCTAAATTCTAAAAGGCTGGTTAAATATGAGCTCCCGGTTATACCTTACATGCCAGTGTGGCGCAGGTGATAAACCGGGGGTTTGTAAACAGGACATTCAGGGTTCAAGTCCCCTGAAGAACATTTTCAATGTCCCTCTAAATTCTAAAAGGCTGGTTAAATATGAGTTCCCGGTTATACCTTACATGCCAGTGTGGCGCAGGTGATAAACCGGGGGTTTGTAAACAGGACATTCAGGGTTCAAGTCCCCTGAAGAACATTTTCAATGTCCCTCTAAATTCTAAAAGGCAAATTTCCGCAATTTCCGCAATTTCCACAATTTCCGCAATTTTGAATTTTTTAAAAAATTCAAAATTGCGGATATTGCGGAAATTGCGGAAATCCGCAATTTTGCAATTTCCGCAATTTCCGCAATTTTGAATTTTTTAAAAAATTCAAAATTGCGGATATTGCGGAAATTGCGGAAATCCGCAATTTTGCAATTTCCGCAATTTCCGCAATTTCCGCAATTTTGAATTTTTTTAAAAAATTCAAAATTGCGGAAATTGCGGAAATTGCGATTTCCGCAATTTCCGCAATTTTGAATTTTTTTAAAAAATTCAAAATTGCGGAAATTGCGGAAATTGCGGAAATTGCAAAATTGCGGATTTCCGCAATTTCCGCAATATCCGCAATTTTGAATTTTTTAAAAAATAACCGGGAACTCATATTTAACCATCCTTTTAGAATTTAGAGGGACATTGAAAACGTTCTTCAGGGGACTTGAACCCTGAATGTCCTGTTTACAAACCCCCGGTTTATCACCTGCGCCACACTGGCATGTAAGGTATAACCGGGAACTCATATTTAACCAGCCTTTTAGAATTTAGAGGGACATTGAAAATGTTCTTCAGGGGACTTGAACCCTGAATGTCCTGTTTACAAACCCCCGGTTTATCACCTGCGCCACACTGGCATGTAAGGTATAACCGGGAACTCATATTTAACCAGCCTTTTAGAATTTAGAGGGACATTGAAAATGTTCTTCAGGGGACTTGAACCCTGAATGTCCTGTTTACAAACCCCCGGTTTATCACCTGCGCCACACTGGCATGTAAGGTATAACCGGGAGCTCATATTTAACCAGCCTTTTAGAATTTAGAGGGACATTGAAAAGGTTCTTCAGGGGACTTGAACCCTGAATGTCCTGTTTACAAACCCCCGGTTTATCACCTGCGCCACACTGGCATGTAAGGTATAACCGGGAACTCATATTTAACCAGCCTTTTAGAATTTATATGGACATTGAAAATGTTCTTCGGGGGACTTGAACCCTGAATGTCCTGTTTACAAACCCCCGGTTTATCACCTGCGCCACACTGGCATGTAAGGTATAACCGGGAACTCATATTTAACCAGCCTTTTAGAATTTAGAGGGACATTGAAAATGTTCTTCAGGGGACTTGAACCCTGAATGTCCTGTTTACAAACCCCCGGTTTATCACCTGCGCCACACTGGCATGTAAGGTATAACCGGGACTGTGTACCGAGGTACATGGCCAAAGCAGGTTCAAGGCCAGCCTGGGGGACCAAGCTGTACCCAAGCACTGAAGCCAATACTCATCGATGTACTCTGTTACCCTGGGTCTACTGGGATGCAGTACAGTGGGGCCGGGGGGGGTATTTCCCCCCCGGTGTTTCCACACAGTAAAATGTGGGTGTTATGGCAAAATAAACTAGAACTGCACCCTATCGTAGTGCCTACTTGCTTGTTGCACACAAGTAGGCCTACTAGTACGGACATTTATACAATATTTAGCTCACTCTTACATCAAGGATGTTTTTCCAAGTTTGTATGTGTATTACAAAGAGCAGGGCCTTTAGTTATTCTTTTTTCATTTTGCATCTTTGCAAGGTTGTACCTTTGTAGGCCTACCTGTCTCTAATGTATAAGCAAAGTTGTAGCAGCGGTTAAGACACAGGCTTCGCAAACAGAAGGTTCTAGGTTCAAGCCCCGCAAGGGGCTTTTTACAACCGTTATCTTAGTCTTACCCAATATGTCACTCCTAATGAAGAGTGTGATTTGTTGTTTCAGTTTTTATATTGACTCATTTTTGAACCTACAACATTCGGTTTATACATCCTTGTCTTTATGTTTATGCCACAAAGGCATGTGAGATGCATGGTGCAGAGTTCTGTCTCCATGCGACGATGGGTTATAGCCCATGTTTTTTGATTTTTTTTAGTTATCCTCGTTTCTCATCATTTTGGACCATGGGCTATAGCCCATATCGTACGGCATACTATAGCACGCCGTTTTTCATCATTTCTGAGGATTTAAAAAAAATGAAAATATAAAAAAACGATGGGTTATAGCCCATGTTTTTTGAAATTTTGAAAAAAAAGTTATCCTCGTTTCTCATCATTTTGGACCATGGGCTATAGCCTATATCGTACGGCATACTATAGCGCGCCGTTTTTCATCATTTTTGATGATTTGACAAAAATGAAAAAATGACAAAAACGATGGGTTATAGCCCATGTTTTTTGAAATTTTGAAAAAAAAGTTATCCTCGTTTCTCATCATTTTGGACCATGGGCTATAGCCTATATCGTACGGCATACTATAGCGCGCCGTTTTTCATCATTTTTGATGATTTGACAAAAATGAAAAAATGACAAAAACGATGGGTTATAGCCCATGTTTTTTGAAATTTTGAAAAAAAAAGTTAGCCTCGTTTCTCATCATTTTGGACCGTGGGCTATAGCCCATATCGTACGGCATACTATAGCGCGCAGTTTTTCATCATTTTTGAGGATTTGAAAAAAATGACGAAATGACAAAAACGATGGGTTATAGCCCATGTTTTTTGAAATTTTGAAAAAAAAAGTTAGCCTCGTTTCTCATCATTTTGGACCATGGGCTATAGCCCATATCGTACGGCATACTATAGCACGCCGCTTTTCATCATTTTTGAGGATTTGAAAAAAATGAAAAAATAAAAAAACGATGGGTTATAGCCCATGTTTTTTGAAATTTTGAAAAAAAGAGTTAGCCTCGTTTCTCATCATTTTGGAACGTGGGCTATAGCCCATATCGTACGGCATACTATAGCGCGCAGTTTTTCATCATTTTTGAGGATTTGAAAAAAATTACGAAATGACAAAAACGATGGGTTATAGCCCATGTTTTTTGAAATTTTGAAAAAAAAAGTTAGCCTCGTTTCTCATCATTTTGGACCGTGGGCTATAGCCCATATCGTACGGCATACTATAGCGCACAGTTTTTCATCATTTTTGAGGATTTGAAAAAAATGACGAAATGACAAAAACGATGGGTTATAGCCCATGTTTTTTGAAATTTTGAAAAAAAAGTTAGCCTCGTTTCTCATCATTTTGGACCGTGGGCTATAGCCCATATCGTACGGCATACTATAGCGCGCAGTTTTTCATCATTTTTGAAGATTTGAAAAAAATGACGAAATGACAAAAACGATGGGTTATAGCCCATGTTTTTTGAAATTTTGAAAAAAAAAGTTAGCCTCGTTTCTCATCATTTTGGACCGTGGGCTATAGCCCATATCGTACGGCACACTATAGCGCGCAGTTTTTCATCATTTTTGAAGATTTGAAAAAAATGACGAAATGACAAAAACGATGGGTTATAGCCCATGTTTTTTGAAATTTTGAAAAAAAAAGTTAGCCTCGTTTCTCATCATTTTGGACCGTGGGCTATAGCCCATATCGTACGGCATACTATAGCGCGCAGTTTTTCATCATTTTTGAAGATTTGAAAAAAATGACGAAATGACAAAAACGATGGGTTATAGCCCATGTTTTTTGAAATTTTGGAAAAAAAAGTTAGCCTCGTTTCTCATCATTTTGGACCGTGGGCTATAGCCCATATCGTACGGCATACTATAGCGCGCAGTTTTTCATCATTTTTGAAGATTTGAAAAAAATGATGAAATGACAAAAACGATGGGTTATAGCCCATGTTTTTTGAATTTTTGAAAAAAAAAGTTAGCCTCGTTTCTCATCATTTTGGACCGTGGGCTATAGCCCATATCGTACGGCATACTATAGCGCGCAGTTTTTCATCATTTTTGAAGATTTGAAAAAAATGACGAAATGACAAAAACGATGGGTTATAGCCCATGTTTTTTGAAATTTTGAAAAAAAAAGTTAGCCTCGTTTCTCATCATTTTGGACCGTGGGCTATAGCCCATATCGTACGGCATACTATAGCGCGCCGTTTTTCATCATTTTTGAGGATTTGACAAAAATGAAAAAATGACAAAAACGATGGGTTATAGCCCATGTTTTTTGAAATTTTGAAAAAAAAAGTTAGCCTCGTTTCTCATCATTTTGGACCGTGGGCTATAGCCCATATCGTACGGCATACTATAGCGCGCAGTTTTTCATCATTTTTGAGGATTTGAAAAAAATGACGAAATGACAAAAACGATGGGTTATAGCCCATGTTTTTTGAAATGTTGAAAAAAAAAGTTAGCCTCGTTTCTCATCATTTTGGACCGTGGGCTATAGCCCATATCGTAAGGCATACTATAGCGCGCAGTTTTTCATCATTCTTGAAGATTTGAAAAAAATGACAAAATGACAAAAACGATGGGTTATAGCCCATGTTTTTTGAAATTTTGAAAAAAAAGTTATCCTCGTTTCTCATCATTTTGGACCATGGGCTATAGCCTATATCGTACGGCATACTATAGCGCGCCGTTTTTCATCATTTTTGATGATTTGACAAAAATAAAAAAATGACAAAAACGATGGGTTATAGCCCATGTTTTTTGAAATTTTGAAAAAAAAGTTATCCTCGTTTCTCATCATTTTGGACCATGGGCTATAGCCTATTTCGTACGGCATACTATAGCGCGCCGTTTTTCATCATTTTTGATGATTTGACAAAAATGAAAAAATGACAAAAACGATGGGTTATAGCCCATGTTTTTTGAAATTTTGAAAAAAAAAGTTAGCCTCGTTTCTCATCATTTTGGACCGTGGGCTATAGCCCATATCGTACGGCATACTATAGCGCGCAGTTTTTCATCATTTTTGAGGATTTGAAAAAAATGACGAAATGACAAAAACGATGGGTTATAGCCCATGTTTTTTGAAATTTTGAAAAAAAAAGTTAGCCTCGTTTCTCATCATTTTGGACCGTGGGCTATAGCCCATATCGTACGGCATACTATAGCGCGCAGTTTTTCATCATTTTTGAGGATTTAAAAAAAATGACGAAATGACAAAAACGACGGGTTATAGCCCATGTTTTTTGAAATTTTGAAAAAAAAAGTTAGCCTCGTTTCTCATCATTTTTGAACGTGGGCTATAGCCCATATCGTACGGCATACTATAGCGCGCAGTTTTTCATCATTTTTGAGGATTTGAAAAAAATGACGAAATGACAAAAACGATGGGTTATAGCCCATGTTTTTTGAAATGTTGAAAAAAAAAGTTAGCCTCGTTTCTCATCATTTTGGACCATGGGCTATAGCCTATATCGTACGGCATACTATAGCGCGCCGTTTTTCATCATTTTTGATGATTTGACAAAAATGAAAAAATGACAAAAACGATGGGTTATAGCCCATGTTTTTTGAAATTTTGAAAAAAAAGTTATCCTCGTTTCTCATCATTTTGGACCATGGGCTATAGCCTATATCGTACGGCATACTATAGCGCGCCGTTTTTCATCATTTTTGATGATTTGACAAAAATGAAAAAATGACAAAAACGATGGGTTATAGCCCATGTTTTTTGAAATTTTGAAAAAAAAAGTTAGCCTCGTTTCTCATCATTTTGGACCGTGGGCTATAGCCCATATCGTACGGCATACTATAGCGCGCAGTTTTTCATCATTTTTGAGGATTTGAAAAAAATGACGAAATGACAAAAACGATGGGTTATAGCCCTTGTTTTTTGAAATTTTGAAAAAAAAAGTTAGCCTCGTTTCTCATCATTTTGGACCATGGGCTATAGCCCATATCGTACGGCATACTATAGCACGCCGCTTTTCATCATTTTTGAGGATTTGAAAAAAATGAAAAAATAAAAAAACGATGGGTTATAGCCCATGTTTTTTGAAATTTTGAAAAAAAGAGTTAGCCTCGTTTCTCATCATTTTGGAACGTGGGCTATAGCCCATATCGTACGGCATACTATAGCGCGCAGTTTTTCATCATTTTTGAGGATTTGAAAAAAATTACGAAATGACAAAAACGATGGGTTATAGCCCATGTTTTTTGAAATTTTGAAAAAAAAAGTTAGCCTCGTTTCTCATCATTTTGGACCGTGGGCTATAGCCCATATCGTACGGCATACTATAGCGCACAGTTTTTCATCATTTTTGAGGATTTGAAAAAAATTACGAAATGACAAAAACGATGGGTTATAGCCCATGTTTTTTGAAATTTTGAAAAAAAAAGTTAGCCTCGTTTCTCATCATTTTGGACCGTGGGCTATAGCCCATATCGTACGGCATACTATAGCGCGCAGTTTTTCATCATTTTTGAAGATTTGAAAAAAATGACGAAATGACAAAAACGATGGGTTATAGCCCATGTTTTTTGAAATTTTGAAAAAAAAAGTTAGCCTCGTTTCTCATCATTTTGGACCGTGGGCTATAGCCCATATCGTACGGCATACTATAGCGCGCAGTTTTTCATCATTTTTGAAGATTTGAAAAAAATGACGAAATGACAAAAACGATGGGTTATAGCCCATGTTTTTTGAATTTTTGAAAAAAAAAGTTAGCCTCGTTTCTCATCATTTTGGACCGTGGGCTATAGCCCATATCGTACGGCATACTATAGCGCGCAGTTTTTCATCATTTTTGAAGATTTGAAAAAAATGACGAAATGACAAAAACGATGGGTTATAGCCCATGTTTTTTGAAATTTTGAAAAAAAAAGTTAGCCTCGTTTCTCATCATTTTGGACCGTGGGCTATAGCCCATATCGTACGGCATACTATAGCGCGCCGTTTTTCATCATTTTTGAGGATTTGACAAAAATGAAAAAATGACAAAAACGATGGGTTATAGCCCATGTTTTTTGAAATTTTGAAAAAAAAGTTATCCTCGTTTCTCATCATTTTGGACCATGGGCTATAGCCTATTTCGTACGGCATACTATAGCGCGCCGTTTTTCATCATTTTTGATGATTTGACAAAAATGAAAAAATGACAAAAACGATGGGTTATAGCCCATGTTTTTTGAAATTTTGAAAAAAAAAGTTAGCCTCGTTTCTCATCATTTTGGACCGTGGGCTATAGCCCATATCGTACGGCATACTATAGCGCGCAGTTTTTCATCATTTTTGAGGATTTGAAAAAAATGACGAAATGACAAAAACGATGGGTTATAGCCCATGTTTTTTGAAATTTTGAAAAAAAAAGTTAGCCTCGTTTCTCATCATTTTGGACCGTGGGCTATAGCCCATATCGTACGGCATACTATAGCGCGCAGTTTTTCATCATTTTTGAGGATTTAAAAAAAATGACGAAATGACAAAAACGACGGGTTATAGCCCATGTTTTTTGAAATTTTGAAAAAAAAAGTTAGCCTCGTTTCTCATCATTTTTGAACGTGGGCTATAGCCCATATCGTACGGCATACTATAGCGCGCAGTTTTTCATCATTTTTGAGGATTTGAAAAAAATGACGAAATGACAAAAACGATGGGTTATAGCCCATGTTTTTTGAAATGTTGAAAAAAAAAGTTAGCCTCGTTTCTCATCATTTTGGACCATGGGCTATAGCCTATATCGTACGGCATACTATAGCGCGCCGTTTTTCATCATTTTTGATGATTTGACAAAAATGAAAAAATGACAAAAACGATGGGTTATAGCCCATGTTTTTTGAAATTTTGAAAAAAAAGTTATCCTCGTTTCTCATCATTTTGGACCATGGGCTATAGCCTATATCGTACGGCATACTATAGCGCGCCGTTTTTCATCATTTTTGATGATTTGACAAAAATGAAAAAATGACAAAAACGATGGGTTATAGCCCATGTTTTTTGAAATTTTGAAAAAAAAAGTTAGCCTCGTTTCTCATCATTTTGGACCGTGGGCTATAGCCCATATCGTACGGCATACTATAGCGCGCAGTTTTTCATCATTTTTGAGGATTTGAAAAAAATGACGAAATGACAAAAACGATGGGTTATAGCCCTTGTTTTTTGAAATTTTGAAAAAAAAAGTTAGCCTCGTTTCTCATCATTTTGGACCATGGGCTATAGCCCATATCGTACGGCATACTATAGCACGCCGCTTTTCATCATTTTTGAGGATTTGAAAAAAATGAAAAAATAAAAAAACGATGGGTTATAGCCCATGTTTTTTGAAATTTTGAAAAAAAGAGTTAGCCTCGTTTCTCATCATTTTGGAACGTGGGCTATAGCCCATATCGTACGGCATACTATAGCGCGCAGTTTTTCATCATTTTTGAGGATTTGAAAAAAATTACGAAATGACAAAAACGATGGGTTATAGCCCATGTTTTTTGAAATTTTGAAAAAAAAAGTTAGCCTCGTTTCTCATCATTTTGGACCGTGGGCTATAGCCCATATCGTACGGCATACTATAGCGCACAGTTTTTCATCATTTTTGAGGATTTGAAAAAAATTACGAAATGACAAAAACGATGGGTTATAGCCCATGTTTTTTGAAATTTTGAAAAAAAAAGTTAGCCTCGTTTCTCATCATTTTGGACCGTGGGCTATAGCCCATATCGTACGGCATACTATAGCGCGCAGTTTTTCATCATTTTTGAAGATTTGAAAAAAATGACGAAATGACAAAAACGATGGGTTATAGCCCATGTTTTTTGAAATTTTGAAAAAAAAAGTTAGCCTCGTTTCTCATCATTTTGGACCGTGGGCTATAGCCCATATCGTACGGCATACTATAGCGCGCAGTTTTTCATCATTTTTGAAGATTTGAAAAAAATGACGAAATGACAAAAACGATGGGTTATAGCCCATGTTTTTTGAATTTTTGAAAAAAAAAGTTAGCCTCGTTTCTCATCATTTTGGACCGTGGGCTATAGCCCATATCGTACGGCATACTATAGCGCGCAGTTTTTCATCATTTTTGAAGATTTGAAAAAAATGACGAAATGACAAAAACGATGGGTTATAGCCCATGTTTTTTGAAATTTTGAAAAAAAAAGTTAGCCTCGTTTCTCATCATTTTGGACCGTGGGCTATAGCCCATATCGTACGGCATACTATAGCGCGCCGTTTTTCATCATTTTTGAGGATTTGACAAAAATGAAAAAATGACAAAAACGATGGGTTATAGCCCATGTTTTTTGAAATTTTGAAAAAAAAAGTTAGCCTCGTTTCTCATCATTTTGGACCGTGGGCTATAGCCCATATCGTACGGCATACTATAGCGCGCAGTTTTTCATCATTTTTGAGGATTTGAAAAAAATGACGAAATGACAAAAACGATGGGTTATAGCCCATGTTTTTTGAAATGTTGAAAAAAAAAGTTAGCCTCGTTTCTCATCATTTTGGACCGTGGGCTATAGCCCATATCGTAAGGCATACTATAGCGCGCAGTTTTTCATCATTTTTGAAGATTTGAAAAAAATGACAAAATGACAAAAACGATGGGTTATAGCCCATGTTTTTTGAAATTTTGAAAAAAAAGTTATCCTCGTTTCTCATCATTTTGGACCATGGGCTATAGCCTATATCGTACGGCATACTATAGCGCGCCGTTTTTCATCATTTTTGATGATTTGACAAAAATAAAAAAATGACAAAAACGATGGGTTATAGCCCATGTTTTTTGAAATTTTGAAAAATAAGTTATCCTCGTTTCTCATCATTTTGGACCATGGGCTATAGCCCATATCGTACGGCATACTATAGCGCGCCGTTTTTCATCATTTTTGATGATTTGACAAAAATGAAAAAAATGACAAAAACGATGGGTTATAGCCCATGTTTTTTGAAATTTTGAAAAAAAAAGTTAGCCTCGTTTCTCATCATTTTGGACCGTGGGCTATAGCCCATATCGTACGGCATACTATAGCGCGCAGTTTTTCATCATTTTTGAGGATTTAAAAAAAATGACGAAATGACAAAAACGATGGGTTATAGCCCATGTTTTTTGAAATTTTGAAAAAAAAAGTTAGCCTCGTTTCTCATCATTTTTGAACGTGGGCTATAGCCCATATCGTACGGCATACTATAGCGCGCAGTTTTTCATCATTTTTGAGGATTTGAAAAAAATGACGAAATGACAAAAGCGATGGGTTATAGCCCATGTTTTTTGAAATGTTGAAAAAAAAAGTTAGCCTCGTTTCTCATCATTTTGGACCGTGGGCTATAGCCCATATCGTAAGGCATACTATAGCGCGCAGTTTTTCATCATTTTTGAAGATTTGAAAAAAATGACAAAATGACAAAAACGATGGGTTATAGCCCATGTTTTTTGAAATTTTGAAAAAAAAAGTTAGCCTCGTTTCTCATCATTTTGGACCGTGGGCTATAGCCCATATCGTACGGCATACTATAGCGCGCAGTTTTTCATCATTTTTGAGGATTTAAAAAAAATGACGAAATGACAAAAACGATGGGTTATAGCCCATGTTTTTTGAAATTTTGAAAAAAAAAGTTAGCCTCGTTTCTCATCATTTTGGACCGTGGGCTATAGCCCATATCGTACGGCATACTATAGCGCGCAGTTTTTCATCATTTTTGAGGATTTGAAAAAAATGACGAAATGACAAAAACGATGGGTTATAGCCCATGTTTTTTGAAATGTTGAAAAAAAAAGTTAGCCTCGTTTCTCATCATTTTGGACCGTGGGCTATAGCCCATATCGTAAGGCATACTATAGCGCGCAGTTTTTCATCATTTTTGAAGATTTGAAAAAAATGACAAAATGACAAAAACGATGGGTTATAGCCCATGTTTTTTGAAATTTTGAAAAAAAAGTTATCCTCGTTTCTCATCATTTTGGACCATGGGCTATAGCCTATATCGTACGGCATACTATAGCGCGCCGTTTTTCATCATTTTTGATGATTTGACAAAAATAAAAAAATGACAAAAACGATGGGTTATAGCCCATGTTTTTTGAAATTTTGAAAAAAAAGTTATCCTCGTTTCTCATCATTTTGGACCATGGGCTATAGCCTATTTCGTACGGCATACTATAGCGCGCCGTTTTTCATCATTTTTGATGATTTGACAAAAATGAAAAAATGACAAAAACGATGGGTTATAGCCCATGTTTTTTGAAATTTTGAAAAAAAAAGTTAGCCTCGTTTCTCATCATTTTGGACCGTGGGCTATAGCCCATATCGTACGGCATACTATAGCGCGCAGTTTTTCATCATTTTTGAGGATTTGAAAAAAATGACGAAATGACAAAAACGATGGGTTATAGCCCATGTTTTTTGAAATTTTGAAAAAAAAAGTTAGCCTCGTTTCTCATCATTTTGGACCGTGGGCTATAGCCCATATCGTACGGCATACTATAGCGCGCAGTTTTTCATCATTTTTGAGGATTTAAAAAAAATGACGAAATGACAAAAACGACGGGTTATAGCCCATGTTTTTTGAAATTTTGAAAAAAAAAGTTAGCCTCGTTTCTCATCATTTTTGAACGTGGGCTATAGCCCATATCGTACGGCATACTATAGCGCGCAGTTTTTCATCATTTTTGAGGATTTGAAAAAAATGACGAAATGACAAAAACGATGGGTTATAGCCCATGTTTTTTGAAATGTTGAAAAAAAAAGTTAGCCTCGTTTCTCATCATTTTGGACCATGGGCTATAGCCTATATCGTACGGCATACTATAGCGCGCCGTTTTTCATCATTTTTGATGATTTGACAAAAATGAAAAAATGACAAAAACGATGGGTTATAGCCCATGTTTTTTGAAATTTTGAAAAAAAAGTTATCCTCGTTTCTCATCATTTTGGACCATGGGCTATAGCCTATATCGTACGGCATACTATAGCGCGCCGTTTTTCATCATTTTTGATGATTTGACAAAAATGAAAAAATGACAAAAACGATGGGTTATAGCCCATGTTTTTTGAAATTTTGAAAAAAAAAGTTAGCCTCGTTTCTCATCATTTTGGACCGTGGGCTATAGCCCATATCGTACGGCATACTATAGCGCGCAGTTTTTCATCATTTTTGAGGATTTGAAAAAAATGACGAAATGACAAAAACGATGGGTTATAGCCCTTGTTTTTTGAAATTTTGAAAAAAAAAGTTAGCCTCGTTTCTCATCATTTTGGACCATGGGCTATAGCCCATATCGTACGGCATACTATAGCACGCCGCTTTTCATCATTTTTGAGGATTTGAAAAAAATGAAAAAATAAAAAAACGATGGGTTATAGCCCATGTTTTTTGAAATTTTGAAAAAAAGAGTTAGCCTCGTTTCTCATCATTTTGGAACGTGGGCTATAGCCCATATCGTACGGCATACTATAGCGCGCAGTTTTTCATCATTTTTGAGGATTTGAAAAAAATTACGAAATGACAAAAACGATGGGTTATAGCCCATGTTTTTTGAAATTTTGAAAAAAAAAGTTAGCCTCGTTTCTCATCATTTTGGACCGTGGGCTATAGCCCATATCGTACGGCATACTATAGCGCACAGTTTTTCATCATTTTTGAGGATTTGAAAAAAATTACGAAATGACAAAAACGATGGGTTATAGCCCATGTTTTTTGAAATTTTGAAAAAAAAAGTTAGCCTCGTTTCTCATCATTTTGGACCGTGGGCTATAGCCCATATCGTACGGCATACTATAGCGCGCAGTTTTTCATCATTTTTGAAGATTTGAAAAAAATGACGAAATGACAAAAACGATGGGTTATAGCCCATGTTTTTTGAAATTTTGAAAAAAAAAGTTAGCCTCGTTTCTCATCATTTTGGACCGTGGGCTATAGCCCATATCGTACGGCATACTATAGCGCGCAGTTTTTCATCATTTTTGAAGATTTGAAAAAAATGACGAAATGACAAAAACGATGGGTTATAGCCCATGTTTTTTGAAATTTTGAAAAAAAAGTTATCCTCGTTTCTCATCATTTTGGACCATGGGCTATAGCCTATTTCGTACGGCATACTATAGCGCGCCGTTTTTCATCATTTTTGATGATTTGACAAAAATGAAAAAATGACAAAAACGATGGGTTATAGCCCATGTTTTTTGAAATTTTGAAAAAAAAAGTTAGCCTCGTTTCTCATCATTTTGGACCGTGGGCTATAGCCCATATCGTACGGCATACTATAGCGCGCAGTTTTTCATCATTTTTGAGGATTTGAAAAAAATGACGAAATGACAAAAACGATGGGTTATAGCCCATGTTTTTTGAAATTTTGAAAAAAAAAGTTAGCCTCGTTTCTCATCATTTTGGACCGTGGGCTATAGCCCATATCGTACGGCATACTATAGCGCGCAGTTTTTCATCATTTTTGAGGATTTAAAAAAAATGACGAAATGACAAAAACGACGGGTTATAGCCCATGTTTTTTGAAATTTTGAAAAAAAAAGTTAGCCTCGTTTCTCATCATTTTTGAACGTGGGCTATAGCCCATATCGTACGGCATACTATAGCGCGCAGTTTTTCATCATTTTTGAGGATTTGAAAAAAATGACGAAATGACAAAAACGATGGGTTATAGCCCATGTTTTTTGAAATGTTGAAAAAAAAAGTTAGCCTCGTTTCTCATCATTTTGGACCATGGGCTATAGCCTATATCGTACGGCATACTATAGCGCGCCGTTTTTCATCATTTTTGATGATTTGACAAAAATGAAAAAATGACAAAAACGATGGGTTATAGCCCATGTTTTTTGAAATTTTGAAAAAAAGGTTATCCTCGTTTCTCATCATTTTGGACCATGGGCTATAGCCTATATCGTACGGCATACTATAGCGCGCCGTTTTTCATCATTTTTGATGATTTGACAAAAATGAAAAAATGACAAAAACGATGGGTTATAGCCCATGTTTTTTGAAATTTTGAAAAAAAAAGTTAGCCTCGTTTCTCATCATTTTGGACCGTGGGCTATAGCCCATATCGTACGGCATACTATAGCGCGCAGTTTTTCATCATTTTTGAGGATTTGAAAAAAATGACGAAATGACAAAAACGATGGGTTATAGCCCTTGTTTTTTGAAATTTTGAAAAAAAAAGTTAGCCTCGTTTCTCATCATTTTGGACCATGGGCTATAGCCCATATCGTACGGCATACTATAGCACGCCGCTTTTCATCATTTTTGAGGATTTGAAAAAAATGAAAAAATAAAAAAACGATGGGTTATAGCCCATGTTTTTTGAAATTTTGAAAAAAAGAGTTAGCCTCGTTTCTCATCATTTTGGAACGTGGGCTATAGCCCATATCGTACGGCATACTATAGCGCGCAGTTTTTCATCATTTTTGAGGATTTGAAAAAAATTACGAAATGACAAAAACGATGGGTTATAGCCCATGTTTTTTGAAATTTTGAAAAAAAAAGTTAGCCTCGTTTCTCATCATTTTGGACCGTGGGCTATAGCCCATATCGTACGGCATACTATAGCGCACAGTTTTTCATCATTTTTGAGGATTTGAAAAAAATTACGAAATGACAAAAACGATGGGTTATAGCCCATGTTTTTTGAAATTTTGAAAAAAAAAGTTAGCCTCGTTTCTCATCATTTTGGACCGTGGGCTATAGCCCATATCGTACGGCATACTATAGCGCGCAGTTTTTCATCATTTTTGAAGATTTGAAAAAAATGACGAAATGACAAAAACGATGGGTTATAGCCCATGTTTTTTGAAATTTTGAAAAAAAAAGTTAGCCTCGTTTCTCATCATTTTGGACCGTGGGCTATAGCCCATATCGTACGGCATACTATAGCGCGCAGTTTTTCATCATTTTTGAAGATTTGAAAAAAATGACGAAATGACAAAAACGATGGGTTATAGCCCATGTTTTTTGAATTTTTGAAAAAAAAAGTTAGCCTCGTTTCTCATCATTTTGGACCGTGGGCTATAGCCCATATCGTACGGCATACTATAGCGCGCAGTTTTTCATCATTTTTGAAGATTTGAAAAAAATGACGAAATGACAAAAACGATGGGTTATAGCCCATGTTTTTTGAAATTTTGAAAAAAAAAGTTAGCCTCGTTTCTCATCATTTTGGACCGTGGGCTATAGCCCATATCGTACGGCATACTATAGCGCGCCGTTTTTCATCATTTTTGAGGATTTGACAAAAATGAAAAAATGACAAAAACGATGGGTTATAGCCCATGTTTTTTGAAATTTTGAAAAAAAAAGTTAGCCTCGTTTCTCATCATTTTGGACCGTGGGCTATAGCCCATATCGTACGGCATACTATAGCGCGCAGTTTTTCATCATTTTTGAGGATTTGAAAAAAATGACGAAATGACAAAAACGATGGGTTATAGCCCATGTTTTTTGAAATGTTGAAAAAAAAAGTTAGCCTCGTTTCTCATCATTTTGGACCGTGGGCTATAGCCCATATCGTAAGGCATACTATAGCGCGCAGTTTTTCATCATTTTTGAAGATTTGAAAAAAATGACAAAATGACAAAAACGATGGGTTATAGCCCATGTTTTTTGAAATTTTGAAAAAAAAGTTATCCTCGTTTCTCATCATTTTGGACCATGGGCTATAGCCTATATCGTACGGCATACTATAGCGCGCCGTTTTTCATCATTTTTGATGATTTGACAAAAATAAAAAAATGACAAAAACGATGGGTTATAGCCCATGTTTTTTGAAATTTTGAAAAATAAGTTATCCTCGTTTCTCATCATTTTGGACCATGGGCTATAGCCCATATCGTACGGCATACTATAGCGCGCCGTTTTTCATCATTTTTGATGATTTGACAAAAATGAAAAAAATGACAAAAACGATGGGTTATAGCCCATGTTTTTTGAAATTTTGAAAAAAAAAGTTAGCCTCGTTTCTCATCATTTTGGACCGTGGGCTATAGCCCATATCGTACGGCATACTATAGCGCGCAGTTTTTCATCATTTTTGAGGATTTAAAAAAAATGACGAAATGACAAAAACGATGGGTTATAGCCCATGTTTTTTGAAATTTTGAAAAAAAAAGTTAGCCTCGTTTCTCATCATTTTTGAACGTGGGCTATAGCCCATATCGTACGGCATACTATAGCGCGCAGTTTTTCATCATTTTTGAGGATTTGAAAAAAATGACGAAATGACAAAAGCGATGGGTTATAGCCCATGTTTTTTGAAATGTTGAAAAAAAAAGTTAGCCTCGTTTCTCATCATTTTGGACCGTGGGCTATAGCCCATATCGTAAGGCATACTATAGCGCGCAGTTTTTCATCATTTTTGAAGATTTGAAAAAAATGACAAAATGACAAAAACGATGGGTTATAGCCCATGTTTTTTGAAATTTTGAAAAAAAAGTTATCCTCGTTTCTCATCATTTTGGACCATGGGCTATAGCCCATATCGTACGGCATACTATAGCACGCCGCTTTTCATCATTTTTGAGGATTTGAAAAAAATGAAAAAATAAAAAAACGATGGGTTATAGCCCATGTTTTTTGAAATTTTGAAAAAAAGAGTTAGCCTCGTTTCTCATCATTTTGGAACGTGGGCTATAGCCCATATCGTACGGCATACTATAGCGCGCAGTTTTTCATCATTTTTGAGGATTTGAAAAAAATTACGAAATGACAAAAACGATGGGTTATAGCCCATGTTTTTTGAAATTTTGAAAAAAAAAGTTAGCCTCGTTTCTCATCATTTTGGACCGTGGGCTATAGCCCATATCGTACGGCATACTATAGCGCGCAGTTTTTCATCATTTTTGAGGATTTGAAAAAAATGACGAAATGACAAAAACGATGGGTTATAGCCCATGTTTTTTGAAATTTTGAAAAAAAAAGTTAGCCTCGTTTCTCATCATTTTGGACCGTGGGCTATAGCCCATATCGTACGGCATACTATAGCGCGCAGTTTTTCATCATTTTTGAAGATTTGAAAAAAATGACGAAATGACAAAAACGATGGGTTATAGCCCATGTTTTTTGAATTTTTGAAAAAAAAAGTTAGCCTCGTTTCTCATCATTTTGGACCGTGGGCTATAGCCCATATCGTACGGCATACTATAGCGCGCAGTTTTTCATCATTTTTGAAGATTTGAAAAAAATGACGAAATGACAAAAACGATGGGTTATAGCCCATGTTTTTTGAAATTTTGAAAAAAAAAGTTAGCCTCGTTTCTCATCATTTTGGACCGTGGGCTATAGCCCATATCGTACGGCATACTATAGCGCGCCGTTTTTCATCATTTTTGAGGATTTGAAAAAAATGACGAAATGACAAAAACGATGGGTTATAGCCCATGTTTTTGAAATTTTGAAAAAAAGAGTTAGCCTCGTTTCTCATCATTTTGGACCATGGGCTATAGCCCATATTGTATTATAGATTAGTTTCAGGTGGGGTAATCTAAACACAGCATCTTAACACTGGTTGTCAAGCTATTTAGTATTTTTTGCAGTTTCCCTGCTTGAAAGGGATGGCACAGACCATATGGAGATTGTTACTGGGTTTCACTCATACAATGACACAGTTTCCTTCTTTTTACTCTTCTTTACTTTGTAGTTGAGTACAGTTGTACAGGTATTGTGTAAGTCAGTTAGTGGGTAAGTCAGGTAAGGTG
Source organism: Protomyctophum bolini (assembly GCF_963924005.1). Classification (NCBI taxonomy): domain Eukaryota; kingdom Metazoa; phylum Chordata; class Actinopteri; order Myctophiformes; family Myctophidae; genus Protomyctophum; species Protomyctophum bolini. The sequence goes on along the minus strand of NC_137875.1, from coordinate 33,176,216 downwards.
AAAAACCTTAAAGGGAAAATAAAAAAGAACTAATGTAAGTATAATGCACATTCAATCAATACACATACTTTACATGTTCTAAACACCTAAATATCATTTTTACTTAAGTGTCTCTTAATCAACTCATTTCTAAATCAATTCATTTTTTGCTCAATTCGTTTCTAAACAGTTTTTAAACATAATAAACTCATGAAATGTAAATTAAATAAACTGAATTAATTAGCATCATTGAAACGTTTTTATCAATCAATAATCAATTCAAATGTATTTTAAATCAAATGATCATGTTCATTGTTCATGTCAATTGGCCATCATGTTTCCTTTAACTTCAACTCAAGTCATCATAAACAACAACAAACAATAACAAGTGTCCATGAACTGGCATGCAACTGGCATGATCTGTCACAGATATACAGTTCTCTCACCGGCTGTCTCTCCAGCATTTATATGGCTGCACCGTTCTGCTCTGCTGTTTGTGTGTGTTGCTCCTGTTTGGATGCACACTGCTGTTTCTCATGGAGGTTTGTGTGTTTCCTGTGTTTGGCCAACGCCCTACTCTCAGGTGCAGTGAATGCACTGATACTGATTAGTGAGGCAATTGGGGAGTGAGTGAGTGAGTGACAATCAGCAGAGTGTCAGTGGCAATGATTGTCAGTCCAGATTTAACCCTTTGCATTCCACACTAACATCAACTAGCACAGAAAAGCTGTGTTGTAGTAACCAGCAGTTAGCTCAGTGTGATGAGTGGCAGTGCTAGTGATCCACAGGTCCAGGGTTCAAATCCTGGTCAAAACTGTGACACTTTGCTTTACACACTGATTTCCAGAAGGACAACTTTAAAGCAGCCCAGAAATTCACCATGTTTGTGTGCCTCAATGGCCCAGTGGATAAGTCAAATGATATCCGTAGTATACCTAGTAGAAGTGTGCCGGTTCGAACCCGACTCACTCCTAGTAGGCGGTGATGGTTCAAATCACTGACACCTAGAGTTGGAGTGGCCCAGTGGATAAATCAGATGATATCCATAGAATACCTAGTACAAGTAATAGTAGTTGCAATTTTTTTTTTTTTAATTAAAAATTAAAAATTCCGCAATTTCCACAATTTCGCAATTTTGCAAAATTCAAAATTCCGCAATTTCGAATTTTTTTAAAAAATTCAAAATTGCAGAAATTGCGGAATTTTGAATTTTGCAAAATTTCGCAAAATTCAAAATTGCGGAATTTTTAATTTTGCGAAATTGCGGAAATAGCGGAATTTTGAATTCCGCAATTACCATTTCCGCAATTCCGCAGTCCTTGGTCCCAACCGCTACTCATTGTAAATACAAAATAGCTACATATGTTATAATTATTTTTTTACAATAACGTTTTTTGTCAGAAAGGAAGCCATTGAGGGTTAAAATGGGTCTTAATGCTTCCAACTCGAGTAGAATTATTAATGTAACTGTAAAGTGTCACGACAAAAATAATATATGACGTGGAACTTTCTTAGAACACGGAAGTGACTGACGTCATGGCTTAAACAAAGATGGCTTTCAAAGATTCCTTTTGAATTGAGTCCCATTGTGTGCAGTTTGAATTTCATTTTCAGGCCAACATGTCCACAGTAAGATGGACCTAAATAGGTTTGAATGGGGTTTCTAGGTGTAAGTATACGTAGGACTAGTAGCATGCCAAAGTTTGTGCTATTGCCATTGAGAATGCATGTGCATTTAGAATAAACTCCACACAGAAATGCCCACCCTAACAGTTTGATCCAACTCCTATCACAAGATGTAATGATGTACCTTTTTGTAATAAGGACTGTGATGTCCACTAGATGGTGCTAGAAACATGCAGGATGTGTGGAACTGGCAATGTGACAAGCTGTGACATATTTTACATATGTATGACTTCTTAAATGCATTATATGAGACTTAGTCATCCAATTGATCCAAACACTATATTTCTGCAATATACGTAGACAGGATTCACTGCAAATGTCAACTACCTTTACAGTGCTAACACTGCTATAACTTTGAAGATTAATTATCTCAATAAAAAAAGACATTGGACATTCAAAAAGGTGTTTTTATTTTTTCCTTATTTCGCCTGCCCTTTCAAATACACTCTGTATAGTGTGGTCAGGCCTAAATCCACAAACCATCATAGTCACAGCTGTAACTATTGCATAAATACAAAGCAACATACAGGTGATGCTCAACTTTGTGTGTATGACTAGAATGAAATACACACAAAAAAAGAGGTTACAGTACTCAATTGCAAGAAAACCCAATGAAAACGTCATTCACAGCAAAAAAGAAAACGGATTGATAACTTGTGTCCCTCCCCCTAAACTTTGGTTTTACATGTGGTCTTTCACAAAGACCATGACCTAAAAGATAGTTTCACGTAAGGACAATAAACAGATATTACAGAGGAAGATAAGAGCCATGCTGGTACCATGAGGGTGAACTTGATGACACATACTAGAAGAATAATGGGAAGGGTTGGGGGCCAAGATAAAATGTGATTCTGATGTTAACGCCGACAAGGAAATGTCTCTCACTCACGCCGACTCGCCTTCTCCAAAGCAAGCACCAGATTTGAACATCCAAATTGAGGTACTGTTAAACAATATTATAATACAAACAGAACCAAGACTCACACACACCAGAAGTAAACCTTTCACCGATGGTCATGATCGCTTCTTTCCTCTCGTAGCGAGAATGTTCCTGTGCAACATAAAAACATCTTTGAGATTAAGAAAAAAAAGAAAGAAAAAAACACAAACCAAAACCTCTCTTTCTTTTTGTTTATATAATTATACAGAATCTCAAAGCTCATATTAGCTCCAATAAGATCCCAAACAATAAATATGTAGAATAAGTTTGGAGAAGAAAAATAAAAACACACAAACATATATACGGTATATGTTTTCAACTCAACCAGTCTGGGAAGAAAAAGGTAAACTCAAGTTCCACCATGGTCTGTAATGCTAAACATTTATACTTTGTCTTACGATGGTGTATAAATTAAGCATTGATGACTGTGGCTTTGACTTGAAAAGGGACGAACTGTCTTTTCAAGAGCTTCATATATGACCTTTATTCAAGCAGTTATATTTATATATAAATTCATTTTTTGTTGATTTTCTTTTTTATAAATGTGCAGTGCTTAGTATTAAGAATTTGTCATAATTATAATTACACAATCTCTCTGTTTGGGTCTCCTGACGCAAAATATATATTGGCTCTATCTCTGCCAAAAAATAAAAACAACAACAAGCCAACTCTTTTACGACTGGAAAAAGAAAACATCCAAAAGGACAACAATTTGGAAGTGTGCTTTTTGTCAGTGCCCATAATAAACTGATATAAACTTGATTTGAATTGATGCTGGTATATCTCATTATACAGATTTTTTTTCTTCCTTTCTTAAACAACCACATGCATTTACATTTATGGATAAAGATTATTCATGTATTTTTTACATCTGACAAAAAAAAGATAAAGATAATTAGCATTCGTAAACTAGGATCCTTTATTTTCCATCATCTCTAGGTCTCTCTCTCTCTCGCGCTCGCTCTCTATTTTTCTTTTTTTGCAGTAGTGGAGTCCTTTGTGTGTGTCAGTGTCAGGTTGTCAAGTGTCTGTGTTTTGTACATGTGTTTATAAGTGTATCTCGCATGTGTGCGCACGCTCCAACGGTGACATCTCCTGCGAGAAGTGCGATTGTGGTTGGGGGGGAGGGGAGGGGAGGGGAGGGGGGGGGGGGGGCTTGTGGTTCCCTGGCCTCTCCCAAAGGCTTTCACAGTTTGTCCGTATCAGGAAAGATGAAACAAAAAACATGAAAACAAATCAAACGAGCAAAGGGAGAGTCCTGCCCTGCCACACCCCCTAGCGAGGACTGGACCACACCCACACCGGGGGGGGGGGGGGGGGGGGGGTCCAGGTTTGTCACTCGTCATCATCCTCCTCTTCTTCCTCGCCATCGGAGAGGGAGGCGCAGGGGCGGATCTGGCGGTAGCCGTCCAGCCACTTCTCTACCATCTGTGTGACCAGAGGGTGGTTCCGGCGCCGCGAGCTCTTCTGGAGCGCCACCAGAACTCCGCCCTCTGTTACGCAGCAGTCCAACCACTCCCTCAGCAACTTCTCCTGCTGCTCCTCGTTACCCATCTGAAGGAGGGAGGTGGGTGAGGACGGGGACACAGATGGAGAGAGAAAATAATCAACAAACCTAGGCTACGAGGGAGCTTGTCATTACACCTGATTTATACCTAGTTGTTTGTGAATTGAGTTGAGCTCCAAAATAGCCAATTTACAAGCTCAGAATGCGTTGTGCTTGCAGAGCTTACATTTTCAGTGGCTGACACTGGCGCGCAGCTAAGTACAAATCAGGCGTTACACATCATTCTTCACGCACCTTCACCACTCATTTACTACCGAAGACGTCTTTGACATCCTATTTCCCAATGGTGCTCCCTCCCTGGGTTTTTTTTTTTTAATTGATTCAGAATAGCCTCTTATATCTACCGTATAGTAGCTTCACCGCTAGGCAATGCTCGTTTACGCTGTGGTCCGTCAATGAAATGTTTCCCCGCCGTCCACTACCATTATAAGTGCGATCTTTGGCCGTGTTGTTCTCGGAATTGAGGTGATTGAACAGAACGCCGATGTTGGGGGCAATACATAACACCCAGCCGGAGGGTGTCCTTACCTCCTGTGCTGACAGAAAGTGGATGTGGAGCAGCTTCCTCTCACTATCGACCAACGGCAGGAATGTGACGGTGACGTCGTCGTCTGTGTTGAGGTTGGCGCCTGCGCCGCGATTGTCAAAGCCATCATTCTCCATGGCCACCAGTGCTGAGAAGTGGCCCCGCGTGTAGCCGAGGGCTATGGGGCTCTTCCAGCAGAAACTCTGCTCCCACAGCAGGGGCAAGTACACACCTGGTGCACAGAGGAAAGACAGAGGGACGTAAGGAACAAGGTGTGGAAGATGTCAAGGGTGTGGGAAGAGGAAATGGTGGTGATGGGAGAAAGGATTGGTGGATGAAAAAGAGGGAGAAAGGAGAGAATGAACGAAAACATCAGAGCAACTCTCCTGTCTCTGAACAGTCTGCCATTGTGTTTATACTTTTTACAAGGTTCACCTGCCGGCCATTTTAAAAACGAAGGGCCCCTCCCATCCATAGGCGCATATATACAGTGTTTGTATCTCTCTCTCTCGTGTGTGTGTGTGTGTGTGTGTGTGTGATTTATTTGTGTAGTGTGCGTGCATCTTCCCCGTCAACCCCCCCGTCCATCCGTCTCTCACTCCAACCCCTGACAAACAGCAAATCATTCTTCCATTAGGCAGGCATTACCACTAGAGGCCGGTCCTTACAAAGAGCTTTCATCATCCCCCCACACAGCCTCATTCTGCAGTCAAATTGAAGCCAGACTGTTTTTTTACTACAGGGCATGGAGGTGGAACCTTTCCTCTGCTCATTGGATTGGCTGGTTCTAGACTGCTTGTGATGGTTTAAATATGCTCAGACGTGACTGCATGTGTGTCCTGGAAACATTCCCGCATTGTTATAAACATGAAAAGTACAGTTCTACATAAAACCCAGCAGCGTCTTTTCTTTCTTTTTTTAAGCTAAATTTACCTTTAAAGTATCGCTCATTTAATACTAAAAACACCCTTCAATGAAAGTCACTGGGCTGCGTTAAGATATGATTACTGCCAGATTGTTTCTAGTAAGGATGAGGGCTACAAAGTATGCCAGCTATGTCAGCTATGCAGACCCATGCGGGATTGTGCGGTTTCTCATAATTTATAGACGCACTGGAGTGAACGAGCTGCACAAAAATCCATACGGTCGATCAGATGCAAACCCCAGAGCAAAACCACAACCAGACCGGTATGAAATAAAAGTAAAAGATGCTCACCTTGAAAACGTGTGTATCCAAGTGTTTCGCCACGGAAACTTTTGTAATACTTCACTCCGTAGACGATGATTGGCCTACGAAGTATGTGTGCAAGAACAAAAATGTGGGTCTGTTCCAAGCTGGCCCCTGGCTACAAGGAGAGAAGAGATGACACAGGAAGGAAGAAGGAAGAGGCACATTTAGAAAACTCTCAACGCAGAAAAACTACAAGACAAATGGATTCCGTATGCGCAGAAGAACCCAAGGATTTTCTTAGAACCCAAATTCTTAATAAACATACTAACATAGTTTCATAACCCTACATAATGAAACAGCACAATGTTTAAAATTTGTGGTCTATATTAATCACCAGCACCTGTTGAAAACCTATAAGAGTTTGCTGAACTGCAGTGAGGCACTGATGGCCGACAGGATAGACTTTCAAGGGGGTTTGCTAGTTAGCTTGCATCAAGAGGAGCAATAATTCATACATTCATTGTTCAAGCGCATTTGCACATACTGCCGGGTGACAGTGGCTCTGGGTGCAGCCGCAGTGGCCGGTAGAGCAGCCGCATGGGAATCGCTATAAGGTCCATCAGTCCGATCCCCGGCTCACCCAGAGTTACTGTCGAAGTTACTGTCCTTGAGCAAGACCCCTAATTGCAACCGAATGTGCAGGTTAGTGCCTTGCATGGTTTCCTCTGCCCATCGGTGTATGAATGTCTGTGTGAATGTAATGAACAATCTATGTAAACTTAAAGTGCTTTGGATAAAAGCGCTATATAAATGCACCATTTGCCATTTATCCAAAGTGCTTCACACAATGTGCTTTCCAGTCACTCAGTCACACACAGACAGCAGAGACAACTATGTTAGAGCAGGGGTTCCCAACCTTTCCGTTACCAGTCAATGACTGGCTGCTATTTATATATTGTTATATCACTACATAATGTTATATCATTGACCTAAAGGGCATTATATCAACAAGGATAGGGGTGATTAATAGAGGTTTATGTCTGTATCAGAAATACCGGTAACTTTGCAGGTGGAAAACTTTAGTTACATTTTCCAAGTGACACATTACTTTACCTGGGTTACATCTTCTGTTAGTTGTATTTGAATGTTGACATGAAATAACACTGTTTATTCATTAGCACAAACATGACACAATAGGACAGCTTGTTGTCTAAGGCTAAAGTTACCAAGGATTCAACAGTAATGTCACCGTTATACACGGAAGTAGCACGGACTCGAAGCCATTTATAAACCACAGTGAAACTGGTATTGGTATATTCATGTAACAGTCACCTTCTCTCCGCTGGAAGGTTATAGACTCAAGGCCGGCAAACGGAATTCCACAGAACGGTGCCGGTGGTTTAGAACTAGAGGGCAGCACGGGTCCATAAAATGGGACCCGGTCCGAAACGGGACCAGTGATATCTGAACCCGAACCGTTACGGATCCGAGAAACATTCTAATTGGCCGCATGCGCCCGGAAACGGCCCCGAAAGGATTGGATCCGGTCCGAAACGAAGCCGAGAAGGATTTGACTGTTTGGACCCGGTCCGACCAAAACGGCACTGATCCGATCCGATATAGATCCGCACCCATAGTGTGTTCTCTGCAATATTATATGCTTCAACATGACTGCTCTCTATGAGCGACGTGCACCCCACCTCTCGAGACAGCGCAGCGAACTTGCATAGGCTAATATTAGTGCATTTTAGCGCACCGACATTCTTACCAGAGGTGTTGACAATCACAACAAAACTGTCCCACGCTCAAGGGGGCCACCATGATTGCATTAATATAGCCAGCGGGGGGGTGGGTGTGTGTGCGTGTGTGTGTGTGTGTGTGTGTGTGTGTGTGTGCGCGCGCAGTCGGGATCGGGGTGAGAGAGACAGAGACCAAGCGAAAGAGAGAGAGAGAGACGGCATGTTGAGGTGCATGACGAGACCCAGCCCTCGTTGACTCTGTTCAACAGACAATAAAACCTATTTTTAAAGTTGAAGGGTTTAATATATAAAGCTCGTATCCTCACGGGGAACTGCATTTCAGACGATCCGAAATTTGGAATGGATCCGACCCGGCCCGAGGGACAAGTCAATATTTTGGGCCCGAACCGGCTTTTCAGCTCTCGGGTATTCGGTTCCTGGTGGACCCGTGCTGCCCTCTATTTGGAACCCTGGGGTTCAAACAAAGTGCCTTGCTTAAGGACACTTCGACACAAAGCCAGGTCTGGATCAAACCTGGAACCTTCCGATTCCCAGATGACCGCTCTACCTGATCCACTGCAGCCCGTGCTTCACCAATTTTAGCTAAGATACGAACAAACCTAGTGTCTGGAGTGACACAGCAGCATTGTGTACGTACCTGACTTGCTAGTGAGAGGATGAACGCCCAGTCTTCTTGCCACTGCTCCTCTCTCAGCGAAAAGTGCAGGCCAAAACTTTGTGAATACCACGATTCCCACTCCTTCCAGCGTGTATAGAACCTGCAGAAAAGACAACAAGAAAAGTTAGTCAGTGAAACTGTTCGGCCTCCCTGAGCACAAGACTAGGTATTAGGTTGAATCATGACTAATACCCAGCAAAAACCTAAACAGTAATTTTCTTAGTGAACAACATCAATCTGTCAGCACTACTGTAGACTTGAGGCCTTTGTTATGTAATCTGCATCTGGGTGGTTGTATTGTCCTGATGCTTCATACTTAAAAATAAAACCAGCATAAATTCCCTGGGAATTACATCTTCTCAAACTGGCCAAATGCCCAGCCCATAGTCTAATTCTAGTAAGCCTGCAATTCCAACCTTAGATTTAAAACTCAACTGCCAGGACATTAGCCCCTATGTAACCGCAACTACAACGCAACTCCATCATGACTAGAGTGTGAGACTGGTGATATTCAAGTTTCTGAAATTTGAGATTAAAGGGGTTAGGGGTGACCAAAAGGTCCAAAAGGTCACAGGTTCAATTACTGATATTGGTCAATGTGTCACAGTGTCCTTGAGAGATGCTGAACCCCTATGTGCTCAGTCTGTGGAAGACACCTTTGTGACTGATGTTTTGTGAACAGAGAAAGCAAACTAATAATCATTTTCGTGTCAGTATGTGTGAATGTACTTGGCCAATAATCCATTTCTGATTGTCTGAGGAAGCACTACTGCATAATGTATGTCCTACACCTACAGTATGCGGTTACAGCTACAGTATATTCAATTACAGTGTATCTCATAAATACACAGTTTGTCTCTGGTCTCCCAGTGCGTTACTGGCCTAAACCCCCCAGGTCTCACCAGTGAGAACAGTCGTGCAGGCTGTCGTGGAGAGTCTTGCGGAGGACTGAGTCCTTGTCGTAGATTCCCCAGGTGGCCTGCAGCACAGAGTCCAGCAGGCAGTCCCCCGCGGTGCGGTTCCAAAGGGCGTAGAGCCGGCTATCTAACCTGGTTCCCAGCTCCAGGGACCAGTTGATTATGGGGGACTCCTCTTCAAGTTCTGAGAAACCACAGGGAGCAAAAGATTGAGTGTTCTCGTGGTGAGCGAGTTCACTGAAAGGTCTCTGCTTGGGTGATAACAACTAGGAGACGACAGAACACCTAAGATGAGAGAGACCCAAGGTGAACACACCACCAGATTTTTGTTGTTATTGTTGTGTGAGAGGTGGTGACATTTGAAAACATTGGTGTCAACTATTGTATTCATACCATACACTCAACAGTGGGTCAAAAACATGACGGCCATCTGTCTTTTTTTTTGTCCCTACTCTTGCCCATAAGTTGGACTGAATGTTGCACTGCTGCAAACATTGGCCTGGTTAAACAGATGGTCGTACTGAAAAGCACCTAGGAGAGAAAATGTGAGCTGGGTGGAAAAATACTGTGTGTGTGTGTGTGTGTGTGTGTGTGTGTGTGTGTGTTCACGCGCATGCGTGCGTGCGTGCGTGTAGGCTGGGAGGAAGTGCAATCATTCAGCAGGGGATTGGAGAAATCCCTCCAACTCAATTAGCCTGATTAGTACAGATGCCACAGTGCCATGCACGATAAGGACTGGCACAGCGAGAAGCAGACGGGCAGGGAGGGCACCGTGCTGGCCAAGGGAAATGTAATGTGTAATGTAACACTGCCCGCATCCGGGAGCATTCCCATTATAGTATATATGGAGGGAGCAGCATTAGTTTGCCAAACCACCCGACCACTGGATCCGGTTTCTCAGTCTTTGCAGTGACTGATTTGTATTGGAGAAAGCTATACAGAAGTCTATAGTAAACAGATTACATCAGTCAAAATAAAAATGTCACCTTTCTGAACATCTCGGTCCAGCACCTCATCAAACAGTTTCTCCTGAACTGTTGGGGGCAAGTCCTCGATGTCTGCAAACAAAGCACACATGGTATCAGTTCAGTCAGACACGTTCGTCAAGTTAACCCATTTTAGGCGGGAACACCTTTTTGTGTTAGCATTATGGTATGCTTTAGCTATTGAAAAATAGCAGATCTACAAGCTCATAGCGCGCCTACGAGCTTATACTGTAGGTCTGCTATTTTTGAAAAATCGAAGAACGACTGTCATAGAAACATAGCTTTTTCAGATAACTGTCAGGATGTAGAAGACATTTTTTGAATCTGGTCAGAATGGGTTAACCTATTTATTGCAATGATATTGCATTCAGTTTGGCGGTGTGACTCTGCTCCAGTGATGACCTGCGCAAGCAAGCATGGCAGAGAAACTGGGGGAAACACTAAAGCCCCTTGTTTGGAGAGGCTCAGAAAAAGGAGCTTCAGTTCAGGATCTAGGTGTCCAGCTGTAGAAAACATCCGTTTGTTTTTAAATTGACAAAACGTTGGGGTGAGTCTATTTGTAGATACCACGCACATGCCCCTACTCTACTCCAGCTAAAAGGACCTGGACCTGCTTCTGTCTTGGCAACTAAATCCATGTCAACTCCCTGTTTTCTTTTGTACTTTTCACCATGGTTGCTCGAGACCCTTGACAACAGTAGTTTATTCTTCAGCTAAAATAAACGAATGCATTGAGTGTGTGGAATTAAACAGAATGGTTTCTATAGTGGCCGGAAGCCACGGTCCGCATTGTCCCAGACGACTGCTGTGCTGAGCCACCAGCAATAGACTATAATAGCCATTCTTCAGTGAAATTCAACAGAAATAGAATTGTGCACATTCAAACCGTCCCTCACATTTTGTACAGAATTTGGGGGAGCACCACAAAAACAAAGCGATAACAAATAATGATTTTTGCTACAGGCGACAGACACACAACGTTGGTGGCTGCAGAACAATGCACAGTCAAAGAGCCAATGGTGGCCTCCTGGCTCAGGCAGTTGGAAACAGACAACTGTAGCATTATGCCTCTGGAACGTCCCAACAACAAGCAATTTCATAAACCAGAAGTAAACAAAACAAGCATTCTGCCACATACTTGGCAGGTCACCGGGGCTGGGTAGTCTACTACATTATTCAGCTGCATTGCAAACATAATAGGCCCTAAACTAAGTACTTTGGACATAAATGACAACTTCTGGAATGTATAAGACATTTTATCAATGAATACAAGACAAGTGATATCACCATGTGCTCCATCTGTCCAACACTGTAAACCTGTTGGGGTGGGATAAAAGCCTGCTTGTTTCAGCTGAGAATGGAAATCACATAAGCAAGTGATCACCTTTATTCATTGCATTAAAATGGTTTTCAGCAACCATAAAAGGTCTTCTCACTATCTCAGGACAGTTTCTCTATATTCTCTATTCAAAACCATTTTCTCTGGCCTACTTCAAAGAGGAGGTGAACTGAGGGAATTGAATGTACCAACAACAAAGCCCACCGCTATGGCAGCCTACCTACCTGCAGGTAGGGTGAAGGTGACCAGGTCTGTCAGGAAATAGCAGGTAAAGTCTCCTTTGCGCTGGTGCAAAGAGGCTGCCACTTCACGGCGGATTTGCTCCGTCAACTCAGGACACACCATGGCTGGGATGCACTTTGCTGCCTGTTGGGACACCTGGAGGGTGAGAGAGAGATGGGTGTCAAAGGACAGGCAACGAAAGTGAGGCTTATTCCCACAATGCATTGATTCAGTCATTCTTCTTTGCATGCATGCTAGCAGATATATGCTGTGGAGTTTAGGCTGGCGATGGCTAGTGATTTGAATTCCAGTGGCTATATGTAAACAAGGTGGCTAAGAGGAAATCCGTGGATCCTGCATATCTGCTCTCTCCACAAAAAAGTACAAAAAACTATGTCAGAGCTGACATTATTAAATGGTACAACTAAACTTCCCATTAGCTTCACCAATCCAAACTAGGCTGCATTACATTCGGGGAAAGGAAAATAATTGTTCATGCATGCCTACGGCATGTGTGCGTTTTAGCAGGCATGTTTGAACGGTTCATACCAGGACACACTCTAGCAGCACAATCCCTGGATAGGAGAGAGTGAGACGGTAATGGGAGCATCGGACTGAGAGAAGGTCAAGTTCCAGATAATCTGGGATCATAGCGGTAGGATCATAGCGCTGCTGGCAAATAGAGCTGCCATCACTCTTGCACACTGGTCCATGCATGCGGCATACACACACGCTCGCAGGTTTTGAGTTGGGTGGTAGGCTTGACACACCGCTTAACGGTTGTCCCCCAGTGGGGGAAATTAAAATTCCGCTTTTGTTGTCCCCCAGTGGGGGACAACCAGTTCCTTTCCCCTCCATTACAGCATTAAAAGCTCCTACAAAAGGGAGCACATTGACGATATTCACACGGTGGCCATTTTGATCTCAAGTCATACTCTGGGTGGAACCAGGAGACGTTTCTTGCCGTCATACCCTAATTCAACTGGTCAACTGGCCAAGGCAAGTAATGAAGGTTAAGTGAGGGTAAACCGTGGGTTTGTTGTTTGTGTGGTAAGCCATGACAGTCTGTGGGTCTACTTGAATCCACACCGTCGTCTGTAGAGCAGTGAAGGATTTTGGCATTTAGCAGACGCTCTCATACAGAGCGAATAACAGGATCAGAATAATGGCATGAACCCTAGTCAACCAACAGGGTAAATGGTCATAAATAGACAAAACAAGTGCTGAAAAGCAACTATGATAGCAGGTAAACAACTAAACATCAAATCTAACATCTTTAAAATAAAAAATAAAAATAACACGATTGCAGCTCAAAAGTAATAACCCTGTGTATAGTTTGGAACTGATTATTATTATTATATTATTTTAAATCACACTCCAGCCCTTCACTTGGAGACACATGCCTGTGTCCTAAAGCAGAGTCTCTGTGCAATGTTACGTAAGTGTGATCATAGTAGGAGGAATCACTCATCCGGAGATCTAGCCAAATCCAGACTGGTGGGTGAAAGGGCAAACTTAAAATCCGGGTGGGAAGTTACCATTAGTGTTCAAGTGTATTCGAGTTATGTACCTTTTATCAGGCCTGTTGTGAAATAGTGGCAGATTCTGTAGTAGTTGATAAGTTTACTACCCAACCAGCAGAAGAATTATATATTTTTAATGACAGTTGTAGCCCCTACGACCACAAATGTTCCAAGACACTAGCTAGCCTAGCCACAGAGTCTGCTGCGCAAAGGTGGTCCCCGCCCGGACCACTGGTTGAAAACCACTGTTCTAGTTAAATCGGCTGGTTCATCAACTGGCCGTGAGAAGACAAAGAAAAACATCTGACCTCGGTGAGCAAGACAGCCAGCATGTCCTGCCTCTGGAAGCGGATGGCGAGGTGCACCAGGGTGAAGCCGTCGTCGAATGCCGACGGCCGGTTCAGGAGGCGCACCTCGTCCGACGTCAACTGCCGCCCAATGTCGCCCGCCGATGATTTGTAGGCCTCCACGGCTGCCAGGTCACCCTCCACCACACCTAAGAGCCGAACAGAAATATAGTAATTATTCCTAGTTTCATCTCTAAACTAGAGGTTTTATGGACACTGAAGTGGGACATAATTGCTGCACTGTCATGACACAAAAGTAGGCCACTGTTGGGAAAACAGTTTAGACAAACATTTTTGCACTTTTTCATATTTATTAATACCTCTGTTTTTACCCGATTACCATTGCATTTTGTACGGTTTCCTGATGAGCCAAGTTCACCTCATCTCTGTCAACGGAGACTTGCACGGAAACTCCCCCCTAACTGGAAGAAACGTCAGGCAGACCCAGGCTCCAGGGTGGGCGGCCATCTGCCCTAGACCGTGTCCGTGCAAATTAGCCTATGCTATAATGCCTTGGTGAAGCCCAACACACTCAACACTGGTGGCCATTTGGATATGTTATTATGTTGCACTCATGGTTTTATGTTTACCAAGCTTAATCATAATGGGATATTGCATGTTATTCCTAGGCCTAGCAAAGGGGTTTTAATCGTCTGTAACGCAAGAGTAATTACTTATTTTTGTTACTTTTCTCAGAAGGTAAATCTTGTAATGTAACGGAATACCGTTGAATGGTAGTAATCCTGTAGCGTAACATGTTACTTCTTTTAAAGTAACGTTACCCAACACTGCGTTTAACTTATCTTCCCCAGAAGACATTGTCATCCAGGAGACTATGGGCTGTATTTTGCATGTCTTAAGTACCAGGTCTTATTCCCTAACTTGAGTAAACTAAAGACCTGGAGGCGTGGTCAATGCTCTTTGGCCACTCAGAATAGCCAAATGGCATTGATCACGCCTCCAGGTCTTTAGTTTACTCAAGTTAGGGAATAAGACCTGGTACTTAAGACACGCAAAATACAGCCTAGTGTGTCCCAGTGCCAAAGATGGGGCAAATTGAGATTTGAAACTAAAATCTCCACTGTGGCCTTACCCGCTTAAAGTCGGGGTCATATTTAATCTATAATGCATTCATTTAATGTTGTCTAATACAAGTGATATTTGACCCACAAGACTGAGTGTGCCGAGACTAAAGAAGTGTGGATTATTGATTGTAAGTAGGGTAAACAGAATAAATCCAATGTACACAACAACCGTATTGTAACCCCCATTGTAAGACAATGATTCAGAGGAACCAGATTATCCGTTTGAAATGAAGGACATCCGAGTAATTTGGCACATAATGATGAGTTATGCTTCCCGGTCTTGGAAATGAATTCAAAGGCAAAATTAATGAAACAATAAACAGTAATCCTCAACAGCTTTTGATCTTTGAACTGAGACAGGAAGCTTCATTGCAGGAAGCTAAGAATTTAGTTTTAGGTTTTTTTTTTGCATGGCTCTGCAGGAGTCTAGAGGTCTGTCCATCTGTGTAAACCCGCAAACTGCAGGGCCAATCAACACCAGAATTATTGTGCACACTGCCAGTAAGCCACAGAAGTAACTAACCTAACAAAATCAGTGGAATGCAATAGGGAAGCAGGCTGTGATCAGGCTGAAACCCAAATTTGGAGGCATAATATCACAGACATAATTGACATCTGACGACGTCACACAAGTCTGAGATTTACATTTGACAATGGCTCCATCACACCGTTCAGTTTAAGCGAGTGGATACTGAGAACCACATTATTTGAAATGATGAAAATCTATGATCATTTTGCTTTCAAATGAAAAGAAAACTCATGACTTAATTTAAGTATTTTAGGTGAATCAAGACTGTGGCACAAAACTGACCATCAAAGTAGAAACGTAAAACTAAACTTGTATGCACACACCTCACTGTTTTCCCTCAGGCCTCTCATCTGTGAATATAAAGTGTCACTTTGGCAGAAGAACACTGAAGCCTGTTGCCCAACTCCTCCCCTTGAACACAGACAGACCGAATAACCTTGGCTTATTGAACCATGACCCTGGGAACAGCCCGACACACCACAAGCATTCGGTACAGACCAGTTCACAACGGTGAGTTCCAAGTTACCAGGTTCTCAGTTTCAGTTCAGTTAATTTTCATTTATAGTGCAACATCTCTGCAACGTCTTTGTGCACTTCACAGGTTCTGACCACCTCTACCAAACATACTGTACATTAGCTGTCCTGCACGTATCGCTTCAACTTAATGCCTAATTGTGACCGAAGGTCACAGTTCACAATGGAACCGTGCATTTCCTGTCAGTCAGTCAGTGTGTCACTCAAAGTCCCCATACACGGGGAAGCCGTGAACAGGTCTCGTGTACATCATCAAGGATGATAGTAAATCAGGGATCATAGTAAATGCGACCTGCTATCGCAATTAAGCCCATATAGAGATAAATCCCTGATGTCATCAATATTAGTATATGGATACCTGTCCATTTAAACTCTAGACGGGCCACCTGCCCCAAAGTTATTTGTGCAGCCGCGCCCGGCAGCCGGCGCAAACTAGAGTTCTCAACAGGCTCGAAAATGAAGGCCCGGCCCTACCTGGGCCCTCATCAAACCCTGTACACTCAAGAGACTGCCCCCACTGACACCCTTAGATCTCCATATATGGAGCTGACCTGTTCTGACATTCCATTATGTTGATCTGACCTCATCAAACCCTGTACACTCAAGACACGCTCCATACGTATAATCGTATATGGCCAGTAACAGAAATAACAGATCTACAAGCTCACATGAATATGAGCGATACCGTGTTGTACGATACCGTGCACACCTAAGTATACATTTGAGAACCTCCTTGACAACGAATTGCTGCAACTCAAGGGGCTTATTCTCTAGTAAAATTTCAAATAAATCAATAAAATAAATCACCCTCGTTAAATTGAACCTGTTCGACTCGAGTGTTAACAGAACAACTTCTACCTTTAAAGTAAGTTTGCAGGAATTTCTCTTTGGATTACTACGGTAGTCTACTAGTGGCAAATGCATGTCTCTCGCGTGCGTTACACAATATTACTCATTGCTGCGCTTTTGTTCAAGAGGGTCAAGAGGACCACACACACAATGCTTAGCAACCCAAACTGAGAGAGGTGGGCACAGATAAAGAGAGAGAGAGTGTGTGTGTGTGTGTGTGTGTGTGTGTGTGTGTGTGTGTGTGTGTGTGTGTGTGTGTGTGTGTGTGTGTGTGTGTGTGTGTGTGAGTGTGTGAGAGAAGATGGTGAGAGGACAAAGTGTGCCATGTGGAGCTGGCTGCTCAGTGAGAGATGGAACAGGGTACAGACAGTAGGTTTATACAGCATAGTTGCTGCACAGCGTGACAGGGAGGGATCACACAAACTAAGCGCTCCATTAGTGTGGGCGTTCCGTTGGCCCTGCAGCCAGTACTGTACTCAATAAGGTGTTATGGGAATACAGAGAGACAAAAACCTGCAAGCACTCAGACACACACTGAAAGACACCAGCTAGAGTGAACGGATTTGGGCTAAATGCACTGCTGTTTTCCTGTAACAGTCTAGCAGCTCTTAACTCTTTGTTCAGTTCCTGAAGACACCCTGCATGCTTACTCTCGCAATAAGGTCTATATGACATTGCTAATCAAGCGCTGTCTTGTTTTAATTTAGGGACAAAAGTAAAGACAAAGTATTGGTTTGGGGTGAGAGGACAGGGTGCCCCGGCCGACGCTGGACAGTTCTCTGAAAAGACCCGTTCATGAGTGAGCTTTACAGTGGGTTGGGTCCAAGAGGAAAATAGCAAGAGGCACGACTTTACTTCCCGTATCTGCATGAAGGGGGCGGACACATTATTAGGAGACAGGAAGAATGTTGGAGTGAACATCATAGACTCTTGGTTAATGGGGGGCTGATTTGGGAAATGGAATCATGACATTTGCCATAATATATTGATCTCAATGCAATTAGGTTGTCAGTGTTGTTATTAGCCTGGATGGGGAGGGTGGTGGTGGGGAGGTCAGGGAGGAGCAAACTATGCCTACTTAGGAGACCATTTGTAGGATTTGTAGTCCATTGCGGTGATTGCGCCTCTACTGGCTCCAATGAAGTTCGACCATCTTTATAAATTAATAATCTTTGGTCCCCACATAGAACTACAAAAATACTAACACTACTAACAAAATCAACAGTGCTGCCACCACCAGGTTCCTTTCACGATGTGTTGTGTTTGTGTTACTAGTTAGCTTGTAGATACGTTCCTTTTCTAAACGGGACGGGGTCACACGGAGGTATAGGCTCAGGCTGATGCCTTGCAGACAGTGAATCATGTAAGTACGCAGATTATGGGCCCGGGCGGTTGGCGTGCCGTAGCCGTCTGGGCACCTTGGCTGGTAATCCAGTCTGGCAGTGTGCCACGACTGCCGACTCCCGATCCCGGCGGCCTTTACTGCGTGTCACTCTCCCCCCCCCCCCCCCCCCATCTCTCTCCCCATTTCCTCTCAGTCTACTGTATACCTATCCCACAAAGAATATCTACAAATAATTTAAAAAAAACGCAGTATGTAGCCTGTCATACATCATACAATCTGACCACCAGGTTGATCACATGATTTAATCATAATGATTATTATTGAGTCTCTTATGGCACTGCTGCAGAAAGAGGATAGTCAAATTGAATTTTAAGGCAAAACGCCAGATGCCAGAGGGTTAATATGGTGGTAGAAATATACAGGACTTACAGATGCCTGTGTAACTGTGGTGCTCTCAGCACAATGAAGAAAAAAATAAAAAGGCTGCACACTCATAGCCACGATGCTGGAAGATTATTAACAGAAAGCAACGTTTCGACCTTTAAGGTCTTCTTCAGGGAA
The DNA here is from genome assembly GCF_963924005.1 of Protomyctophum bolini. Taxonomy (NCBI): domain Eukaryota; kingdom Metazoa; phylum Chordata; class Actinopteri; order Myctophiformes; family Myctophidae; genus Protomyctophum; species Protomyctophum bolini. The sequence goes on along the minus strand of NC_137875.1, from coordinate 33,157,692 downwards.
TGAAGAAGACCTTGCAGGTGTTCCGATGGGAAGCCATTGAATGTATGGTACAAAAAAAAACATTTTCACATTTGGGTTGAGCAGCTGCAGTGTGTAATAGATTGAATTTCAGTATTCAGATTGCTACTGTACATTCAACACAGTTTTAGTCCGATACATTTTCCAGGGTAGATCATCAAGCAGTCGATTTGAAACGTGTCACCTTTTTCAGCCCACCCGAGTTTGCAGGTCTGCCTTCAATCCACTCAAAAAGTATACAAATGTTGTTTGATTACATTTGAACATTGAAGAGTATGATATAGTAATATTAAGTAACACAGCAAATTGTCTTTTTAATCCATCAGCCACTTTGGTCGGCGAGCTATTTAAGTTATGTTTGTTTTCCTGTACCCTTCCATCCATCTTCCTTCCCCCCCCATTCAGAATAAATCCCCACTGGATAGAAGAGCCAGTAGAGGCTTTTAAGGCCCCCACCCCCCTTCTTTTTTTTAAACAGGAAACACAAATCACCGGGCATGGGAGCACTATGGAGGGTTGGGCGATGGACATGTGCTTTTACAGGGAGCCACGGCTTGGGAGAGGGGGATGGCAATGGTAACCATATAGAAACACCACATGTTTGGCCAGTGAGGGAGATGCAGCCTATACATCTCATCACTGGAGCTCCTGATTGTTTTGACACGGCTCCGCGTTGTGAGGCTTGGTGCTTCCTCAACCTCACAGCCCGTGTCTGCACGCCAATGGCACCCTGCATGACGGCAACCTGCGTGATCTGATGGAGAGTGAGACATCCGAGTGGGGAGCACTTCAGAGTAGAGGGAAGGCGCAATGCCAATGGACTAGTGTAGTGAGCCTCTAGTCTATACCGTTCCTGCCTCTCTCTCTCCTAATGCATGAAACCCTGAGGACATGCAAGCAGAAGCGCACAGAGCCACAGACGCTGCTTTTCTCCTGCTAAATGTTAATGAATGTTACTGGCCACGCACGGACACTCGGCCTGTGCATTTACAGTGATGTAAATAGGTTTTCAATCTAATGAGTCCCGGGATGCAGGGACGGTCTTTTAGATGAGTCGCAGGGACATTTTCCCACTTCAACCACGTTTAGGAGTCATATTTTGCCATTTTTACAAATTACAGTATTTAACTATTTCATTTTATATGGTTATATTCATGTAGTAAACAGAAGAAGAAATTATCAATATAACTAAAGCTAGCAAAATAAACTAAAATTAAAAAACAGTAGTACAGTAGTGCATCCCGTGGATGCAGAGGTCGTTGTTTGTCTGCACATATATTCTAATAGAAATACACTGTATATGACCAGACATCCCCGTTTGGCCAGGATTGACGAGAGAAATACAGCGAGCTTGCGGACACTTTTTTTGGTGTAATAGATAATTATATGTGGATAATATGTTGCTTTGCACAGACCGAGACCACGGTTTACAGGTTATAGCAGACTTACTCAATAATGTCTCTGGATAATTATTTTCGGGTGGCCAGAAAACTAGGTCACCGGAATTCTCTGGCTGACTCTTATCCAACAATACTATTTGCTTACTTCATTCATTCCGATTCATTCTGCAGTGGCACATACACCTAATGTAAACAAGCCCCCCCTTTGGTCTCTCCCACATCCCCAGGTGGCCGCCTGTGGCCTGCCCTAAACCCTAGTAATGAAACAGCCTTCCTCTAGTAAAAGATGAGAAATTGGTCCAATAAACCCACACTGGCACAAGCGAGTAGGCTCAGGCTGTTAAAGACTCAGGGTCCCATCAGTGAGCCAATGTGCCCCTGCTGAGCTTTAAAGGGTGGACTTGTGGTTTACCAAATTGAAGTTATAACTCCTCAACCGTCAGGTATGATCCGACGAGGCTCTTTGCTTAAAGGGGCAAGAGGAAAACAAGGCTAAGCTAGGCTAAAGGGTAATGGTAATGGCCTATGCTAAACCAAACCCTTAGTTAAGCATGATAAAGAGACAAAGCTGTGCATTGCATAGTCCAGAGCGTAGGGTGCGTTAGGTGACTTACTGTAGATGCAAAAGTGCATCAAAATGCTGATAATAATAATATTAGAAATACTAGAAAATATACTAGAAAAAGTGCCCTTTTGGGCACAGGTCTCCACCAGGAGGATAGGAGTGTGTGTGATGTTTGGCAAAATGTTTAGGAGTATATAAAACATGTTTTGTTTTTTTTTGGATTTGGATTTGGATGAAATCTGTGCGACTAACATAAACAATGTGTTTTGCAGAAATTGGCCTCATGGTGGCGCTATAACCAGCAGATGTGAAGGGATGCAGGGAAAATGTTTTTCCATGGCCTCTAGGGAGTGCGCATACATAAGTTGTCATGCAGTTATAGGTAAAACAGGAATTGGCCTGTTGTAGCGCCACCGTGAGGCTGATTTGGGGGGGAAATAGTGGCATGTCGTCCTCGGCCTAGTGGAAATGTGCGTGTATAATTTCATGGAAATTGTACACCGTGTCTTTTTGTGATTTGTGGCATTTTGTTCGAAACTGACCAATCATGTGAGCTTTGGAAGCCAATCTTAGCCAATCAGGATGGAAGATGGGAAATTGTGCAGATCTGTATTGATCACATGACTATGGAGATAGTGTATACCGAATTGTGTGATGTATGGATAAAATGTGTACGAGTTATCTACAGAAATGTGTTTTGCCTAAATCGGCCTCATGGTGGCGCTATAACAGGCCGTTGAGGAATATTTGGGGCAGAGGTTTGTCATTGGCATCCAGGGAGTGTGTGTGCACAGTTTGGCATGGATCGGGCCAACGGAGATTAGCTGATAACGGACGGACGGACGGAAGGACACACACACACGAACAGAGTGCAAAACATACTCTCTCCGCATGCCTTCGGCCTGGTGGAGACAATTATTAAGTGACGTCAGTTAAGCGTATAATATATAATGAGATATGCTCATGCATGCTGCAGGGCAGAAGGTCAGTGCTGATGTGCAGACTTGTTTATTTTTGACTTTTGCAAGTTGTGCAGCATCGCTGATGTTATTTTTAGTGCAGCAGGTCCCACAGCTACCAACTAGGCCTGTCACAACCGCTTCGGCCACCGATATGTGTTTACAAACGTGCATGTTTGACTGTGTGCGTGTCGAAGCAGGGGAAATCTCACTGACAACAAAGGACACTCGTGTCCGAATAGCTCAACTTAACTACAGTACTACTACAGTTAAACTGTGCCATCCTACGCTCAACTTATTTTATTCAAAACTTGGACTATATCAAAAAGACAACAGTGAAAGCAAACATTAAAAGTCCATAGACTTGGCTGCCACATGACATCATGTCCGAAAGCCAGACGTTAAGAAACCTAAGGAACAGTGGCACTAAACTACAAATGCAAAACTTTTTCTCAGGATCCACTCCCTTAAACTCAACAGTGTGATGGAGCCAGGCTCTAATATAATGATGCAGGACCATAAATTAAGCTCATGCAATCTTTCAAGTTAAGTTTCAACTGGTATCTGCTGGAACAGGGTTAGTCGACTTTACTTAAAGGGGCAAGAGCAAAACAAGGCTAGGCTAGGCTACTATCAATCTGTACTTTGTGTCAGAGTCTCAGAGAGCATTCTCTGACCTAACAAATCCTCTGCTTCAGCTCATGCAGGACGCGTGGTGAGCTTGTAGTAGATTCAGCCATTTTCACTGTCTGATGCCCAAGCGTAACTAAGTATATCGCAGGCTTAACTTAAGTATTATGAGCAACAACTCTCTGTCACTGCAACACTGATGTTATCGGTAAGGATTGATGGGAAGAAGTGGGGAGATGTCTGGTGTGCGCCGTTAGGTGTAGCATAGCAGAGTATCTGTCAAAAAGAAATGTAGCATGTGGGTGGTGGTAGCTGCCTGGGATGGCTGGTGTACTGAATAACCCCAGTGTGCTGTACAGTTCATGGAATGACAAGATGTGTGCGTTAAGGAATATGAAAAATTTAAGGGGGCTTCAATCTCTGGCAGCAGGTACCAGTACTCATCGATCTAGCCACCTGTCTAGAAAAATGGAGGAAGGGGTTTGGGTGTGTGTGGGGGGGGGGGGGGGGGGAAGAAAGAGAGAGAGAGAGTGTGGTCTGTGCAGACTCATAGGTTTTCACTGTCTGCGGAAGTATATTAAGGTCTCCATCAATATAAAAAGGAAGAAATCCAAAACAAATGGACCAGGCTGTTAAATTGCATTGCAGCCAATAACCCCGCAGATGCTTGAGCCTGAACAGAGCCTTAATATTTATTGACATAACTCACCGGCGCAGGCGTTGAGAAACAGCCAGTCCGTCCGCCTCATCCTGTTCTTGATCTGCTTTAGCTTTTTAAAGTCCACCTCCTGCTCCTCTCTGCTTCCGATGCCAGCCCCCGATGCCACCTCGATCCGCTGAAAGTCCATGTTCACCTCCGACTCCCGCTTGGAGGTCGGCGGTGACCTCCTCTGGCTTCCACTGCATCCCCCCACTCCCCCCACCACACCGACGCCCCCCGTGACGGCAACAACGCCCCTACGGTTGTCTCTGTCCTGCTCGTTAAGGATGGAGGGAGGCTGCTGATCAGGCTCCGACGCTAGTTTGATGGGCTCTGCCAGCAGGCTGTTTGGCCTGGGGAGGTCACACACTACGCACTTGCGTGCCTTGGGCCAGTTTTCATATGTACAGGCAGTGCAGGTCCAGTGCTGTGCGCGGGTGTTGAGCCTGTTTCGGTCATTATATTCCTCACAGGGGTCCGTGGGGGTCGTCGGGGGAGCAGGGCGGCACCCAGAGCCCGAGGTCTGGGGCGACTCGGTGGGGCTCCGGGGCTGCTGGGCGTGATGCCCCAGGTGGTGTTGCCCGTGGTGCTGCTGCCCCTGCTGCCTTTGGCACAGGCACTGGGTGCAGCGGATGGCACGGGGCCAGTTCAGGTAGGTGCACATGTGGCAGGACCACTTGCTAGTGGGCTCGGGGACGTCGGCGATGCGGACGCGGGGCCTCGCGCTGGAGTCCGGGCAAATGAGGAGACTGGAGCCCCCCTGGGGCGGGCTGTTGCTGTGGTTGCTGAGGCTCGCGGGGTCCCACTGGCGCCGGCTGCCGGCGTCCAGGCTGGGGCTGCAGCTCTTGAAGGGTTCCTCGGTGATGATGGCACCCCTAGTGGGCCTCTGTGCGCGGCACATGGTGCACTTGATGGCCGAGGGCCAGTTCTCATACGTGCAGTAGTCACAGGGCCACTTCACGCCCAGCTCAGTCATCCTCGTGACGCCACTAGGGGGGGGGGGGTGGGGGGGAGGGGGGGCTCGCCGATGCTCAGGTGGCGGTTCAACTCTCAACGACCCACACAGAAAACAGGACCCTAGGATGGGGAAACGAGACAGGTCATTTTACAAATAGTCTGCATGTTGACCCATTTTGACCTGAGATCAGATTCTAAAAATGTCTTCTACATCCTGACAGTTTTCTGAAAAAGCTAAGTTTCTATGTCAGTGGTTCTTCGATTTTTCAAAAATAGCAGACCTACAAGCTCGTAGCGGGCCACTCAGTTCCCAAAATGGGTGTTAAACAATAATCTTTGAATGAACGAACAGTGAGTCTTTTAAGTTTTCATTGGTTAACCTTTAAACAAATAATAAATAATGGCAGCTTTACCACCGCCACCTATTTAGCTCAAGATCTGGGTCAGTCTGTATCAAATGTGGTCTTGTTATGTTCAGTAAGGGAAAACACAGGCTGTCTAATGTGGCGCTCACATTCATGTAAAGCCTGACAGTTGGAACACTGGCATTAATCTGTGGCACAGTAAATCAAAGCCAGTGGGAAAGCGTGTGTGTCTTTCTTTCTAGGTACAGCTGGTGGAAGGTAAGGACGAAGATGCCGTTGTAGCTGCAACATGATACTGTGTGTCAATACCTAAACCGACACTGGCTTTAAACACATACAGAGCAAATGTGTCCTACAGTAAGCTGGGTAACAAGACACAAGGACAGATGAAACCAGATATACAACACTCATAACTCGTGACTAGTAAAGACCGGTGGAAGAAGTACTCACATTTGTTACTTTAAGTACTATCAATGAAATGTAGAAATGCTCTCTTACAAGTAAAAGTCTAGTAATTTAAATTTACTTCAGTAAAAGTATTGGAGTCAAAATATACTATAAAGTAAAAGGTACTCATTCTGCAGAATGTCCAGTTTCTGTTTTAAAATAGAACTAATTTGAAGGGGGAAAAAAAATATATACAAGTAACTAAAGTTTTTTTTTTTATGTAGAGGAGTAAAAGTGTAATATTTGCCTCTGTAATGTACTTGGTAACTTGGTAAAGACAGATGCACTGACACTGAACTCACCCCAAAGTACGATTTCAAATTCAAAACAAAAGTATTTTATATATACACAGCATTTGTTGAGGATACCATTATCATATTACTCAAACATGAAGTAATCTCAAAGCAAACAATCAGCTCGGTAGCTTAAATTAAATTGCAAACACTTTAGTAGCCTAACTGAAGTAAAATGCAGATTGCATTCATTGCAAACGCCAGCAGGCTTGGCAAGAAGAGAGAATGGCAAACCTGGCTGCTAGAAGAGAATAGAAATGACATTAAAGTTACCACTTAACATAATTATCCAGGAAATAGTTAATGAATAGCTCAGTAGCTCAACTTTTTAGAGGAGCAGGGTTACTGCACCACGCCTCTAAGGTTATCAATGTGCACTGTGAAAATCAACACATTGGTGAAAGACAACACTCCAGACTAGCACAAAAAAAACTGTCCACAACATAGACATTACCTATGTTTACATCACACTCCCTGCTTCTTCCCACTGAGGGGTGTAGTCATTATTTTAAGTAGCAGGCTGTTGCGTTTATTTACGTGTACATAACATTACCTTAAAGGCTCAATACGCACTTTTTACATTAGTATATAGCCTTAAAGACCTTGATTGGTAGATGTAAACTGTAATAGTTTCAACTTTCTTACCCAGTCATAAATCAACACATAGATCGGCTTGATTGACAAACACTGCCAACGTAAACAAAGACCCAAAACACACCAAATATCGTGTAGCTGTTGTCTGTTAAATCACCTTGAGAGAATAACATGTCTCCACTGCTCGTGTTTATATTTGGTGGTGGTGCGAACCGTGCGACACATTTGTTTACATTTGAATCAGTGATCGGGCCTTTGAAGCTCTGCAGGCCGTAATAAGATTAATAATATAATCGTGACAAACTAATACGCGTTTAATTACAGGTGCACGGATGATTAGACAACATTCCGTTCTATTGCCAAAGACAGCAAGAGTCTGGTAGCAGCTGGTGGCTACTAACGTTACTTTTTACTCGCTAATGTTAATCGGTTCAGGAGCTCTTCTCCAACTCTGCATGGATCAACCGCGGTGGTCAGACACACAAACACGGCCTTACCCTTGATTTCTCCCCCGTGTTTACGATCCTCGTTTCCAAGTACGACCAAAACAAACAAGTCTCCGAACTCCCCCCCAGTCCACAGTCCCACTCCGACCGTGAGTCCCGAAGTCCTGCTCTTATTTGGTCGACAGCCACATCTTTACGTCTGCAGAGGCTCCCTCCGTTCAGGACGACACGGCTTCGAGGTCCATCAAACGGAGTTACGACCCCCCTCCCCCCCACCCCGTCCCTCTGCCGTGTATTTTGTCGTTTTTAAATCATTTTTAATCCCCGTTTCCAAACGCCAGGCTGACCGTCTTTAATGGCGTCGCGGAGGGGAAGCTACGGGGGCAGACTGGTTAAAAAACAACAGTAGTGACTGTGGAGGTCCGTGGGCCTGTTACGGTCCGCACAGTCCAAATCCCATAGCCCGACACGATTGTCACACCGTGATTGGATAGTTGGTTGTCAAGCCTGTCAGGTAGCGTGTTTTGTTTTCCGACCATTCATCGTTAAATGTACGTGATAGACGATATTTTCCCACAGAGAATTGTCTGACGACGACGCTATTAAAGGCCAAATTAACTCCTGATTATTGACAATGTAGTTGTAGTAGACAACCAAAGAAGCGTATGAATTTATTCTCAGTTGCCTGACAACCACCAAGCCAATCACAACACGACAACACTGTCCTCCGGAGGATGGGATCTAAACTCTACACCTGAATCTGCCCGCAGCCCCATTGGTTACTTTCTCCGTATCCCTTCACGTCGACCAATCGGAGTTTACGTTCTCCCATTCCAAGGCGTTAAAGGGCTTCATCAAAGCACTCTGATCAAAGCGGGTCTCAAATGTCAAATATAATAAATGCCATTCAACCTCGATTATTACCCCCTCCAAACTATGAAGCAACGACAATTTCCGATGTACGCGTACATTTTATTCCAGAGCATCGTAGTATGTTGCATATTATTCCCGGCATGCAACCTCACACTGCTGATCAACACAGACAGAAGGATGATGTCATCTACTGCAGCAGCAGCGGTCTGCAGTAATACATGACAGCTTGGGGGGGAAGCAGTTCGTGATGCTGGATACGATATTCGATACACACATAATAACCACACGCCGGATGTTGTTACAAAAGTGACTATAGTCTTAAGTGACTGCATTCCGAAGTCTGCTGATAAATTCGGAATTATTCATAGAATTTATGATTTGCTATACACATGTAGTTTGTTTACGTAGCACTTCTCGTGAAGTCATCAGAAAACAGCAAATCACTGCACGCTTTTTTAAATTCTAGAATTATGTTGTGTGCATAATCTGAATATGATATATTTTTCTTACCAATACAATGGCAATTGTTAAGCAGCGGGAACCACTTTTCAGACCTCAAACAATAATAAGAAAGACAACAGATCACATAGCATGTCTCTTTTATTATCTCCCAGACAGTATTTTCAATGTGGGGAGAACTCTCCTGACCAAACACACCACCATGGTCTTAGTAGTTGTGTGATCAAACAACTCTTGTCCAATACAGACATAGCCAGATAACAGCCCAAAAGATAAAGGCTGTGCAAAGGGACTTTGTGCTTCAGGGATAACTTGCTGTCCTTAGGGCTTCTTTGGGAAGAAGTGGCTGTTCCGAAAAGGGTGGCGAGTGTAGTACACATCTGTGTCATCTTTGAACTTGAAGTTAAATGGATAACAAACAACGGCACAACCTAGCTATGCTTGTGTTCTACACAGCCTCTTACTGAGACAGGCTTATTAAGTGCTGTTTAAATGCCAACACCAACACCCCCCACAAACACACCCGTCTACTGTACATTCATTATCTTCCTCATTTATTATTCAAATATTTATATTCCAGTGCACATAGGGAAAGGTCCTCAAGTAACTTGTTGAATTTTGCCACATAAACATTTTGTGATTGTGTTACTTTCTAGGTGATTTAAGTCAAGTAACATTTTGAGTGCCAGTCCCCAATCAGCAATACATTGACATTAATAACAGAGCAAACATTGAGTGCCGAGTGACCCTAAGGCGAAAAGCTTGACATTTAACTAGATTGTGACAGGAACACAGGACTAGTTCACAAGGAAAAAGCTTCTGCCTACAATTTGTTTCTCCACAAAATATTCCAATTTTAGCTACCTGCTTATCGCTGTTAAAATGCCTTCCAGTTGCAGTGCAAAAGTCTATCTGTGTAAAGAACATCGACTGGCTACATTCTGCACCCAAAGCAGTCCACATCTCTAAGTTCTGTCATTAAAAATTGCTGGCCGAGATCTGAAACTAAGAAAGATACTTGGCTGGTCTTGCTCCTTTAGGAGAAAAAAAAAAAGAAAAAAAGAGGAAAAGGTCACATACTGACTGTTTGCCTCACAGCGTCTGTCACATTCCCTCTAAATATACAGTATGTATAAGCATACAATTCCAGTTTCAAATAATGAAGCAAGCAGGAACGTTTTAAGTCACAGGAGCGAGTATGACATATAGGTCCATGTGTAAGCATTCACTAGAAGGTTCTGTAGTGTAAAAAAAGAAGATAGTATGGGAAAGCAGTAGAGTGGTTCAGGCAGGCAGAACACATCACATACAAGGACGTAGCAAATGCAGGACTAACCCTAAGAATGACGGCAGTCGATTCCTGTAAAGACAACACCATTTTGGATCATCTTACCCCCCTCAAGAGAGATGTTGAAATACGCTGTCTGTGTGCAGTTAGGAGCCTGCGGTACTGTACTGAGTGGAAGGCACTGTTATACTGAATCGAGGTCATGCCGTCTTTGTCACATTATTGAGGTCCATACAAATAGTGTAAGCCCAATCAGGTCTGAACAGGTGAGGTCTACTGTCAACTTTGCCAAGGCAGGAAGGTGATCCGCCTCTTTGCCTCAGTTACCAGGGTTACAATACACACACTGCAGGGGGGCACATTAGCCTCATGTTGTGAATTTAATGCATATCGAGTCAGTGAAGTAGTCACACGGTTTCTAGAACAGACAAATCCACACTGCCTTGGTTTAGCTCTGTTGCAGCCGCGGAAGGGGACTTTAAGCGTCTGGTCAGTAAAGCTACAGTACATTGTGTTTTGCCCTGTGAACCCCAAACAAAGCACAAAAGCCGAGACGGGTACGGCTTGGTCAAAGAGTTATTACTCAAGTGGCACAACATGACAGCATTGGTAAAAGCACAATAAAGAAATCGGCTAACATTTTGTTTAAGTGCAGCAAAGCGCATACAATTTCAGTGTTACCAAAGAAGAAGTTGTTGACATCCTTGTCAATCGAGTGGGACTAGTTAAAATTATATAAGCATTAAGCACCCATTTTAGTAGTGGCAGAGTACATCAGGATTGAAATCTATTCTAGGTTGTAACAGAGTTATTAAAAACATACCGTGGATTACTTACATGGAAATAAATGTAATAAATGGACAAATGTCATAACTGTGCAGGTAAAATTATAGTTTACATATATATCTTTCTTCAAATTTGAAAATAAAATAATGATAACCAGTCACCTACCTCACAAAAACAAGAAGTTTGAAGGCAGCAGAATATTTTCCCTTTGCTTTTCTTAAATAAATTGTTTAAAAGAAGGCAAAAAGTAGTGCAAGAGGTAATGGTAAAGTTGGGTGCTCAGAGATGGGTGCTGTAGAGGTGACATAGCATGATCCAGAGAGTGTTGTGCAGTCGGTCTTGTACGGAGAGGACTGGCCAACCAGTTGGCACTTATTGTGTTGTAATATCCACCTCCGAGCCTCCGACACTGAAACCAGACAGACACAATGGAGCAAGCCAGATAAAAAAAAAAAAAAAAAAAAATTGTCCCCAGACAAATTTCCCCTTAAAATGGAGATCAAACTAGGATGAAACGAAATAGACACAGCGGAACACCACCTGCGCATGCCTTTCATTTCCAGGGCTGGCACTTCCTCTGTCATATAAGAGATGTCTTATCCTTGATTGGTTGAGATGCCCACCTCTCCAGGTGCAACACATTTGTGTCCAATTCGACCTACATGGCTTTCATCTATTAAGTTTGTGAGCCACGCGCGTCTCCGTCAGGACTGAGAGCAGCAGGGCGACCTTGGGCTAAAATGCTGGCAGGGACCGCTGACAAATGAGTGGCTTCACTGACTAGGTTCTCATACTCGCTACTGTCCTCGTCTTCGTCATCCTCTTCATCATCCTCCTGTCCTGCCGCTTGCCTGTCTAGGGAGTCGGAGCTGGATCCATCGCCGTTGCCAAGGTATGGGTTGCTGGGAGTGGGACCAAGATTGGAGGTAGCTCCAAGGCCCAGCCCCAACCCCATACCCAGGGGACCAGGGGTGGGGTGGCCTGGGGAACCCACAGCCTGGGGCCGGGGCAGCAGAGCAGCACTGGTGGGGCAGGAGGCGGAGGAGAGTAGAGCGTCGTCGTGGGATGAGACGTCAGCGTAGGAAGGGGGATTATGGGAAGTACCGGGCCGCTCTGGAGCAGAAAGAGAGTGGAAGGCTACCCTTGACAGTAGCGAGGTTTCCAGGGATTCAGTGTTCTCCTCTGGGGCGGTCTGTGACTCTGCAACATTCTGAGCCTCCCTCAGCCCTGTGTAAGTGAGGGAAAAACAATATAAATGATGACATGACAATTTTAATTAACCATTGATTTTGTTTAATCACACTGAAAAACCTTTGGTAAATTAAATTCATCCCATACTAATGTGGTTCAAGTGGTCCTTGAGGTGGCTCCAGGGGGTCCCTAGCATAATTAATTAGTTAATATAGTGTCAAAATCAGTTTAACCACTTTAATCCTATACATTTTTAATCCTATTTTGAAAGACCTGCAAGCTCACAGGTTGCAATTTAACATGTTGTGGGCTTGTAGATCTGCCATTTAAAGAAAATTCAGAACATTTTTGAAAATACAAATCTTGTATGGGAGTCCCTGGCACAAAATATTTTCAGATAGGGGTCCACGACCAATACATTTGGTCTACTTGACATGAAAATGAACCACCATACTACTTTTAGTGTAGACATGCCATTTAATAATTCATTCCCAAACAATTACGTACTTCTCTCCTCTTCAGCGGTTTTTCGTTTCCTAAGAGCAATTTGTAGTTTGAGTTTGTTCACTTCTTCTTGAATGTCCTCCTTCACACGTTCACTTTGTTCAACCTCTCCACATACAGCCTAAAACAAGAAAATGGTAAAACACAAAATGTTTCAACATTTGGGAGTAGTTATTTAGCTTATTTTGCAATATATCCCCCCATGCAAGAATGTTAAGGATTGTACTCTACAGGGCTCACCTGCACTTTATCTTGCAGTGCGCTGTAGACTAGGTATATTGTTCGGATATCCTTCATCACACCATCTTTATCGAAGAACTCAGCCCTGTGCAGTAATTCACACCGGTCAATATTTCCAATAAAACGTATCATAGCATCTCATATATGGTATTCAAGGGAAGTTCACAAAAAAAGCTTACATTAAAAGGTAATGAGACAGATTTACATGTTGGATAATTCAATGTTCAATGGACACTACACGACAAGATCTCATGAAGATGTGACTGACTATACCAAGCGACCAATATCACTGGTCACATAGTGGGACTAGGCGTAGCCATAAACACACCAAAGTGTATATGCATATATGCACATGCAGACAATCATGTCCTTCTTGCTCACCACATGCATGAATGTTTACCCTCAAATGCACAGTAATAAAATCACACCTGTGTGAACTTGAAGTGAGGGGCGCTAATATATTAAAGTCTATCTCATGTTGATTAGGTGATGTAATGGTGATATAAAACAAAAGGTGCCAACACAAACATTAAACGCCATTAACAATAAAGAGACAATATGACGTAAACGACACATAACATAATATATTTTCCCTTCATTGTCAATGCGTTTACAATACAAACTTTGAACTAAAGACAAACATTAAACCTATGTATAGGAGCGCCCCTCAAAAACACACACAGAGCAAGCTTGCACACATATTCGCATACAGAAGCACTTGTGTTCCAAACGTACCCATGCTCTTTGATAACCTTAGCGTAGTTGAGTGAGGTGTTGGGTACTGAAGAGACTTTGTATTCCTGCTGGCTGGTGTTGCCCAGGTTGGGGATTGTTAGAGTGATCCTCTGGTTGTACCTGCTAGATGGAGATGGACAGTTAGCTGATGCTGATCACACATTAGACACATATTGAAATCGGTTATTCTGGCCAATAACGGTATTCTTACCTTTCATAACAATAAAATGTGTCTTCCCAATGGGGCAGTTAACCTTTATATTACTAAACACTACACTGTTTTAAAGTGTCTGCAGTCACTAAAGTTGTTTCAGCTTAATTGTCAAAAACACGCAACATTTATTTTGGCAAGCATGTTGTCTTTTCATTAACACCTGTCATTGGCAATACATCGTCATATCAGTGCAATAAATATAAACGGGATAAGTTTGATATTGGACCTGATTTCTATTTTCAACAACAATTATTGTTAAATACCAATAAGCTGACTGATATATTGTACACCCCTAAAATACATTCTGACAGTAAATATATTGATACTTAAAAGTGGCAACAAAAAACAGATTACCGGTAGTTGTCTCCTTATGGGAAAGGGTAGGTATTTTATGGGTATTTTATGTCATTTATAATACCTTTGTATAATAACTTTGGGGCAGGCCCTTCTAGAGTTTGAATGGACAGGTATCAGTCAAAAGGGAGATATCGAAGAGGAAAGATGGATCGGGAATCATCAACATATGGAATGTCAGAACAAGTCAGCTCTATGGAGATTTAAGGGTTTGAGGTCAGATGTAGAGTTGCTGGACAATATTGATGACATCAGGGATCTCCATAAATGGGAATTCCCATATATGGGCTTAATATTGATCAGAGTAATCTAGTAAGAGAGTAATGACACTCCCATTGACTTGCATTGTAACAATGGAATGCGGAAGTGCTCATTCTATCTCAATGGGATAGTTCCAGCCATAGGAGCAATGTTTGGAACTATAGCCCATAATCACCCACTTTGCAGAGAGATCAAAGCGTGTCGCAACTCTTACTAGATTACTCTGATATTGATCTCCATCCCTGATGATGTCATGTGATGTCACCACTCACCATATAAGGCATGCGTGGGGTGACTAACCAAAAACCGACTGACTGGAAATGCACAATTTCATAGTAAATGCGACTTGCGGTGGCAACAAGTACTTCAATATGCATTCCATCATCTCAATACAATTTAGGCATTTAGCAGATGCTCTTAATCCAGATATTTAAGGAATGTTTGTGCAGGAATGTAAAAAGCGGTCAGAGGTTCAAGAGCTAATCTTGTTCATCCTTTCTCAATACCACTACCTGGCATGTAGAACAAGATATGTGTAACTGAACGTGATTTTCAATTAAATTCATCCTTGATCTGTGAGCCATGTGCATGTCTCCTAAGGCTTACATAAAAGTGTGCTTCTCTCCTCATGGTAACCACATCAATGTAACATCTGTGGTTTGGCTTGGAGACTTGCACTGTATGTCCTTCATACCTTTGCACTAATAAAGAAAAAAACATGAGATCTTTATACCTGCTATTGGGTCTAAAGAGCACATATTCCATGGCGTGCGTGGAGCTGTTGGCCGTGGAACAGAAGCTGAAAAGGAGGAAGACTAGGTCGGGCAAACCCAGCAGTTGAGTCAGCTGCTTGTGGATGATCTGTTCCCTGAACGACATCTGCTGCTGCGTGTTCCTTCGGAACCGGTACCAGCCGATGATGTTCTACATGAGCCGAGGACATGCAGAGGAAAGTGATTCAGCCATAGTTTTGATTTGGAAGCAGAACCCAAGATTCCTACTGACATACAGCCTAATTTAGACTTCTTATTGATTGGATAAGACGATGTTTCATGAGCTCGTTATCCTACCTGATCAATAAAGTTTAAATTAGGCTATAACACTAATTTATAATTAGTGTGCAGGTGCCACTTCCAAATAATGTTCTGCATATAACCAAGCAGTAACAATATGCATACAGTTGATTTCCAGTTTCTCAAGTACCAACTACTGAGCATGATTAACAAATTATATTTGCATCACTGCATATTTTGTTTGCACAGGCTTGTTTGTTGGCACAAAATTAGTAAGGTTGGATGACTGAACCTAATTCAGTACCTAAGTATTTTTCTGTCGTAATCATCATCAATCATATGCTATATGATCAATCAGCAATTTTAGTGCACACACCCAGGCCTTTAGGTAAAAAAAACACACTCACTTTCCGCCTATCTTTAAGAATTCTGTTAAGACTTTCTTCGTTGACTTTGCCTGCGTAGTCATAAAAGCTGGAGATTGAGAAGGGGTAAAGACAAGTTATCGACTTAACACATTGATTTCAAGGACATATTTTGATGCATGTCAATCCAAAGCCCCACCACCATGGACATATTTCGACATATGCTGGTGTTTTCAGTGTTTACGCTAGATGGTTGATTCCGTCTGGATTTGGCTGCCAGTCTGAACACACACAGATCTGATCTGGTAACTTGCAAATGCAGTGAATGGTTGGACCAAAAGACTGGATTTGACTGCAATCTAAATGGGAGTGTAGTATCACTTGAAATTCACATCTGCCCTCTGGCAAGCTCAACATTACACTGAACAACAATAGAATCCCAGGATTTCCTTACTTTATTTAGACGCAAAGCATTGTAGTACATGTCGTTTCTTAAACTTTGTTAGGCAATTCAATAGAAAATAAGTAAATTCAACTCAATATCTAAAAATCTGAAGAGTAAATAATCATATCTTACCTAAATAATTGTGAACACGGTTCATGGTTATGGATTTCTGTCAGGGGGGACAATGAAAATGTCTGAAATTAACATCACAATGTAGACAGTGCAACAGGACTGCTTATGTGAAGAACAAACATGATGAGGCAGCAGTGTAGAATATTAAAATGATCTAGGACAATTAGGTCAATTTAATAGTTATATTTAAATGCAGAGGTGCTCATCGAAGCTGATTGTTTCTTAAAGTCAGTCCTATTAATATATTGTTGCTATCGGGTAGAAAACTCATTTTTTTTAATTTTCGTTAATTAATGCCCTACTTCATTATACCAGACAGTGTCACACAAAACTACATATTTTCTAATGAAGTAAGACTGTTGTCTGTGGAGTCTGTGGACATCTATCTATCTGGTACTATCTATATCTGTTACTGGTACATTTGTAAATTTCACATGAAATCAGCCGTTTCATGCATTTTGCCCCCTTAGTTTTGAAAGTTTATGTTCACTTTAAAAAAAGGAAGGGTCATAGAATTGAGTGCTTCTTGTGTGAGCACTACTTACCCACTACATGAAGCAATTCAGCATTGCTGATCTGTGCGTCATTTATGCTGACAGTCTCTTCTTGCCTCACTTCTCCTAACAGGAAGCCCTCCTGTATAAATGAAAAATTATAGACATTAATAAATCCAAAAGGAACCAAGGCATCCCTATTCTGGAGAAAACGTTCAGCAAAAACAGATTATTCTACAAACTCAAGATTTGGTGTAGAGCGGGGGTATTCAACTTTTATCAGGCCAAGAACCCCTTTGCAGAGAGCGATGATGTTTTTGCAGCGACCCCTAGTATGTGTGTATATATATAAATAACTTTAACATACATTTAGATAGGTTCATAGTTGTTTCATTGCATAGTTGTTTGACAGCACTATAATCAGAGTTGTTGTGTAAATTAATGTGTTTTCTTTGTTAGTTTACACATATTCATGAATGATAGTGTATTTTCAGACATTTAAGCAATGACATCAATACTTAGTAATTATATGACCTTTGGCCATGATTTTAAATGACATTTCCTCAAATGTAAATCTGTGCAGCTCCAACAACTATGTGTACATCATAAATGAACCACGTTGCAAATGACAATATCAAGCAACATGAACTTGCGTTTTATAAGTCAGCAAGGAGCCACTTCTTTCTACAGGGAAGTGACAGCAGTTTGCTGTCAAGGCAAATCTTCAGGTAAACAATTGCGGCTGATTTGCTCTCTGGAACTATGCAAAGAATGCAGGCAGGATTTACACCTGCCTAGCAACACCCTGGAGGGCCTGGACCACTCAACAACTGTGTAAAGTTAGCTTAATCAACAAAGCTCGGAATATCTGTCACGTTATTTCATTGCCCATTTCACTTACACTAACCACAAGGCCATCCTCAAACCAGTCATCTCTGTGACTAGTTAATGTGTTTTTAAACCCTGGCTGTCACTGTGTTTGATAGAGCTCACAGCTCACTGCGCTAACATTAGCAGCTAACGTTAGCTAGTGCCTTGCCCCTATGCTATGCGAAAACGACATACATCCGACGAATTCAGCTCAGCTATTATAATTCAGACAAGCCATCAAATAATTGTTTTGAATCTAACCGGTATCATTATTACAACCACAGACACACGGAGTCGGAAGTAATTGGACTTAGCATATATGTTAGCTTGCTGAGCTGACTATTTCCTGCGACCAAAACTTTTCTTAACAACCTTCCCTGTTTCTGTGTGCTGCTTTGTATCAACAGCACGAGTATAAAACCAGAACAGTGGCCGTCGCCTGATCCACAAGACCTGGACAACCAGAAACAAAAAAGGGTCCAACATCTGCAGATCACAAGTTGGTGCCAGTGAATAGACGAGACCCACAGGGGCAGCTAGGCTAGCTAGCGGCTAGCAGGCAACAGGATGATGATGACAGTGGAAAACACATACACTGTCGCAGCGATCTCAGCTCGCCTGGGCGACTCACGCACACAAGCACAGGTCTACCTCTTAATGTCACTGACGACATGTTCGACACTTACATGATCGCAGTTGCTGTTGGCACTGTGATAACACACAGAAGTAAACGTATAACCCGAAATGGATGCCGCCATGATGGAAACATCCCATCTATCCCACCACCCCCTGTGACTGAGTTGTTGACTGCTGCTACACGCACGGCGTGGCGTGGTACCTCCTCCTCCTCAGCGCAACTTGTTGTGGGTACTGTAGTAGGCGGCGACCATCAGTGTTACACCTACATGTGTAACCTATCGAATCTTGGGGTTCCCCTCCCGGACCCCCCAGTCTGTGACTCACTGTGCTATTGTAGCCTATAGGCCTATTATTGTTATAGGTCAGTCCGTAAACACTGAAGTTGGTGCTTTGCATGAAAGTAAGGATAGCACTCAATCCATTGATTCACAATACACTTGATTCGAATGCCATGAACTTCCATTCCTAGCTCAATATCATGTTGTCTTTCATACATATCAATGATATCATCATACATTTTTCAATATTATACTGTCTTTCTTATAATAAACAGAAAAACACATAGACAGACAGACAGACAGACATGATTGATTGATTGATTGATTGATTGATTGATTGATTGATTGATTACTTTATTAGACAAAAATGCAAAACCGTACAAGTAGTCAAACACTTTGTCTAAAAGCATTACAGACAGACAATGTTTTATTTTATTTTTTGACGATGGGTTGAGTTTTCAACTTCTCAGATTGGGGGGGGGGACCCCACGTTGACATAACCACATCTTGCCACAGCAAGTGGAGTGGAACCACGCACTGTGGATCTATTGAAGATTCTGACCTTCAAATGTACATCATTTTCGTTTTGATTGTAATTGCTGTATTGTTATGTAGAATATTTGGTAAGGTTTATACTTCATGTTTATACTTCTGTGGGCAATTGACATTGTATTGTTTTTTCATGCCAATAAAGCTCTTTGAATTGAATTGAATTGGATACAGCGACCCCTGGTGTCACAGTATTCCATTGCTTACCCATTTCAATGCAACGTCGTCGGCATGGCAGCTAGCATGGATTCCACTCATGGCTGTCCTGATACTACTTCAGAACCAGCTGAAGACAGAGGCTCGGAAGATGATTTCGGTCCTTCAGAGCTCGGAACGAAAGAATAGTAAGTGTTGCAGCAACTTGCTCCAAAGAACAAAGATCATCAAAGTTTGTTAGCTTTTACTATGGGCTTTCTAAATCAGACACATACACACAGCACCATTGTGTAGCGAGCACTTCTGCAAAGTGTCAAACAATAATAATCCATACAAACCTTTACCTTTTGGCTGGTTATCAGAGGAGCGTCTGTGACCTGTGCTATAATGTCTTAGCTGCGCTCAGTGCGCTGTCCTGTAAATTGTGTACTTCAGCGGATTGTCCACTCCACAACATTATGACTATTTATGATTATTTCCTGCCTTCTTTTCCAGCTGGGATGAGGCATACCAAAGAGAATTGGAGACTTTCAGAGACATTGGAGATGTTGGTGAAATATGGTAGATGTGGGCCCTGATTTACACAGCAGCTCTCTAAATCTAGAAGTAGGCTATAGCCATTTAGCCATGCTTTTTGTGAAAGCAAACCAAGTCCAGTTAGTCCACTATATATATATATATATATATATATATATATATATATATATATATATATATATATATATATATATACCGGATGGTATTAATTATAGTTTAATAAAAGTGAAGCAAAATCATTCAAAGTGAGATACTGTACAGTAATATTCATAGCAATATGTCACTAATGTCTGTTTTCTCCTTTAAGGTTCGGTGAGGAAAGTATGAGCCGTGTACTTCGATGGATGGACAAAGCTCAAATTCCAGAAAATGCTGCCATCCTTGACATAGGCACTGGAAATGGAGCCTTATTAGTTGAACTGGTATGATGAAAGCAATACAAATCCATATGGAGTTTATTTTGTATGTCTTCATTACCACAGTAATGTAAGAACGTTCATTTCTCTGACCACTGTTATTCTTTTCATCGTTGTGTTGTTTTTGTGCGTAAAGGCTAAACAAGGTTACACAAATATTCTGGGTGTAGATTACTCTGCAGCGTCTGTTGAGCTGTCCAGAAGTGTTCTCAAGACTGAGGACATTACTGGTGTTACTGTAAAGGTGAGTTGACTTTGATAAATTGCTATATCACTGTGTAATTATTAGTCGGTATGAATAATAAAGTCATATTGCTTGTCAAGCGAGGCAGTGATTTAATAGTAATACTACACGTATACTGATGATATACACTGCATACATTTATACTGAACTGCAATGTGGCATCACTAACTCTTTAAATGAATGGATAAGGACAACATGGACAATTATAATTGATAAGGACACTTAGGACACTCCAGTCAACAGGTGGTGGTGCTGTAGAGCTGTTCGAACTGTAGGTGTGAACAGGTTACGAAGAAATAACTGACAGACAGTTCTTTATACATACATAATATATCTATAGTTAGGAGGGTGTTATCAATAGCAATATATCAATTTGGTTCCTCATCAACTCGACACCACTCGATTTGGACCCCGGGCGTTTATAAGGAACCAGGCCTTAGTTGCAGTAGATCAAAAATACATATGCTCAGTTTTGTAATGAATTCATTTTCAACTAATTGAATAAAGGTTGTACACATCAGTGAAATTAACCGCTGGGAAAATCCCTAAATGGGACCGCACCACCGCTCAGTGCATGAAATATAGGCTGCATGGCTATTGCTAACAGGGCTTCTCTCCATATCAAGGCATATAAAAAACATGACTTATACACGGGATGACAATAAACATTTCACAGAATATATACCAGTTTGAATTAAAACAATTGGTTGTGCATAGGCTGAGTATATGGCACGAATAGCCTAGATTTATTTTTGGGATGTGGAGACAGTGGAGTCCTTTGGTGTTGGTGCTGTTGTGAGGTGGTGAGGCCTGGGTATTCAATATTTCAATTCATAATCATGACATGATAAATCATCATGATGGGTTGGATTGGGGAGTGGCAGAAACTATAACGTGTGGTGGTGCACATCGCTCCCTCTCTCCATATTAAATTAGCTAAGCCGACTCCGAGAGAGAGAGAGAGGGGAGAGGGACAGTGAGGATGATGGATTTTGAAATTAAACACATTTTGGTTCATGCTTGGTGGCGAGCCTTTCCAAAAAAATAATTAGCCTACTCCATTAATACGCTGTGTGTCTGCGCCATGGCTTGTAGATCTGTTCTTTTGGCCGCGGTCGAAACAGCAGCAAAATGAAGACGATGAATGGGGTTATAATAGCCGAATTTTCCTAAATGGGCTGTCATGCTGAGAACAAATTTCACTGCGGTAACGTATGTGACTAACCGTACGACTTTGACTTACTGAGCCATATACACACACAACCCAAATCAACATTATACCCACACGGCACTTATAGGCTACTAATATATACTGTATAGTTAGGAGGATGTCATCAATAGCCTTATATTATTTGGATTCCTCATTAACTGCCTTACTGAGCCATGTACAATGTACACACAACACAAATCAACACTTTACCCACACAGCACTAATATTAACGTATAGTGTGCTTTACTGCTTAGGGTCTGATGGACCCCAGGACATGGCCAAATCCCCCATTGATAATTAGAGCTGTATTAAATCCTTCCACCCCAAATGCCTGTGATGCTCTTTAGCTTTCTGCAACACGGTGGACTTGCACTCAGGCCCAGGACTGTGAGAGCAATGAGAGGAAACTGTGCCGTGTTTACCCTGCGGGGTGGTGGGACAGAAGGAAGGCTTTAAAAGTGGTGGAAGTCTGGCCTAGCGTTTACATTTGACCACCTCCAGCCCCAAATGAATGGACAGGATTTAATACATCTGCTGAAATATATGTGCAAGAATAACAAGTTTCAAATACCATTCATGCATGCGATAAGGACCATGGTGACGAGTGAGTTTTCCTCCCTCCCACATGTACATAAGGGTTACATATGGACTATATACAACACATACCTATGCTATGTAGGTGTATTTTGCTTGGGCTGAGAGCCCTGCTGCTGAAGTCAATATTGACGTGTGTGTGTGTGTGTGTGTGTGTGTGTGTGTGTGTGTGTGTGTGTGTGTGTGTGTGTGTGTGTGTGTGTGTGTGTGTGTGTGTGTGTGTGTGTGTGTGTGTGTGTGTGTGTGTGTGTGTGTGTGTGTGTGTGTGTGTGTGTGTGTGTGTGTGTGTGTGTGTGTGTGTGCTTGTGCATGCGTGCGTGCCTGCATGCATCTCAGTCTGTATCTCATGTGCAGTAGAACACTACAACACATTGTATGGATCTGTGTTTTTTGTGCACATATGCAGCCTTAACTGGAATTTGAGTGTGAGCCAAAGAGCTTCAATGTCACAGGGTAAGAGAGCTAGGATGTGTCCCCCTCCAAAAAAAAAGGCCATCTTCAGTGTCACATCTTCATCCATCTCCCAGGCTGTTTTGGCACTTTCCCACATCCAGCTTTCATTTTACTGGCCTGTGCACAAATCCAAGCAATACTCCCAGCACAGCCACATACTGTACAGTATACAGTACATATTTCACTATATAGTCACTCTACTTAAACCTCCAATAAAACTAAAATGATGTGACCCGTGGGTGGTGGATTTGTGGCTCTTTGGCAAACCACCACAATGCTCTGGTGTTCTGTGCACTGTCTGGATGAAGGAGCCCTTTCATTGGTGCTGGGCCCGATCTCCACAGTGTTGAAATTGGCCTCTCCTATGTGGCCAGCTAAAGTGTATTGCAGGTTCAAAGTGAACCAGTGAGGTGTACGGCAGTTACATTTGTAGAATGCCATTGAACGTAGGGTAGCATTGTAACGGTGTCAATGGATGTATATTTTATGATGAGTCAGACAAACAATGTGGTCGATCAAAGGAGTGACTATAACTTAATGTTTACCGGCTGTCACTTTTTTGTCTTCTCAGGAAGTGGACTTTTTGAGCTGCTCTGAGGAACTGAGGGGATTTGATGTTTGCATCGACAAAGGAACATATGACGCCATAAGCCTAAACCCAGACAAGACGGAGGAGGGCAAAGGACGCTATGTCCAGGCGCTAAGAGATGCGCTGAAGGAGGGGGGCTTTTTCATCATCACTTCCTGTAACTGGACGAAAGACCAGCTGCTACAGAGGTTCAGTGAAGGTGAGGGGAGAAGCGGAGCCGTCATTAAAATGCAAACAAGCTCTTTAAAATGGCAAGTTGTATACTGTAACAACCCCACAGCCCGTGGTTGCAGAACATAATTGTGCAGCCAGCCTACCCTGAGATACCTCTGTTGCCGTGCCGGTTGAAATCAAAGCTTGAAGCTGTATGTATATGCACATCCACAAAATTATAGTTGTCTCTCGTCGAGATGTAAGCGCGTGCCGGTTTACATTGGTGTCTGAGTGTGCAAACAGTTAAACTGTGCCACTGACAGAGACGGTTGCCTGGATGGCTGTCAAGGTGCAAGAAGCAACAAAAGCAAGCTCGTGAAGCTTGTATTTAATAGAAGTCAGAACTATGGAGAGGCTGCAGGGGGCCAAGGCCTTAAGACCTCATCTTTCACACTGACAGTCTGACTTTAACAGCCTTGGGGATACATCACAGATGGCAAATGGGTGGCTTGGTAATGCCTCAAACCTTTCTAAACTATTGTTTAACCAGGGTCATATCCCAGACATCTGAGACATTATGTCGGTGCTCAACCAGTTTCACTGTACAATGTAAAAACCTTTAACAGACTGCATACATTGTGTATGTATGGATTTTATGATATCGTATTTTCCTTGTCTGCACTTTGTAAATTTGTGTTTTGGAAAAGTAAATTAATAAAATTACTGTTTTCTCCTGTTTTCTGTAGGTTTCGAGTTTGTACAGGAATTGCCCACACCCCGTTTCCAGTTTGGTGGGAAGACAGGCAACAGTGTAACAGCTCTTACCTTCAAGCGACTTCATTGAACAACACTAATGCCAGAAAATGTGTGATATATATGTATATTTTATAGACTTTTCCTTCAATTAAATTATGGCTTTTCACTTTGCAGTCCTGTGGGGAAGAAATTGCTAATAATTATATTATTTGCACACATTTCAACCGTTTTGTAATAAATTATGTATCCCAACTTTATTCTCCAACTCAACGCTTTATTTATAAACTAAATTTGAATCTATTATGTATATTTGTTAAGGGGCGTTTACACCGAGGCTGAGCACTATATAACGATCGTTCACCATTGTATGTTTTTAATAGTTGGTGTGAACTCTGCCATCCACTTGACTTTTAAAACTATAGTGCTCAGGCCCTTTAGGGCCATTCATGTGGAGTTCATTTTTAAAGCTATGAGGTAAAGATAAATACATTTTACAGTAGAGGGGGCCATTTCTCAGACTTTGAACAAACCCATGATCTTCTGGACTGGTGTCATATTTACTTTACCTTGATATTGTATGTCCAGTGGACAGATGTTTAGCCTGACTTGTATGTTAGTATATTTCAGGATATGTGCAAACATCTATGAAGTTAACATAAAACCAAATATAGCAGTCAGCAAATGAGGTAATGCCCTGTCTGTACTCTGTAGTTATGTAAAATAATCCAAATCTGAACATCTGGTGGTGAATGAAGAAATAGCTGAAAAGGTTTCCAGCAGCTATGTTATGACTAACTTTTAAAATGGCTTCAGTGTGAACTCTAAAATATCAAAATCAGATTCAATCAATCAACTCGAAGCTTGTTCATGTACAGTACACTGTACAGTATACTTAACATTGACTTTTATGATGATGTAGGTTGTGGCGTCTGCGCTATTTGGTGCCAATATGTGGATAACTTATTTGAACACATCCTTCCTCATCATGTGCATCTACTTAAATGTTTCAGTCAGAGCAGTCAAAGCAGATCTTGATTGATAATCTCATTCACTCATGAGCCTATTTGTCCTATTCCGGTTTTGTAACGGACAAATTGTGATCATAAAGAAGGTGTGTGTGTGTGTGTGTGTGTGTGTGTGCGCGCGTGCGTGCGTGCGCTTGTGATGACTGTCCAATGTCCATATCTCCTTCAATCAACCAGCAGTCTAATGAATTCACAGTGGGTGTGGATTTTGTGGAGGGTTGAGGTTTTGCCATTTCCTGTCTAAACTCTGTCGTTAATAACTGTCAAACCCTGGGTCCCTAATTGGAATCTGGGCCAGTGGCCCAATGGGAGCAGTCCACACTGAGGCATGCTGTTGAGTAAACAGGCACGGCTTTACCAGAATTACTGCCTGGAAATTTACAAGATGGCGGATATCCTGGTGGATGTGCATGTCATGCCCGCATTCACAAA
This sequence comes from Protomyctophum bolini, assembly GCF_963924005.1. Classification (NCBI taxonomy): domain Eukaryota; kingdom Metazoa; phylum Chordata; class Actinopteri; order Myctophiformes; family Myctophidae; genus Protomyctophum; species Protomyctophum bolini. The sequence continues at coordinate 33,132,063 of NC_137875.1, read as the reverse complement.
GTCTCACCAATTTCCCATGAAATTAGATATTTTTGCAGCTCATCCCTCGCTGTGATCTAGAGACTGTTGCACTGTTCATTGGCTCTCACTGTGTTTAAATGGCTAGACACCTTGTTTGGCTGCTTCAAGCGCCTCTTTGTTGCCCAGGAACAATGTCATTGTTCTGCACTGGGGCTTAGATTGCATTACGGATTCAAGGTCCTTCTTGCAGTTGCAGGCACACTCCTTTCCCTTATAAAGGTACTGTTGCTTAGAAACCTAGCCACAAATATACAGTAGAAGCTTTTGGGAGGCACCAAAATTCCCATTGACCTAGTCATTAGCTTTTCTGCCAGTGTTTGACATACAACAACATCCTGTATTGCTCTTGTGGATCATGGAGATTCTGAAGTGAAAGCCCCTATTAAAATTAATAACTATGTGGCATCAAAGGAAAGAAGCTCTTCCTTAATGACTATTTATGATTGGCTGGCTGGTGTTAATAATACCCTGCGTAACCTGTGTGTCTAACCTGTTCTGCTAATATAATCCCGACAATGTCATGTGTACTGTACTGACAGTCTCAGTCATTCATCACGTTATTACGCTACAACAACATAGACATATTGTTGAATTTGTGTCCATGGCATGTGTCACTGAGCAAACTTTCAAGAACAAAACTGGGCCTTTAAAATGTTACAATGGTACCTAAGTTCAACAGAGAATAGATTCATTTTCATTCATTTTAAAAAACATACACACATAACCATCGTTATGACGGTAACCATGTCTAAAATACAACCTAAGCTTGTGGACTGTTACTGAACCATACTGTAGACACGCCAGCATCAGCACATTTTGTAGCCTCTGAGTTGGCACCTTTATTCCGCTCATAACGTGAGGCTAATCAAAGGTTTGGGACCTGATGGTGCAGCAGCTGCAGCTAGCCTCCTTGACACCACCAGTATGAATGCCATGCTTTCACTTTAACCTCTCAAGTGTGATGGTAAATATTTATGTTTTTCGCTACATCTCCTTGGATACCCCTTTGAAGGTCTCTAATAGGATTTTAGTTGAGTGATTGAATTACTCCACCATGTAGCAGTGCAGTTTTCCATGGCATGGGTGCAAATGTGGAAGTGGGACTGGGAAAGGAATTCCTCTTTTGCAGCATTTCAGACTTTTTGCCAAGTCTAAAAACCTAGACACCGTGGTTGAGCAGAACCGTGGTTGAGCAGAACTGGCTGCTTGGAGCATACCCTCCCTTTTGTTCTTCAAAGTTGAGTCTGGTTTCTTTTCTGTTTTCCTCCTTTTTTAATACAAAATAATGTACATTGTACAAATTGTATAATATTTTATAATCTAAAGGTATTTGACAAAAAAAGAGTTGAGTTTGTTGTTTTTGTACTTGACAGCTATACAATTAAAATAATATCTTGTGTTGTGAAGAGTGGCCACTGCTTAATGACCCCTCAGTTAATTACACTGACATCAGAAGTGAGAAATCACCCTGAACCATGTCAAGATGAAATACAGCATCGGCATGACCTGGCGATCCAGTCCAAAACCTCAACCCTCAACAAAACCTGCACAGCGAGCAGAAAAACGATGCGGTTCTCAACTGGACCCAGAGTTGGATGGAAGCCAGATAGCACCCTGAGTGCAGCACCTAACTAATATTTTGTAAAAAATGCTCGAATGCCCCCACCCCCCTGTCAAACACAGCTAAAAATCCCTAAAACGAAAGAAAGCAGCAAATGAAAAAAATGAAAACTCATCTTTTACTTTCTCTAATAACAACCTAAAACATGAACCGTGGTTGAAAAAAACTAAAGTTGTCCTTTAAGGTGTACTAAGTGGGGGCCCTGCGACATACTAGCGTCATGTCCAGGGGGTGTACTTGTACATCAAGCTGCCTCACGCTACAGAAACAGGAGATAGGCTCCTGCCCTATGGGCCTCATGGCTCGGCAAGGCTACTTACTTAAGTGGGGGCCCGGCTCCTATAGAACTTGTGGGGGTTGAAATTCTGGGCTCTTTATTTAGTGGTACCGTTATAGCAGTTTGTGTTGTTGGTAACGACCAAGAAAGCTACCTGACATACTGGAAACGTGAAAAGAGTCAACCACTCAACCCAAAACCAAAATGGAATTCTATTTTGCCTAAATAGTGAATTTTCACTGGCAGAATACCTGAGCATTGTGACTGACACTGACCCAAAACTAAGGAAAGCCTTGAATATAGGTACAGACTCAGTGAACACAGCCTCCCAATAGAGAAAGGCATCCAACAGGCAGACCTGCGGCTCGCAGGTGAAGACAGACAAAATGTGGTGGAAACAGAGGACAGAGCTACACATTCTAAACCCACAGATACACACACCCATAGATAGTTTCAAAACATGACCAATATTTGTGAGCTGACTACTAATCATTGTGTTACTGTGTTGAACAGAGCTACTGTACTACCTGTATTAGATTTTTCTATACTATGTTAAATACTTTTGAAAACCTGTTGCTATTCGTCACAAAACATTTTCTAGCTAACCCTGAAAAATGGCTGCTAAGCCAGAGTTTGTGATGTTTTCTAATGCCAATAAAGCTCCTTTGAATTGAACTCACAACCCTGACCTCGACCCTGACCCACCACTTGACTCATGTTGCACAGGAGAGAACTTGTGTTGGTGTTTGACGCCACATGAAAGAATTGTTCGTACTAAATAGACCAGTGTCTGTACTGTGTGAGTTGTATAGTCTACTACTACACAGGGTACAGCTGAGCTGTTGAGGGGTCATAAGGTACTGGCTGGCACCTTACTGGCCCCTCGCCAGCACAGAAGACGACTCAATGGAGGCAGAGAGCCCCTTCACAACGGACATCCCTTCCCCCAGGCCAGGGACATCAGAGCCTCTGAGCCATGGGAACCTTTTTGGGGAAATTATGGTTGGCTGAGAGGGGTAACTAGCTGCAAGCACTCCATCCCTTTTCTTGTTCAGAGTTCAGTTGTTTTTAGGTTTGACAGCAACAATTAATTCCTATCGTAAAGAGTTGCCATACTTAATGATTGCACAATGTTTGTGGCTATCTTTTGAAGAATATGTAAGATTAGGTCTTTGTTTCTCTAGTGGAAAATTTGATTTATTTTGTAAATCTGTACTATAAAATGTATTCACAGATAAAGATCTGTAGTAGGGTATAGCTTACTAAATAGTAAATAATGAACAGCTCAAGCAAGGCCACTATTGGACCATACCATGTAACTTGTAATTAAGAACTCGTCCACCGTTATAAAAGTGTGCAGTATAATTGGTGCAGTTGACTGGAGTTCTAGTTGCAAGAAGTTGTAAATGGTGTGGTTTGTCCTATAGCTGCCCGTATAGGCCTATAGTTCTCAAGGTGGGGGTCCAGTCGGAGCTTAGCCCTAGAAAATGGTGTTATTATAGCATCAACAGTTAACACATTTAAACAATCTACAAGCTCACAACTTGCCGTGTTGTGAGCTGGTAGATCTGCTATTTAAAATAAAATAAAATATACAATATTTAATAATAGAAATTGGATTTTTTTTTAGACACAAAACATTAATTTGGGGGTCATTGACATGAAAAAGTTGAGAACCTGAACCATAGGTCTATAAGAAGAGAACCACATGGTCCAGGCCAGTGAGGGATTTGGAGAATGTTGTCTCTCTGACAACGAACTAGCCAATTACAGCGCTACCACACCTCTGAACTATGGGTTGTAGTGTGTACCTAAATTAACAGTGTTGCCATGTCCGCTTATTATAAGCGACTTTGACCTTGTTTTCTGTAAAGTTGCTGATTGAAGTATTTATTAACAGTTTGCAGAATGGGTACATTTCACATAAAAGCACAACTCAATACAAAGACAGTTACTGTGGACGACACACTGATAAAGTGTTACACTTGTGTTACACTTTGTACAAATATACACTTCTATATTAAAAACAGGAAATTGTAGTTCGGTGGTCACCTCACCACTGAAAATCCAGACCATGTATGAGCCTTTAGGGGGAAAGGGGATGGGGTGGATTCAGATTTTACGGGGGCCAGTTTAGAATTGCAGTGGTTTTGAAGGAGTAGGTCATTCCACATTTTGGTGGCATAGGAGCAAAATTAATTTAGTCCCTTGTTTGTGCCGAATCTGGGTCGCAAACTTGCACATGGTTTGTTGAACTCCCTTTGGTGTTGTGGGTGTGCACTTCGTTGACATTAAGGAAGTATTAGACATGGATATCTTGGTGGTGTAGTGAATCTTGTGGACCAGACCCATTGCAAGATGCTGTGCTCTGTCTCACTGCAAGATGCTACACTCTGTCGTAAACCCTAAGCCATTCCAGCCTGTCAAAGTGGGTGAGTGGGTCCGGGGAGTGAGGCCTAGTTGCGTTTTTTGGGCTTGTTTATAAAGTATTTTCTTGGGCTTGTTTAAAAAGTGTTTTCTTAATTTGGGCTTGTTACCAATGCTGTTTAAGCCTGGTTCTCAACCATTTTCATATTATAGACATCACTAGGGCCCCGATTGCCCCATGATTGTATTTGTCCACAGGAAATATTTTGTGCCAGTGACCAGATTTGTGCGGATAAAATGTTTCAAAAAATATTCAATTTTTTTCTTTTCTTTTTCATAGCATGTATTGTATAGTGATTGACTACCGGTATTTTCAAATGTTTGTGTGGCTCGTTCTTCTGGGCTTGTTTCTCTCGCAAACTCTGGCAACCCTGAAAGTGAAGCTAAAGGACCAGCAGTCTGCATGCAGTTGTTCAGTTTCACGCTGACAGCGGCGGACCGGGGGAACACCAGCTTTGAGAACACTTCATTTTCTGGTCCTTTGTTGCAAAAAAACGAAGATGACTTAACTTCGAAAGATTCTCTGCTGGCCAGGTAGTTTGGAAATCTGTTCAGATTTCATATGATTGTATAATATTAAGGCATTCACCTCTTCATCATCGTGACTGACTTTAGAAAGTTGACTTTACATTCTATAGAATGTATGAGTGGATTTTTAAGTCTAGGCTGCTACGGCAGGGTTTATTTTCCATGTCATGCGACTAAAATTAGATGACAACATTCGTTCTTAGATTCTGCACGGAGGAAAAAATACGTTTGTGTATTTTATGTGTATTCTCGATAGCATTGCCTCATTCAAGTTGTGTTACAGTCTGTAAACCACAACTAGCCCACAAAGCTCTGGGGGTTTGCTCTTGTGAATGTCTTGCTGACTGAAGCACTACTAGCTGGCTACTAGTAGTTTATACGCAGAGCAGAGTAGCCTATATGTATAATTGCATTTGAAGTTAGTGTGTAGCGCATGTCTTCCCTGCGGCAAAGCAGAATGAATCGAAGTAGCTTGTGTGCTTGTTCATGCAGGGGTTCTGGCTTAGCTCAATAACCTGTTTCAGACAGGGGGACATACCCCCCGGTATATTTACATTACTGAGTGTCACTACTATTACAGTACAGTGTAGTAGTAGTAGTAGTACAGCACAAACTCATTATAAACAATGTTGTTTGAGATGGAGGACACTCAGGGCAGTGTGTCTTTTCGCACATTGCACACTTGTGGAGTGTCACAAAGACTCTATACCCACACACACACACACACACACACACACACACACACACACACACACACACACACACACACACACACACACACACACACACACACACACACACACACACACACACACACACACACACACTTTTCAACCCAATTGGAGTAGCCTATCACAAACTGATATCTGCAGCACATTTCAGCCGTTATTATTATCTTGATGAACAGGCTATACTATCAAGAGAAGGATTCTTATTCGATAGAAGTACAACTATGATGACTTACATTGTTCTTTTGTTTCTGTATGCCAAAAATAGAGAGGAGCGAGTAGGCCTACTCCGGAGAGTAATGGCATCATGTAGAGGTCTGGCTTCAAGCTAAATAAAAAGCATGAGCTGCATGCTGGCAAGAATTATTGTGCACTGGTCTGTACATTGTTTTGACATTTTGCCCCCAGGATGCAGTGGAAGATATGGCCACTTATACTTAGTTTACATTCTATAAATGGAGCATACCCATTAATGATATGCCCGTCTTTGCAACTAAACAAAAACCCCAAAAAAAAAGTTTCATTCCATGTTGATAATTATGTAATAGGCAGCTATCCTCGTCTTTATCTCTTATTGATTGGTAATATTGTATTCTGTGTGTGCGCACGCGCACACGCACACACACACACACACACACACACACACACACACACACACACGAGTATGGTTTACCCATTATTCCTTTTACAACTACATTACTATATAACTGCATGAAAATGGAATGCTTTTGCTATTGTGTCTTGTTAGACCTTGTATGGCTATATTTGGCACACAGCTCCATCGTAGTACAGGCCTGACACTGCATTGTGAGTGTTATTTCCTTTCTTTCTAGGGTCAGGAAGTTAGTTATGCTAACGCATGTATTATTGCCTTCTTTGGTTGTCTGTGAGAGTTGCATGGTTGATCTTTATATGGGCACCAAAACAAACTAAACCACAGAGGGAACTGGTTTGGTACACTCCACCAGTGGTTCCCTAAAGTAAACAGTGTGCCATGACTCACGAGACCACAAGTCCAGGGATGCCTTGGGGGAGTTTGAGACAATCCCACACATTTGTATTGCAATATACAACTTCTTAAATGTACTACTTTGTGTGTCCTCATTTCCCAATACAGAGACTTCATATATACCCTAATATATAAATAAAATACATATGATTATTATAAATGTTTACAAAGGGATAAGAGTCTCTGACTATTGCATCTCTATTTATTATTTATTTTTGCATGGATATGAATGCAGGTGTGCCTTGAGATGTTTATTTGCCCTGTACTATACAAGTTAAATGACTTAGAGTTGTTGCCTGCAGCCGCCCACAGTAAGAGAAGTTGCCCTTGACCCAAAGGGATGGGCAAGAACTTAGTGAAATCTTGGGCTGAGAAGAGTATGTGTATACTAGTAGATTTATGAATCCCTCATGTGGTGCAAAGCACTGCACCAACAAATGCACTCCCACATGCAAAGTGCAGTCGAAGTTCAGCTTGCAAGTCAAGCAGAAAGTCGGGCAAATATTTAATCAAATTCCCAGCTGTAGCATCTAATTACAAAGAGGATGTTGATAAAGATAACCTATAGGCGGCTCACACACTGTATGGGATGATTGTTCTAAAGAAACCTGGTCTTGGCATTTTCTTCTCTCTAGCTCTGCTGGTAGTGATGAAAGAAGATTTGAAATGATAATCACCAAGGCATGCTTTTAACTTCTAAAACACTAGTGTAATGTTATTACAACATTACCATTTGATTTAGCTACCAAATCTTATTAGTATTTACCTCCAAAGGCACAGCTTACTGGATGATTGCATAGCTGTCTCAAATCTGCTGACATTAAGGCAATGCAGGGCAAGTTTTATAGTACATTCAGACAGAGCATAAGAAAACAAAGAAACACATTTTAAATGTCATTTAAGTATAATTAGAAAACAAACTGAATTAACAGAAATTATTTGGCCTGACATGCTAGAATTTCAACCTGTCTGCCACAGTCGCAATTAATGTTTACTCTCCCTCCTACTTTTATTACAAAGAAACTTGCTATGCTAGAATTATACTATTTGAGGGCTACTTTATTTACATGGTAATGGGGTTGCTACAGCAAGCCTTTACACAGACAAGAGGGACTTGGTTTGGACACGGGATAGCCATAATTTATGGAAGCAATTAAGGCCAGTTGATTTTTAAGTAGGATCACTACTGTGCTCCTGTGTGTGCTTAAGACCTGCAAGGCCTTTGTGTTGTAGGCGCAAGGCCTGATTAGGGTTGCATTCAACGAGTACACATTCAAATCCTCAGTGTTCATTTAACTCAGAGTGCACAACAAAAATATCAATTTGTACGCTGAGTTAAATTAACAGTCAAGATTTTACAGTGTGGGCAGCTGCGTGCCTGCATGTGTGCAAGGCAGAAGGATATTCTCTCTTGTCTCAACTGTCTCTGATCACTCCCCTTTTTTCCAGAAAAGTAATGGTTTCGGAAATAAAAGGTTTACACCCGACAGCGACGATTTGTAAGTTAGATGTTTTGACGTCCACAGAACCAAAGACCTGTGGCTGCAAAGAAAAGAAACAAGGCATTCTCTCATACACTAGCAACCCCCCCAAGACAGGCACCAGTCTCTGTTTAGCGATGAAAAGGACAGATCCCCACAATCCTTCCATTGATACGTCCCATTGGTTATTAAGTGATATTCTCTCCACTTGCCTCCTGCTCTTTTGCGTGTATAATTTTACAGTGTTTTGGCAAGTCCCAGAAAAGACTCGCTGTGATTGGCCAGTAGTAACTTTGATTGGCAGTTGTGCCGAATGCTCACCGCAAAACATGATTTATAATTCTGTCCCTATCGGTACATAACTTGGCGCGGCGCTGAGTCAGCTAAAGCGGACTTCGCCCTGTTCAGCACAGCGACTTGCTCGCCTGAGCTCGCTCGGCAGTGCCTCTCGTGGCTGAAGTTAGTTTCAGGCGGCGAGCCTCCATCGCAGACAAATGATACATTATCGCATAACGTTGCAAGGTGTTGTGAGCTTGGAGATCACAATTTTGCCTCTTTCTTAGATTATTTGACAATTTGGCCAATGTTTGACCATTTATAGTATAGTTTGTTGATTACTTTTGACACATAACTTTAGAAATGTGCAGATACCATACACACACACTGTATGTTGGCTTGTTTACTGAGAGAAAGCAATGTTAACACATGATTAACACATGATTAAGATAATCATCTGGGGAAACCCCCCAAAATCCAGGGAGTCCCAACCTACAGGTTGAGAACCCCTGGCCTAGAGGATGGACCTTATAATAATTATCTTAATCCAGACCAACAGTTATACTCTGGTCTCTAATCTTAACGTTCGGTTTCGAATAGAGATATGATTGTTGCCACAGAGGCGTGTTTGTTTCCTGCGTTAGGGAAGAGGAGTTTCCATGTGCTGATGATGAGGAGTCATATTGTTGCTGTCGGACAGAGTCACAGAAACCTTGTATCTCTCCATATTTCAACTTTTTACCTACATTAATGCCATGCTACAAAAGTAGTGAAAATAGCTGATCTACAAGCTCAAAGTCAAAATGCATAGATCGGCTTCACTACTTTATTAAGAAAGGAACGATTTTGATGTACAAGGTTTCCACCAGACAGCAAAAAAAGAAAAACAGAACCTGTTCCCAGTGTGTGTGTGATTCTAACACACACAAGGGAGTGACACTGACTACACCCTCAGGGTCTTGGTTTTTAGCTAGGAAAAAAGAGAAAGCATCACTTGCATACATTTGCTAGTCAAAATAAACCGGCGTACTACTCACACTGTCTGACTTGTACTGAAGTGATCTCTGTCTGCGTTTCATGCAAAGCCTGTGTGTGTGTGTGTGTGTGTGTGTGTGTGTGTGTGTGTGTGTGTGTGTGTGTGTGTGTGTGTGTGTGCGTGCGTGCGTGCGTGCGTGCACACGTTGTGTGTATGCACATGCATGCATGTCTGCACTGGAAAGTGCCTTTCAGCACAGTGAGTTCCCCATAGTCCTCCTGAGTGACCTCATGTTTTGTCTTTCATTGTGCAGTATCATCATAAGAATGCTGTTATGAACAACAACGGTTGGCATTTATTTGGCGTTTATTTTCTTGGGCTGCATTGGCCTGGGCCTTCTCCCAGTGTTGCCCTGTTCATTGCGAGACCAGACCACATATCTCCTGTCTGAATCACACAGGATTCGAGTGGCTTCTGGGCTGGGCATGCACTGCAGGCCCAGCCCATAATGCCTAGTGCTGCTACAGTATTACACCGCCAGACCATAAAAGAGAAATGAAAGTTTCTGCTGACATACATGGGCAGACATGGACAACCGCCAAATGTGCCACAATTACAGATTACAGAACCTGTTTTCTACATTTTGTCAGAGCCTAAATGGTCATCTGTAGGCCTGTCTCACCGAGTTGCACCATTTCTACAGCATGCCATGATATGGCATTATACCTCACACAAATCTTAGGTTTAATGTGTTGAGTTAGACATAATTCACAATTCTTGAAGGCTGAGTACAGTAGAGATATGCGTGTCTGTCTTGTGTATGAGGTAACCACAGTGATAGTTGTCATACTGTGCCTCCAGGCCCCGGCCTCTAATATAATTACTTCTGTAGAGTCTGGTGTGAATCATTTAACATGTGTTACACACACCTGCGACAAGAGCATCAGACTCAACAACTGGATACCGGGCACACAAATGAATCTCGGCTGCGGTGATGAAATTATTCTGGCCACATAAAAGGGGAGAGATCTAATGAAAAAGTGGAACTACAGGAGGTGAAGACATTCTCTCAAGCTCACCCCAAGATCTGCAGTGGTGCAGATCATAACACAGACGTATTCAGGATGGATTATATAAAATGCATTATGGACCTTAACAGCACTACACTTTATACCGAGAAGTTTAAGTTAAAGGGCCCATATGGTGGAACTAGTCTCCACAAATTTTATAGCCGTCTGCCTGACTCTAAGCCCCCCACCACCGCGCGCGCACGCACACGCACACGCAAACACACACACAACAGAGAAATTGTGGTATTATGTAACTGCCTCAGACTCTCAGAGGGCAGTGCCACTTGATCCGCTGCCTGTTGATTGGTGGTGACAATCTATATAACGTCACCTATTTGCACAGTATAGGAGCGGTCCCCCCGGTGGAGCTCCGCGAGGGGGATTATGCTGTCCTAGTCTGTTCTGGAGGCTCTCATGTAATGTATCCATGATGGATTAGGGCCCTGGTTAGTGTGCACAGAACAGAACAGGCCACTCATGGGTAATGGGAGAAACCGCAGGCGGAAAGGCAAGCAGTGGGGCCGGGGGGGGGGGGGGGGGTTGGGGGTGTAATTAGTGGGGTACCTGATGTATGGAGAGTCCTGGCATGCGAGGGGTCACCCCAGGGGGCAAGGAGGCCTCATACCTTCTTATACTAGAACTGAAACACCTGATCCAGATCCTGCTCCAGTTGAGTTATTAAGATGAGGTGAGCTGAGACTGGAGTTGTTCAGAAACCCCCTCAAGGAACACTGAGGGTCCCGTCTGGACCCAATTTTGAGAACCACTGTCCTAGATTCTTTTTGAGTGGTGCAACCACTCTAAGGAACAGCAATGTCCGTGTTAACCTATGTGACTTTGTGACTATGTCCGTGTTAACCTATGTGACTTTGTGACTATGTCCGTGTTAACCTATGTGACTATGAGTACCAGTAGGGGTAAAAGTGGCGCTGTTGTGCCAGAAACAGAGAGAGAGAGATAGTGCTGCACTGTTGCCTGCTAATGAGAGACAGAGAGAGAGAGAGGGGGGGGGGGGGGGGGTTGCACCACTCAGTTCACACGGGTGTGATTTTTAAATGACACACTGGTATCGGATCGGTATACTCGGTATTGACCGATACGCAAGTTATGGTATCGGAATCGGTATCTATCAGGAAGGAATAACCGGTATCGGTACATCTCTAGCTGAGACTAGGACCATCCCAGACATGATCCTAAAGACGTCTCAAAGTACAGAGAGTGTTCTATTGGCTTTTGCAGGTTGTAGCCGTGCAACAGAGTTACTTGGCAAACAGTCTTTGTTCAGGTGTCCAATGTCTTAACACTAAACACCCAACTGATAAGGAAATGATGAGCTGTCCTGCTGACATTATTCTTTATTGTGGGGTCAGGTCTGCCTTTTTTCACATCGAGAAGTGTCAGCTTTAACCTCCGTTTTATGTACATGGCTAGTCTGACCACAGGTTGAACTCACAAAGAGAATGAAAGCTTAACACCTGTTGTTGTGAACTGTTGTTTGTAGACAAAAGGTGGCCCTGAGAACAGTTGGGGAAACCCCATTCTACGAAAATCTATAGCTTTACTCAAGAATTGTGCATTGTTAGGTTAGGTGCTGTGACTATTTGACAGCAAAGTTTATGATCGCAGAGATATCATCTTAAGCTCAAACCCATCTCATTTAAGGATATGCACAGTGATATTGTTGGCAAGCCTAAGCACACCTCATATCGCGTTGATATATTGCAGCATACTTGAAAATGTGGATGTGAAATTGGGGTGGCATTTATGTTGGCCTAGTTCTACCATTTAGTGAAATATGGATTTGGCCGTGTATAGTATCATACAGTATTCTAAAGCAAAATTAAAAGAAAAACAAAGTTTTGTGGACTCTTTCTGGTTTCTTTGCTCATCATGTGTTTGCTGATGAAGACAGGGTTGTACACACACAAAGAGAGCAGCAACATGTGACCACAGGCAGGGGAAGCAGTAAGCACCAGCCTATACAGTAGACTCACACCATATGGGGAAGTGTGGATGCGTTTAAGTGCTTCATATTACTAACAAGGCAAAGGGAGGGACATTATCATTATGAATCACTACATCGGCTTAAACTCGGTGCGTTCTCTTCAAAGGTGTGTTTGAAGTTCATCCAGTTTTATTTCCTCCTCCTCCCACTTTTCATGCTGTTCCTGCATGTTGCCATGGGTGACTGCTCACCTTTCAAAGATAAAAAGGGGGGGAAGACACGGGATGATTTTAACCTGCTCATCAAGTCAGGAGATAAAGGACTGGCTGTTATTTGGGCTCGAGGTTCACAGTCACTGTCAGAGCAACGTTGGACTGAATGAGCCTTTCATTGTTTATGCGCTTCTGGAGATCCAGTTGCATGATGGGGTGGTGTTGTTTTTTGGACAAAGTACCGCCCCCCGTCAGCGGCTGCTAGGGTGATGGCCAGAGGGCCTTTTGGTATGTCCTGACCTCCTCAGGACCATTTTTACGACCTCAGGGCTCAGTATTATGAGAATGGAGTGGCTGGGTGTTACCCCTGCTTTGACCAAAGCACACCACAGACTTTCAGAAGAATGCGTCTCACTTTATCACACAGGAAGGTCACAAGGCAACATGTGATGATGAGGACATGGTGAAAAGACGAGGTGTCAAGATTTTTTTTCCTCTTCTTTCACCACAAGACTTCTTTTACACTTTCAGCTTGTCATCGTTATTTTGGGCATGTCAAAAAGGCAAAAATGTTCAAAGGTTTAAAAAAATAAAAATAAATAAAAGCGAAAGCATCAGATCAGCTTTCTCATAATGCATTGCGAGCTTGATGATCGTCTATTTTCGATATTCGTCCCAACGACAAAATATACAGGCATTAAGTGGTTAACACCCCCAAACCCACACACTTTCTACCCTATTGGTTTAATTCTTTGATCCAGATTATTTTAATATTTTAAAAGGCGACTCCATTCAATCGAGGCCACTGATCAAAGGCCTGACACCAGACGCGCTCCGCACAAGTATGCTGTAAGCAGAGCCAATTGGTGATGGACACCAAACACCCTGTCACAGGACTTCAAGGGGGCCCAAATAGGCCTGTATTCACCGGCCTCCACAAATCTCTGCCTGGGCACGGAGCCATATTGTCTTCACTGCCCTTTCTAATGCCCTCCTGAGTCATTGACTATTGTAAAGCCAAGGGGCCTGCTGTGCTGTCTGCACCCCAGTTTACACAAACCAAGAAAATCTGTTTGGGATTACCATAAAGTATAATCCACTATGGAACCGGATCCCATTTAGTTACTTTTCCCCAACAGCAATTCATATAGGCCCAAATGCAATTATGATCATTGTTTCCACTCACCGCCGAACATTTATTTCAGACATTTGCTTTACTGTAATGAAATGTGATAATTAAATTACCCATGCCAGGTTTTAGGAACTAATTAGGAGTATAGGATGAAGAAAATGAGGGTGTGCAGAACAAAAAATTGCCAATGCTTATGCGTATGAAGTGTGTGATCTAATCTAATCATGTGCATCTTGGGATCCACATGGGAAAGGCATGCACATCCCGTGTGGATGTGGGACTTCATGTGGGCAGCCTGTGACAGTAAAAAAGTAAGCCTGGCAGCAACGATCGGTTGTTGTTTGCAAGATTGGCTCCAGACAAATGAGACTCACCCTCTTACAGACGGCTATAGCCTCCTGTAGAGCCAGCCATACCATAGAAAAGCTAAAATAATAATACCATAATAAATATGGTCAATTGCCACCGTGGAATGACCTGGTTTTATTTACTCTACTTTAGTATAACATAGGGTTAAGCAAGCCACATCTGTGAATTCTACCACATGTAAATCCGTAATTAGATCCAATATCAAGATATAGAAAATATTCCAAGTTTGACTGTGTCTTTCAACAGTGTAAGGGGAAAAGGATCACCCCCTCTCCTTAACCTGTACTAGTTAGTTCAGTAAACATCGACAAAGCATGGAGATGTATAGTGTAATTGTGAAATTAAGGAACTTCAGAGGAAATGTGACATATTGCACAACTCTATAGGGCAACCTGCAAGATTTAGTCAGTAGTCTGACCGACAGACAGAAGCCCTGTTGCTCTCTCCATTAAGCCTTCCATTTCTCCATCGTAAGGAGTTGGTTCGTTAACTGAGCATGGCTCCAGGGTTGAATTCACACTCTGCTTGCCCTCTCCCATGACCCCACTTGCTAGTCGCTGCGCACACACACAAATGCGAGTCGGTACGCACATATGCGTCTTCTGTTCACGGTACGCACGCACTCACTCACACACACACACGCAAACACACACACACACACACACACACACACACACACATACACTGCTCTTCTGGCTTTAAACGGAACATGTCACACTTCCTAACTCCATCAGTCGAAGAATACACTGTAACGATCTTTACATGACACATGATGACCCCCACCTTAACCAACTCTTCTAACACACACACACACACACACACACACACACCCCTTTTGCTGCACTGCCTTGTCCATAACTCAGTGTCACTCTTAATCAGCGAAATAATCTGTGAAACTGATCATGAAGAAAACATTCCCTCCGTCTTCCACCAGCAGTACCAGCCCCCCAAGCCTAGCCCGTGGAGGCCCATGCAGTCGTGCTCCGCTGACTCGCAGGGATAAATGGAGATAATGGGAGTCATATGCTGGCAGTCGGCTTCGGGCCGGGCCACAGACACGAAACATTAGGAGGGCTCCATGTAGTCATGGGGTTGGAGAGGAGACATAGAGATGAGATGAGAATGTGAGGGTAACAGAACACTCCAGGTCTGTGTATTCAATCCCTGGAAGCAGTGACTGTCTTTATCTGTGATGCCTGTCGCTCCCATCTCCTCCTTGACGACCCACATGCACAAGTCATCGCACTGTCCCACAGAACTCACTTTAATACCTGATGGAGGCCTGTGTAGGCTTCACCCTTCGCCTTGCCCTCAACCATATTATATAAGCCTAACAACCATCACTTAACTCCAAACTGCACATTACCAGGGCTGGAGAGGCTAGCGGTTCTGGAAGTCCCATTAGCTCAATGTGTTGCCACGCCGTAGAACGTCTGTCATTAGCAAACGGTTGATTGGAGGATCTGAGCCGCGTGGGTATCCTGTAATTGCCTGCTGTGCAATGTGTTTGGTGGTTGTCTAATGAAGGGGCAGACCCCACAGCCAAGGTCACAGTTGCTATTCCTGCACTGGATGGGCTGAGGATCCAACCGAATGTAGCCTACTGTATACACAGTCAAATAGTTGCTGTTAACTTAACTCTGAGTGTACACATGGAACCAAACGGTTACATTTGTACACTCCGAGAGTTAAACTAACGCTGAGGATTTGGTTGTCATTTATCTGCCACTTTTCTCGTGCACTAAGAAAGCATACTCTGCTTGTTGTGACTGTGTACAGTGTACAAGGAACATCTGCAGAGGTAGACGTTAAGGAGTATTTTTGTTAGTATGGGGAAGCATGTATTTTTTATGTTTGCTTCTAGTTCTAATCCACCATCTGCGGGTGCAGTCAACCAGTCAGCCAGTGAAACCTCAGCTTGTTTTTCTGTTTGTTAGCCATCTGTTGTCATGTGATGTGAACGGTGCATTTCCCAGGAGCTGGTGTTATGCCTAACTCTATGGTTCATTTCACTGTGTTTGGATCTCCGGCTGTTGTTGTACATTTCAATTGTCCGTTGGTTTTATGCATATCGCTTGGCCGGGAATGAAGGAAATTGTTAGTGGAGAATATTCTAAAATGTACTAAAACTGGTGAATTGAAATGTTTTAATTTCTGTGTAAAACATTATCCTAAACCAGAAGGAGTGGTCTGGCACAGAGGTTCTCAACCTCTTCAGGCCGCAACCCCAGAACATAATCATATTTGAACTGAGGACCCCCACCCTGACACACACTTTTGTATAGGCATTACTAGTCTGTACATTGAGATTGACTTGGTTCTATAGCCAATCTACAAGCTCACAGCGCCTCACGTTGTGAGTTTATATACTGTACCTAAACCTGAGTGAGGGCTGGGCTGTGTTTGGACCCGTCTCTCTAGTCTCCACACCCTCCAGCCAGACACACCCACAAGTTGGAATCCTCTCTCTCCTCCTACACTCGTTCTGGCTGAAGTAATGGCGTGGCACGATGGAAAAAAATATGTATTTTAATGTCATGTATTGCCATGATGAGCCAAATAATGTCATAAATATGAGCTGGCCAAAGAAAACGTATTCAGTCACGCATTCCACCAATGTGTTCCTTCACTCCCGGCTTCACATCTCTGTTGTCCTGTTGTGTAGTATACTTTAAGGGTGTCCCTATACTTATTACTTAATCATGTGTCAATCTTCTTATTTTGTATCAACACAGGGATTGGCTGAAGTGAGACCGACCCTCCTCCACCACTATCTCTACAGATGGGAGGTCGTCCGTTTCTCATCCATTTCCCCCAGATGTGCCGTCTGCCCTCCGCCAAAATTTAAGATGGCTTCCCATGGCCTCCTTCTGCACTGGCACAGACTGGAGCTGACCCACGTGTTACCATGGTGATCATCCTGTCCAAAACCCTGGAAAAGAAGAAGGGTGTCAGTGATGCGAGGTCCCTGGATGGTGAGAGACTGCTGGTAAGAGAAGCTCCTCCATTGCCTTTTTGACTTTCGTTCACAGTAAGCCGATTGATAATGATGGTTGCACATGGTGTCTCAGATGTTAAACAGTAGTCTGTAGACTCTGTAAAGTGAATAGGTCAGCAGTTACTGCACAACTTCCCACATGCCACACACTTGCACAATGTGAGTGATCACATCAGACCACAGCCTAGTAGGCAGTGGTAGTTAGCTAGAATCAACGTTACTGAGCCATCATTCAGGCTGGCTGTGGCTGTGGCTGGCAAGACCATTTTTAGGCCACAGCAGAGATGTCGAACAAACCACACACGGGTGCCTCTCACTCGGCCATATCCCTCGCTGTCTCTCCTGAACTGTCTCATTCCGTGTTGACCTTGAGAGCTTAATTAGACATGAGTTGTGTCTTGGCAACTTTACAATGCAGGCAATTGTGGCTTTTGGCTACAATGCATTATTGTGGCCACGCTAGAGCTCTGGCGTAGTCAAGGTCTTCACTTGTGTGTGTGTGTTTGTGCAGCCTCAATGGATTGCAGGTTCACCTAAATTGAATAATATTTCCTCTTCACTCAGCAGTCGGTGATATAAGACGTCTGAGGCTGGAGTGAGTGTGCTAATCCTAAATATCCTCAGTTGAAATTAGTGGCGTTAAATCGTTGTTACATAATTAGAGTCTTAATTTTGGACTCTATCTTGTCCGGAGCCCAGTGACTCCGGATTAGCTGCAGGGCATTGTCCCTTTGTCCAGTGTGCGGACAGCCACCACCCACTTGCAAGAAGTGAACTGTGTTCATACACAGCCTGCCAGAGGGATGCACAGACACAAAACCCATCAAACATAAGTTCTAGTAGGGTGTACTGGTATACTGTTGTGCGGCAGAGTGGAATAAATTGAACGGTTTTGGTTCCTCAATGCATCTTTGTCTGTCCCTCCATCTGTCCATCCACAGCGTGAGCTGCACACCATGAGCAGAGGGACCACCCTCTTCTCCTGTGCTACTGTGGGTGAGTGTACTGTATGCCTCTCTCCTCCTCTCGTGTTGTACGTATGTCCCCTCTGCCATCAGTCTCTGTTTTAGCACAGATCCAACGGTATAGCGAGGTCGGTGGGTCAGTGGTGTTTAAGGAGTAGTACAGCCAGGAGCAGCTTAGTCTTAAAATATTTGTACGCAAGATCTGAAGGTTATGCTGGTTCAGGCGGTGCAGCATGGGAACTGTTTTTATTCACTATATGCCCAATATAATCCAACATGTTGCCCTTATTGATTTCCCGATAAGCAGAACTAGTACGGTCCTCCCCTTCTATAACGGGCTCTTTGTTTATGCCTTTTCTGCCACACTCTCACCGTCACGTCTCCCTTTTATCCCTTTGTTGTCACTCATCTCTCTGCCATGTGTAGGGTGCACCTGCCGCTACACAACGTTGCACGCTAGCCCCGTGGGAGTCAACTGTAATCGAATGCACTGTTGCTTCTGTCAACAATTTCCCCGTTGGCCCTGTCAGTGTCGCGGTAATTGTGCCCCGTGTAAAAAAAAAAGACACGCAACTGTAAACTCAAGTGGCTGCTATCACGCACTATCATCTCATGCATGGGGGGCGGAGACATCACAGGGACAAGCCTGTCTTTGCTGTCTCTATTGTTAGTACTACTGACATTATCACTATTACAGTATGTACAGTAGCATGTCTTGTTAGTTGAACCAGTGTTCAGTGTTCTTTTTGTCTTGGCTTCTAAAGGACTGACCTTTGAAAATGCATCCATTTTCTCCTTTACTAAGTTGTTTTCCTAACATTCTTTTTAGGTCATCACTCTAGCCCCCGTACATTGTTTGTTGGCCCTGGAACAATGATTTCCACCCACCAGCGTGTGAGAGTGGGGGCCATAATTTGAGACAAACATCCCAAAGGATGGGTCTTGGATAGGGAAAAGGTATTTTTTGCCAAGTGCGTCAATAGCCTTCCGTGTTAACCTGTGTCTGGGCTTGAACTTGCTATGGCAACTACGGCACTGCACTGTAGGTGTGTGTCGTTGCCCACAGACGTGTGAGAGATTCCTTCCTGGTTATGGTGAGACAGCTTGAATTTCTTCCATTCAAAGCTAAGGCAAGTCCAGTCATATACTGCTTTACTCGTCTGTACCTACTGTAGCTACTAGGGAGTGCCTAGCTAACTGTCAACCCAGTAGAAATCTGATCATAAAACAGCATTCAAACAAGCAGTGGAAAGTCTAGAAAAGGCATGGAAATTGTCTACCTTTACTATTCTGTTATGGCCTAACTGTTGTTCTACAATAATTCATTTTCAAGTGTTTTGCAATGAAGCTGGATTTATTCATCACATGAGAGTTTCACTTCCCTAATCAGATTGTTGTTTGTTTTAAACAAACCCTATTCGGTTTAAACTACCTTAAATCACCTGTACTGGGTGGGTGTTCTAAGGTTAATATCTCTCTTCTGTTGAGTCAGGAGTATGTTCTGTGTGTTCTTCTCTCTCTTCTGTTGAGTCAGGAGTATGTTCTGTGTGTTCTTCTGTATCTTCTGTTGAGTCAAGAGTATGTTATGTGTGTTCTATCTTCCTCTCCTGCTGACAACCAGTCGTCACATGGACCTGTACATCTTTGATCGTGTTGCCATTTTCCCTTCTGGCCTTTGTGTGTATACCTACACTGTAAAACCCTGACCCTTATGCAGCCATAAGGGTCCATTTGGTTTAATTCGCAGACTCAGAATTAAATGAACACTCAGACTTTTACTGTGTACACATTGAACGTTTTCCAGTTCCCTAGTACTGTAGCTATTATTGTTTCTCATGGCTCACACAATGCCAGTTACAGACAGACAAACATTACAGACCAGTGGTTTTCAAACTTGTTGTGCCCGAGGCACACTAAAGGGCAAGTCAAAATCTCAAGCCACGCCTGAACCTGCATTTATATCTGTGCAAAATAGCCCTCACAACTCACTATCATTTTATCACTAATGCCAAATAAAAGGTTTTGATTTGTTTTAGGGTGCACTATATAATTTGCCTCTGTATTGGGCATAAAGTAAATAATTCATATCTATCCACTGTTATAGACAAAGTTGTTTAGGTTCCTGTGTTAGAGCGTAATAGGATTTGTTGCAGTATGCCACAGCAGACTCAGATTTGGTTACTAATATGCCGTGTTGATTCTTGGATGTTGCAGAGGCAGATAGGTGGCTGGACCTGCGGCGTGGACCTTCCTGCCAGTCTGGTCCTAGTCTGGAGAGCCTGTGGGATGTCCTGCCCGAGCCGTGCCACCAGAGCAGCCACAACTGGGGCAGAGAGGCCGGCAGCGCCATCTCTAGCCTGATCCAAGACCTCACCCTCGGGGACGGTAAACAGGGCGCCCCCCTTTCCCGCGACGCCAACGCCAACCCCGCGCCCACGGCGCCTCCCAGCAAACGCCAGTGTCGGTCTCTGTCATTCCCAGACGAGTTTGGCGGGTGCCGCTCGTCGCCATGGAGACCCCAGGGGTCCCGCGTGTGGACGACGGTGGAGAAAAGGAGATGCCACAGCGGGGGGAGTGTCCGAGGAGGGGGAATGGGATTTTCAGGCGGCCATTTCCCGGCCATGCAGCGCAGTTCCAGCTTCAGCCTGCCCTCGCGCTCCAGCAACCCCGCGGATGGAGCGCTGGAACTGCCATGCTTCACCCAGAGCCTGCCCTCGCATCCCCTGTTCACTGCCTCCACCGTCTCCCCCACCTCGCCTCCCGCACTCCACTTCCACCACCAGCAGCACCACCATTCCCTTCGATCTCTCTCCCTCTCCCATGAGCAAATCAGCCTGCTTGAGCTTCACAGAGAGGAGGCGTCCGAGGCCAGCTCCCCAGACTCCACTCCGGAGCTGGGGAGGCGGGGGGGGCAGATCGCCGTCGGCACTGGGGGTCTGTCGCGAAGCCGGTCACAGCCCTGTGTGTTGAATGACAAGAAGATCGGCATGAAGCGCAGGAGACCAGAGGATGCCCAGGAGCAACGGCCTTCCCTGGACCTCGCCAAGATGACTCAGGTTAGTTTGGAAATACAGACACAAAGCACGCGCAGTTGAGTTCCGATACGCACGAGGGATGATTGGACCTGATCTTGATGTGTGGTGACTCATCCGGTTTTGTGAGGTTTGGTATAATTTTCTTGCGTTGATTAAATGTAAATCAGCCATCAGCTTAGCTCTAATACCCATATAATGCCTCAGAGTCTACTCCAACGCATTAGATAGCCCAGGCCAAAGCACAATTACCGAGACAAATACCTCTCTGTTCTTAGTCGCAGGGGAAAGTTCAAGAGCTCTTCAAACACAACTTGTCCCCCCCACCCCCTTCCCTCAGCATCTGATCAGGGATCAGGATTAAATCAAGCTGAATTAGGTTTTCTGGGTCGTCAGGTCTGAGGCTTCGCTGCTAAGTGTTCTCGGACCTCCCCTCTCCGGTTTTGCAAAGTGGCACTTGCTAAAGGAGCATTCCTCGTGGTCGGTCACGCTGCTTTGCTCCACGCTCTAGCAGGCCCAGCTCCGGTTATCATTTCATTTACTCTGTTGGGTAAACAGGCCCATCCAAAGGTTGAAGCCCTTGCTGGTCACTTTGCCCCGCTTCTCTTTCTAGCTCCTCCTCCTTCCTGCAACATGTTTCTAATATCAGCCAGCCAGAGATGATTAATAGGGGGATATTTTGGATGCGGAAAGCTTACATTTGTAGTTTGTTCTCTCATGAGGTCCTACTGGCCTTGCCCCAAATCCCAGCAGGATGCTATCTGTTGCGTGTTGCGTTCAATCCAACTCAGCCTTTGCTCACAATGGAGGAAAGGTGATCAAAAAGACAAGGATTTCCCTTCCCTTTTAAAAACTACCATCAATTTCTCCATATCCCCTCCCTTCCTTTTCCAAAAGAATTGTGTTCCCAGTCAGTCACCCTCAGGTTCTAGCCAGGGTTGGATCAACAAGGCCTTGGTAATGGAGCCTAGCAAGCATGTTTCCTCTATCCTTGCCAACCACTAAGCAGGCACACACACACACACACACACACACACACACACACACACACACACACACACACACACACACACACACACACACACACACACACACACACACACACACACACACACACACACACACACACACACACACACACACACACACACACACACACACAGGATGCACACCAGAGTGACCACACAGAATACAAGCACATTTACTAAACACATGCATGATCTTGCATTTCACAAACACACACTAAACAAATTCTGCCTTTCTCTTTGAACGCAAGAGCATACCTCTCCAGTAAGCTATTACTTATGGCTTCTAAAGGTATCTGGTCTCAATAATATTATGATTTATGATTCTTGTACTGTTGCTCGATTGTGTGTGGTGTTGCCAGAGGGCGTCAGGTAGTGCAGGTTGGATCAGTTGTATGTAAACCACTTCACACAGATGAAACCAGATACACATCTAACACGGCCTTTACATGCTAACTGTCTTGAACACCTTGTACGACGGAAACATTGCAGATCACTCTGCATCTCGCTTCATCTTAACAGTCTCTCTTCCACGCGCACGTACGCACACACACACACACACACACACACTTTCCACTTTACCTGGCTATAACTATTTTATCTCACTGATTACCAGGACAGATCAGAGTCCAGAGAGAGGAAATGAATCACCAACAACATTACCATTGGTACAGTGTGTGTGTGGTGTGTGTGTGTGTGTGTGTGTGTGTGTGTGTGTGTGTGTGTGTGTGTGTGTGTGTGTGTGTGTGTGTGTGTGTGTGTGTGTGTGTGTGTCTGAACAAGCAGGGTCACGCTACACCACCCTGAAGAACAACGTATGGTGGCCAGTATTTATTTATACACTGTCTCTCTCTCTCTCACACACACACACACACACACACACACACACACACACACACACACACACACACACACGAAGTGCCTGTGCAAGATTCCAGTTGTTGTCTTGTGGGTTGATGAACAACACAGTGGTTGTTCGGGCAGTACGATTCAGAGCGCCAGTAGAAGCTGTCTGAGTGTGTGCAAATGAAAGAGATAATGTGTAAACGCTGGGGTTGGTTACAACCTGCGCCTGTCCTGTCCGAGTGCAGACAGCACACAAGAATTACGGCCAAGCTCGGGAGCAGATGACATTTTACTGCCTCTTGTGGGAATTCTTTCCAAGAATTGTGGGAATTCTTTCCAAGAATTGTGGGAGGATTCTTTTTGGACACCAGCGTGTGTTCATTGTTTAACTTAACCATCTTGCTCAAATCATGGGGATTGATTTAATAAACATGATGGTATGTTAGAGTATGTTATAGAATCAGGGCGTATGTATGTATACCTCTTCATGGTGTATATTCAAAGGTTATGGACTTTTGAATGTGAGGAACTGAGAAATGACATAAGAATAATAATGCATTTGATTTATAAAGCACTTTACATTCTTGTGAATCTCAGAGGGCTAAACACACTGGACTAAAGCCAGTCATGTTATTACAGAGCACTTTCTTAATACACACCCACCCATACACGTTTCTGAATGCATATCTGCAATTCTTTGGAACAAATCTGGTGCTACAGATTACATTACATTGGTACAATCTCAGAGTTAGACTAAGGATTGTATTAAATATTGTGTAGTACTGGTATGCAGGTCAGTGGTGTAAACAGTGGAACCTCTTGTAGTTTGGCCCTTTAGTCTTGTTCGACAACACCACTGAGGCCGGGTGTGAATTCTGAGGACGCATGCCATGCTAATGGACTGCAGCGTGGCTACCGTAGGGATTTGAGAGTGCCTGCCCCTTAGAATTCTTCAAATATCCTCCCCGTCAGTCAAGTTCATCTTTCCACTCCTCTTTCCATCCCTAACATATTAACCGCCATGTATTTGGCTAGCCTCCATGACTCGGCCCTTTGTCTTGTTTGTCTTGAAATAGTATAGGTCTGTCATTTGAGGAATGTAGTCATTCGCAGTCTGACACCGGGTCACCAGTTAAACCAGGGGTGTCGAACTCGGACCAGCCGCTCGACAAAGGAGTGTTGGATTCAGACCAATTGTTGGGCATGTACTTTACCGCTGGGCCACCCGAGTCGCCTCCTCCACGCTTACATGCTTTTGTTCCCACCGTGTAAACGCTTACAGTACGTTTTAACAGCGGACGAGCATCGGCCGGTACATCGCCCGAAAAGAAGATTTTTTTTTTTAGCTTTTCGGGCGAGTTTCTTTTTAGGACATTTTGTAGAATCTCGTGTCAGGTCTAAATCAGGGTTAAAGCATCGAACGGCCTTTCATGGCGCCTATATGGTGCACGTTGCGTTCTATGATTCAGCAATCATTTAGCCTCCAGATTATTGTCCGCACACTAGTAACCACTTTTAAGTGAGCTTGTAGATTGGCAATTTTTGGGAAAGAATACTTGGTGTAGACTCAGTGGAAAAAACACCAAGAATTCAGGTCTGTTTTAAGTGGCTAAGAAGAGGCAGTAAGATGAAAAGAGGGGTATTATTCTGTATGTGTGGGGTAGCTGGGGTGGGAGGTTGTTGGCACACAGACACAGTCTAACTATTAATATCTATTTGTTGGCAACCGTTCAAACTTGTACAAATGGACTCCCCTCCCTTCCTCCCTCTCTCCACCAGTCTGCTACACACCGTTCGTCTGTGTGTCTGTCTGTCTGATCTGCATCTCATTCCATTCCTGGGATAGCAGACATGGTGATCATAGCTGAGCGACAAGCAACACCTACTGGGTGGCTGTGTGGCGAGTGTTTCAAGGTGCTGTGTTGAGACATGCCTCAAATTGAACGCATGCACGCACGTGCACACACACACACACACACACACACACACAGCCTATCATGCAGCTTTCAGTAATTGAAAAGTGAATGTAACGTTCTATACTATAGAACGTTACGTTCACTTTTCAATAGCCTATAGAATCTATAGGCTAGTTATGTTTTTTGGTGTCTTATTATACTGTAAGTACGGGATAGACCAAAATATTGATTGATTGATTCTGTGAATTCATTCATTCATTCTCTCTCACCTCACACACGTACTGTACACACACACACACACACACACCATGAATGATCTACGTGCATGCGTGCGAGCATAGACACATACTCTGCAGTATCTATCTGCCCGGCATTCATGCTGAAGTACACTGCATAAACAAAAGGATACTTGAGACAGACACATAGCCATGCAGCATGTACAAAACGCAGTCTGGGAGTCTGTAGGTGATGTGGTTATCTTGCTGTGCTAGCGGTTCTACTCCCCCTCTCCCCTTTTCTGTCTCAGTGTTTGTTTGCGTTAGTCAAGGTCCCTCTCGTTCTTCCTCAATCGTCGCCGGATGTTGTTTATCGGAGATAGCGAAAAGAAAACAAGTGTGTGTGTGTGTGTGTGTGTGTGTGTGTGTGTGTGTGTGTGTGTGGTGCGCATATGCTTCCACTGTTGAACTGTGTGCTCCTATTTGCCTGCATGCACGACTACCAGTCCGTGCATGTCCATATGCGCCGGAGGCTGTGCCCGTATGCTTATTATTAGTGTGTGGCTATGTGTATGTGCGTGTTTGTTTTGGTGCGTGCCTGTGTGTGTGTGCATTACTGTAAGCATGTCAGTGGTTCTGAGACATACAGCAGAACCTTCACCAATGTGCTCTAGCAGCACACAGCAGAACCTTCAGTGTTCATTTAGCTGGCGGGAGCTACACCAGGGGTGCCCACACTTTTTGAACTTGAGAGCTACTTTCAAAAATGACCAGCTCAACAAGATCTACCTATACCAAACAAAATATAATATCCCATTGCTGAAAATAGTAAAAGAATGTACCTGAGGGGGCTTTGGAATAGCGGCGCTGCATGGCATTACAAAAACAAAAGCACTTGGAATGGGAAATGGAACTGGTACTGTAGGTTGTTTTGTATATTACTTTGTAAGGCTATTGAAATGGAACTGGTACTGTAGGTTGTTTTGTATATTACTCTGTAAGGCTATTGAAATGGAACTGGTACTGTAGGTTGTTTTGTATATTACTTTGTAAGGCTATTGAAATGGAACTGGTACTGTAGGTTGTTTTGTATATTACTCTGTAAGGCTATTGAAATGGAACTGGTACTGTAGGTTGTTTTGTATACTACTTTGTAAGGCTATTGAAATGGAACTGGTACTGTAGGTTGTTTTGTATACTACTTTGTAAGGCTATTGAAATGGAACTGGTACTGTAGGTTGTTTTGTATACTACTTTGTAAGGCTATTGAAATGGAACTGGTACTGTAGGTTGTTTTGTATATTACTTTGTAAGGCTATTGAAATGGAACTGGTACTGTAGGTTGTTTTGTATATTACTTTGTAAGGCTATTGAAATGGAACTGGTACTGTAGGTTGTTTTGTATATTACTTTGTAAGGCTATTGAAATGGAACTGGTACTGTAGGTTGTTTTGTATATTACTCTGTAAGGCTATTGACGTGTGTGTGCAACACTCTTGAAAACAAAGTATTTCATCATTGTGGGTTTAAGCTGACAGGCCTTTTTTTCTGTCAATCAATCAATCAATCAATCAAGTCACCTTAATTCAAAATAGTGCCCCTAAAAAGAAACATTGGAGCGGCCTTGTCCTCCATTATCAAGGGGACATTTCCTCTAATCTCGTCATGGCCTTCAGTGTCTGCATCACGCCAGTAGCTCCATCTGTCCAATTCCACACACCAGTGCGTTTCCCCACTGGAATTCAAATTGGAACAAAAATATTCCTCTATTAAACTTGTTCTTTGTCTCCAGCGTCAGAGTTGGTGCGTAATCCGAATGATTAGATCAAGTATTTGTTCTCGATGATTAATAATCTGAAATTGGATTAAATTTACTTAATAGCCAACTCAACCCCGGGGGGGTTGTCCTGAACAGCATGGAACTGTGTGCTTGTGCGTGCGCATGTGTGTGCTGTGCGCTCGTGTGTGTGTGTCAGGGCTGGGCGGGGGTAAGCTCAAATAAACAAAAGAAAGGCAAAGCTGCGGGTAAACTGCAGTGAACTAAAACACTAAAACCCCTCCCCAATCCCGGTCTTAGCCCTAGAGGATTTAATAGGAAGCATATTGTGGAGAAGCCGCCTCTTCCTCTTTCCCCCACTCTCTTTCTCTCTCTCTCTCTCCCTCTCATTCCTCTGGTCTACTTCTCCCGTGATAATTAGTAGTGGTACTACAGAGGATTGAAGAAAGAAAGAGTGAGAGAGAAAGGCCTAAAGAAATCCCCTTTTCCACTCCAGTGGGGTAACTACAGTGAAGCTCCCAGCTCTCACGTGATCACCTCAAGTAGTCGCACCAGACGCCGGCCGGACTCAAGATGAAACCTTTCTGAGGTCCGTCACCCTCCCCCTGTATCAATCAATTTAAAGATAATTCCGACAAAGCGAGCAAACCTATAGCCCATGGGGGAAAACACAGAACGCGTATTGTCTCTTTCAAGGAGACAAGCACTGGAATAATCTGGTGCAGAAAAGAAAAGAAAAGACGTAAACAGGACGCCATGGAATCGGAGACTCCCTGTGCGTTGTAACAGGAAAAGCAATGGCTCCGCTCCGTCACGCAGACGGCCGCAGGGTGACACATAATTGTGAGCGTGTATAGATCAGCTGGTTAGTGGTCGAAAAAGTACTCAATTGTTTTACTGAAGTAAAAGTAGCAATACTGCAATATAGACATTCTCTGTTACAAGTAAAAGGCCCGGAATTCAAAATGTACTTGAGTGAATGTAGGCTACAAGGGTACTGGCATTAAAATGTACTTAAAGTACCAAAAGTAAAAGTACTCATTATGCAGAATGTGCCGTTTCAAGTTTTCAGATGTTCTAATGCTTCAAATAAATCTAGTGGGGTAAAAGTACAATATCTGAGATGTAGTGAAGTAGAAGTAAGAAATACTCCAGTAAAGTAAAAGTACCTCAAAACCTTACTTAAGTACAGTACTTGAGTAAATGTACTTAGTTACTTTCCACCACAGCAGCTATATGGTTTGGGTGCCCAGTAAGTAATAATGCTAATCAGGCTAATCAGGCTTTAACGGAGCATCAGAGGTGTCCGTCACATTGAGCTTGGGCTTCCATTGAAATAGGACCTCATCTTTATTCACCTCCATGCCTCCGACATCTGCTGCCTCCCGGGGATCATTAACCCCTTCACTCCCCCCGCGGAGAGGACTCCGGGGAAACAATGACAAAACAATGACAATGCAAATGCACGCGGAAAGAGGGAAGAGAACCCATTTTCAATACGTTTGAATACGTTGTGATCAAGAGTGTTGTTTTAGTGATTGTAAGGTAGTAGAGTTGTGTTTTGTGTTCTTTTTTTACTGGCTGTCATGTGTCTGGGGTGGAGGGGTAATTGAGGTCAAGGTCAAGTGTTAACAACCAAGAACGCATAGAGTTACAAATGCATGCGCGCACACACACACACACACACACACACACACAAACACACACACACACACCTTCTCTAATTTACACGTTGAAATTTGAGTACGCTTTTACACGTTCCTTAGTTTGACCCACACACATGCTAGAGTCTTTGCAGTTGATAGCATCTTCTTTTTACACCCCCGTTCTACCCCCACACATGCATGCACACAACACAACCACCCCCCCAGGACGATATTAGACAATATTATCACGGTAGCAGTGAATAACAATGACTTGAGCCAAAATACTTCCTACAAGGTTACTTGGGTTCCATCTGGTTCTATGTTACAGAATCTTTGCCTTGGGTGTCGGACAACACAGAAAGAAAAGAACAGGTAGTAGAGAGGAACAGGATACCTTTGTAGTTTGTAAATGACCTCAGTCTGTATAGTGTATCTCCACAAGCTCCGCCTCTCACAGAATGTGCATTTACACGTGTTTCTGTGGCTATTGGGATTTTGTGTGGATATGCGTCAGTGCCTACTACACTCCCTTCACTACAGTGGAGGGAGAACTTGGTTCCACACAGCGAAACACAAACCCACATACCGCAAGACCCTCAGGTCAGGTTTCTTCCAAAAGCTGTCATAGCTCAGTCTTCATTAAGCCCGATTTATTTTATACTTCACATTGATCGCTGAAAATAGCCCACCCACAGTCCAAGACGCATTAAGTGAGCTTGTACATCTGCTATTTTCATTTCGCCACGCCGTCACCATAGACTGTAAAAAATATGGACAAAGCGTTCCGCGGGTCTAACATGAACGTAAAATGAAGCCTGTCAGTCCTTGCAATGGAAGTCGCCATCTTTCTAGATCCGTTTGGGCCCAGCTGGCCCATTGGCTGGCCCAGACAACGAGGCGGGACTTCCCCCCTTCTTCTTCATTGGTTTTTATTTTGACTCGAGTGGGAGGGGGATCCCGTTCATAGACTGTAACGGTAGCCACGCCCCTCAGAACATGCGCAACTTTATGGTCATTTTTTTTATAAATGGGACCATCATTTTCCAAAAAGAATATTATGACATTAGAAATGAGACTTTAAACTAGTGACTGGAAGCAAAAAGTATTCATGACCATGTTTATTAAGGTAATACAGTCTAGGTGAAGTTGGGCCCAAATACATGGACTTCTATGGGGATATGGGTTTTTTTGAGCCCAATGACAGCGCCACAACAGGCCATTATATGAACTTTCATTTCCTTAGTGGCTTCACAAAATATCTGTCTGACTGCCCCCCTGGCCGTCACGCGATAGACCATAAATTAGGCATTAGCCTCTAGGGGACATTTAGAAACCTTTGAGGTGAACTAACCAGTATTATCTGCATTACTGTGTTTCTTCTCCCAAACAGAAACTTCAGACCTTTCAGAGCCTGAGCTACCAATCAAGACTGCCTCCTCCCTCCCCCTGGAGCAGCGGCCAATTAGAATCAGACTTCACCTCCGTGTCCGACTTGCGATTGGACTCTCGGCAGGAAACCAAGCGGAACGAGGAGGAGGAGGAGGACTCCTCCTTTGAGGAGTTGGACAGCGACTCGGCGTGCAGCATGGACTCGAGGCCCGGGTCCCCCGCGGGGGACGCAGTGGACGCCGACAAACGCACCCTCTGGAAGGGTGACTGTGGGACGCAGACGAGGGACATTTTCCAGCTGGGCGGAGAGCTGGACCTCGACCAGATCGAGAGGAATTGAATTGAGTTTATGCTGGGGACTAAAAAGGGACTTGAGAATGTTTTCAGGAAACTGAGGTACATCACATGACAGGAGTGTCGCAAATCAACAACTGTGTGTGTGCGTGCATGTGAGTGTGTGTGTGTGCGTGTGGGAGGGGTATGACCAAAAGGATGGAAACACAGACTGAAGGAAGGAGAAAATGTTATGGAAACGTTGAAAGGGACTGTTGTTGGGAATGACAACTAGGAAAGTGACGTACTAGATGAGTTATAAGGACAAAGTATGTTGGACGTGGGACTGGGATGTATAAACCTCTTTGGATTATGTCTTAATGACACACGGTTGCCTTGAACGGTCTCATTGTTTGTCTGAATCAAAGAGTGGAGGGCTTCGCTGTAGCTTTCCTTTTGGTAGTTGGCTTAACTCAGGAGAGGGGAAACCAAGGGATATAGTCTTAAAGAGAGCCTCAAACCCCCCCTCTCTCTTTTCAACCTGAGGACCTTTCCCAAAGTCAACTAACCTTTGGGCCATAGTACTGTAGCAGTAGCTGTAGCTGGGCAGTTCTATATTTGGCCCAAATTTTGTTTCTTTGTTTGTTTTTGTTGTTTATGTTGAAAGAGAGGACATGAAGGACGGGGAGAGACAGAGGGGTAAGCGATAGTAAAGAGCACCGGCTTGACCCTGGTATTCATGTTGTGTACAAGCGGGAAGAGATGCTGACACTTGCTGCGTTGCTGAATTTAAATAAGCTTTAAGATTTTGGATAATGACCCAAACAATGCCTTCTGTTGGACACTTGGCTGTCTTACTTCATTCACCTCAGAAAATCTAGCCTGAACTGAAGCCAACTTCTTCTGACCTTTATAGTTTCTTAATATGCAAACAAAATGTATATTTTGAATAAACACTGAATCTCGAGTTTTTTCCAGTTCTAATATCAATGTATATTTTTCTAAGTGTTTTTTATTACCTTTTTGTGAAGGAGCAAGAAAACAAGGCCTTTCTGTCAACAGAATAGACATGAAATAAATGTGTAAACTGTAGACTCTCGTCTTGTTTTGTTTCAGCACAGCTAATTAACATTTGGCAGTACTCAGTTCTTTAAGCCTTTAACCACAACATAATGATGGCAGAAAATACAAGACACATCAAAAGCGTGAATAAGTGAAGTTTCCAGATGCTCTTGGGCTGTTTTGAAATCCACTCTCAGTCCAGAGAGGCAATTCACAGGAGCGTACTCTTTCAACGGTCAATTGTGTTCAATAGCCCCTAGATGTTTTTTGCTATTTGCCTTGACTGTTTACGAAACTGAAAATTGGCATTTAACTTTTAAGAGTTGCTTTGCATTCTATTTATTTCTCTCTATGGATACAGCCAGTTAGGTAAACATCCCAGTGCTCCGTGATTCTTTTACATAATAGCAGGAAGTCTAGCTGCCCCCAGCCATGATGACCTTCTAGTGAGACTAAAAGGACATGATGTCAGAAGTATTTTGTCCTGGATCCTGGACAACAGCAGGCAGACAGACGGACATATCCCCTCTATTCCTCTCGGGGATAGCCTATCGTGTGTCTGTCCAAGTCACTGTGACGTAAGGTACTGTACTGTACTGTACTGTAACCATCTGCAGATGCTAGACAATCAGTTATACTTGTATACTCCTAGTTATAGTCTACTGTGTAGACTCCTACCAGTACATGTATAGTACTCCATAGACTTAAGTTCTAGATATACTGTAGTCAATACAATACAATGAAACAATGAAAATTGGAAAAAAAGATTTTCGATGACTTGACATTGAGCTTTTCATATCATTTATATAAACCTAGTTCAAATTTGAGATTTTACATGATATTGCCTTTGTTCTAGCAAGCAGACTAAAGACTACATCTACTCCTAGAAATGAGTAGCAGACTACTACACTGAGGGATCTGGGTTAAAGGCTTCATTGTGTGCTTGTAGTTAGGCTATTTCCGATGCGCGACGTCGTCCCACCACTAAGTATAAATCCGGCTTTATAGTCCACATTGTCATGATTACTTGCCTCAGAGGAAGCTGACTGCTGAAATGAAGTGATAGAACAGATTGTTTTTCCATCATGGGAGAGAAGAGTGTTTACCTCCAAAACAGGATGTTCCAACCAGCCGTGGCCTTTCCTAAGATGGTAGCCTTGAAGGAAGGTGATATCTCAACCCTGAGGTGTTAGCTTACCCCATGGGCACACATACAGTGAGACACAGGTTTACTCTCGTCCAAAGGCCTTGAAATGGACACCGACTGTGCCTTTATTGGTATAAACACAAAACCGGCCCTGGAAATACAGTATTTTTGACTGCCTCTCGCTCCTTGCCCTTTCCAATGAGAGGGAGTCTCTGTCTTCTTCTAGGTGTCAGAATAAGAGAGGCATGTTGGAGTTGGAACCTCCATGTCCTGCCACTTCAGTGCCATTATAAAGACGGGAATGTTAAGTCAAGTGATTTGCACTTTTCTTTCTCTTCTTCTTCTTGTTAATGTATTTTGCGTTTATGAATGACAATGAACTACCAAAAACAAACTAGATCTAGTTTGATCATCAAGAAGGATAAAGAAACAGCCGAACAGAACACTGATCACAGAGAAATAGAAGATCTCTGACTACATACAAAAAGCTTGGATCATCATCATGCCTTACAGTCTACATGCCTTACAGTCTACACGCAGAGGTCAGTGAACCACACACACACACACACACGCGCGCACACACACTCACACACACGCACACACATGCACACACGTGACCCTCACACACACCGTCCTCTCTGGCAGGAAGTGGCAAACTGAGTGGGAATGAGAGTTAAAATCTAAGGTAAATCAAACACATTCATACTGAAAACGGGTGCCCCTGCTCTATAAATAGGGAGCATTGTAGTCGAGGCTGGCGAAAGTAGACATTGGCGCGACGGAGCGAGGAAGGTATGCACAACAAAACACTACAGCATCCTTACTGTGTGGCCTCGATTACATGCAAGAGAGAGAAACTATACTGTAATTGACTGTTATACTGTACTGAACTCCTGTACAGACATACACTCGTGCTGAAAAAACTCAGCTTCCCATCATGCACCTGTGCACACTGCACAGTGTGAAGCTCAACAGCACCACTTTCTCAACTGTTGGTACCATTCAGACAGACAGACATAAGGACACACAAAGCTACATGTTGGAGACGGTGTGCCCACCGCTCAAAAACAGACTCCTGTTCCACAGAACATAGGGATTTTACACCGTCAGCAAAAGACTTGAGCTCCTTTTTAAGAGGGTCAGAGCAGCTGTATACCGTCTGTGACATTTTTATCTGCCTTTTAATGAGCCTTGTAACAGGCGTCAGCTTACAGATAGACGTTTTGCTACTGAACACTATAGCTGCTTGAGTGGGAATCATTGATTTTTTCGCTTTAGTTTGGACCAGAGCTGTGGGGGGAAAGGATCAAATGTCAAGTATGCCAAAGCTCATATGTCATTATGGGCTCTCATTCACTGAATATAATTGTGTTTTGTCCTGTTGCTTTTACATTACAGTATGTGGTTGCACTCATCATCTTGTACAGGCCAGCTGGGTTTGTGTGCGTGGGCGTGTGCGTGCACTAGCAGACACCTATCTCAGTTGGACAGGTGGCTGCAGTGTCACATGTCACTGATTGACTAGCTGTTCACTCAAAGGTCAATGGGATCGACCGGTGCAGCTCAGCACTCTGTCACCGTGGTTTCTGCTAATCTCTTCACCTCTCAGCTTAATTGACCATATTCACACAGTAGCCATAATACACAGGAGGTGGGAATTAAACCCCACCACCACATATACTGTATGATGTCATAGCAAAATGGCAGCCATGTGAATATGGTCTTAATGAATTTTAATGATGTACTACTAGTATGGATGGACTCAACAGGTTTTGTTAAATTAATTATCAGTCCCAAAGTGCAGGTTTCGCGTACCGAAAATACAGTACAAGCTCACAATGTGTAGTCTTTGCGTAGTTTGTACGCAAAGAGCTGCTGAAGTTCACTGAACTACACTTTTCAGGAATCAAGAAAAATGGGCTTTTATAAATTGATGACCATGTATTGAAATTACACAATGGGTTCAATGCATTCTAGTTCCATTACTCAAGATATAAAGTTCCTTGCCCACCTATAATTGTCTAAGAGAAAAATCAATAAAGACCAAATTAGTAATGATGAGGTTTTCACTCAATGGCAGCAAATTAGGCCACGCATGAATCTTTCAGTTCCCCATTTTGTCGCCTCCATCAATGGTAGAACATTGACAGACATTCAAGGTTCTCGTTTCTCAAATGGTGGTTCACATCATTACCCTGTGTAAACACCTGGAAGTGTTCGTTAGTATGGGGACATTGGGTCAGGTGACATTTGTGTGTCAACATCATTAATTAGCGTATACTCACGATGCCAAATTGGAAAGTACATTTAAATGGCTGCTGTCTCGTCTCACGTTTGTAGCCGTCAGCCAGGATCAGAGAGTGAAAGAGAGAGACGAGGAGAAGGGAGAGGAGGAGGAGGAGGGTGAGAAAGTGATGGTGGGAGATAAGCAGCAGTTGAGGAGCAGTACGGTACGCTTTGTTGATTCAACCGAGATAAACGCCTGCAAATCCAGACTTCATGTTCTACCAGTGGTAATAAATCATTCTCAGTGAGCTTTTTATGAGTAGCAGATGGAGACGTTGTCTGGCATTAATGATCTCCACACGGTGTACACAGCAGCAGCTCGGTGGAATCGAGTGTTCCTTAAAGTGTCGATCGCCGCTAGCCATGCGGCTCATTTACACATAGCAACACGGTTAGGCTATAGGACAAAGTTGTCAAAGTATAAATTAGACTTTAATAAGGGGTTCTTCTATTACAATGAGTAGTCATGTAAGAAGTATTTGACAAAAGACCTCTGCTGCCAGGCATTTACGGCATTAAAGGCCACCCAGACATTCCTCATTCACTTTGCACATCTGTGGGAACTGGCATTCGTGTGTGTGTGTGTGTGTGTGTGTGTGTGTGTGTGTGTGTGTGTGTGTGTGTGTGTGTGTGTGTGTGTGTGCGTGTGTGCGTGCATTACAGGAAAGAGGCGAGAGTAGAGCCATCTCACAGTGGAAGGACACGTGCTGAGAGAGAGACGAGAGGAAACACATGCCCTGTGTGTGTTTTTCCCATAAATCCTCTTTCTTTGGTGCACAAAGGGGAATACGTCCAGCAGACTGGCTGTTCATTTGCTACACACAGTGATGACTGAAAGGCAAACAATGGTGGACGGAAATAGACATGTTCTGGCAGTACCTCTGGTCCGCATCCATCCATCACACATTAGTCACATCTGGGTCGACTAGTGCTGCCTGGAATCGCTCTTTCTGGTCACAATCCAGCGTGGCTGCCAGCTCTCTCCCATGAATCACAACAACACACTGGCAGCCTCGTATTGGAAATCCAAGTCAAAGCGCCGCAGAACACAGAGTAAGCAGTTTCAGACGGCTAGATGAATATGCAGTTTCACAACCAATTATGGCTACTCTCCAGCTGCGATGTCAACATCAGTATCAGTTTGTAACAAACTGAAAGTAGAAGAGATTGCCTGTCTAATTAGATTGCATGTGACCCTTGTAATGTTAGACTACAAAGCATGTAATGAGTTCTAAAACGCCATTGCAATATGGACTGGATTGTTCCGTGATATGAGCGGATATGACCTCTGGCCCGTCTCCACAACAAAATGTCCTCCCAATTGCACTTACACAACAGCTTAATATTTGTAATGGACACATCGCGACGTGTTCATTGTACATTGTATGGCTTGTCTGCATAAGTGAACCATATCTGTATGATCGCAATACACACATACTGTTATGCATAGAGCTAAACCCCCAGCTTATGTAAACAGATTCACCGCAGTAAGGCTGCAGAGGCCCAGGTTTACCTTATCAGTTTAGGTCACCGTTGTTTGTCTCATGACTTATTTAATTTGTGCTATAGGTTGAGTGAGGACACGTATACTGTAATCACACTGAAAGCAGTCACTATGCCCGGTCTATATACACCTCAGCCTCATATGGGAAGAAACAACATGCTTGTGGACAACAGCTGCTACCTGGCTGGCTCTGACCTTCAGGGGTCTCCTGGCGGGATTCTAAGGCCACGGTCACGGCTAACGAAGGACAAGAGGTTTGCTTAATTGCTACTGCCACCCAGGGAGAACATGGATTGATGTGACTGATTCTCAGTATTACTCCACACACTGGACAAAGCATACATATTCTTATTTTCTGAGGTCAAGCATGAATAGAGGGTATGCGCGTGACATCATCATCATACCAGGAAGTTATGCAGGAAAGCCTACTGAGTGGCAAAAAACTACTTTTTGCCACTCGATCTGCCATTCACTTTATGCATGCACATACCCTCTATTCATACATATTCAAGGACATTGTGTAATCATTTCATTAGGTCTACTTCATTAGGGACACTGCTGTGTTATGGTCCTTGTCAGAACTTATTTTGTTGTGGTGTGGCTGCAAGTCACCCACATCACTGGCTGTAAGGTTGCTTACAATGGGAAATAGAGCAGTTCTGAATGTTTTGCAAGTCCACATGCTTAGGTAACTCTGAAGTCGTCACAGTGACCGCAGGTCTCTTAATAACACTGACAGGTTACATCCGCACAACTGGAAAATGCTGCACTGTTCCACTTCAAAGACTTTTCCACCGTAGCAAATTTATGCTTAGAGGCCAACAGGTTAGACCCCTGCACATTATCACCTTCTAAAATCTGACTCTTGACCAGGACCACATAGCAACTGCAACATTTCATGTTTGACACGTATTATGATCTGCACCTGTTGGTGAACTAACCTGACCTAACTGTGTGTGAATTACACAAATCATTGCAAGGAGAGTAGGAGACAACTTGTGAATGAAACAAATAAAACCACAGGGCCATAAACACACTTATGGGAGGGGAGGATGTGTGTGTGTGTGTGTGTGTGTGTGTGTGTGTGTGTGTGTGTGTGTGTGTGTGTGTGTGTGTGTGTGTGTGTGTGTGTGTGATTGTGTGTGTGTGTGTGTGTGTGTGTGTGTGTGTGTGTGTGTGTGTGTGTGTGTGTGTGTGTGTCATAAAGAGATTAGCCTATGTTTTACAGCTAATTTAGAAACCAGAGAAACAAACAAACAACATAGTAATATAAAAGTGTCTAACCATTATAGTTATTAATATGAATAAAGATGCGTGTCCACCAAAGTGTTTCTTCCCAGTTGAAAATGCACGGCGCTTGCTAGGCCCCTAAGAACTTTGACTGATGTATCTGTTAAAAAGCCTATCAACAGTACATGTACTGTATGTATGACATACATGGGATAGACATGCAAGGCATGCCCGGGCCTAACACCAAGTTACACCAGATTTATCAGGAGGGGGAAATGTGGGACCCTGCCATTATAAAACGACCGATAGCCTACAACCCAGTGGTTCCCAGCCTTTTCTCGATCAAGGCCCTCTTGACTATCTCAAAAGTGTTCGCTGATGGTTGGGCCAGAGCTTGTTTATTTTAATGACCAATCAATCGATTGTGTTCTGAGTCTGACTTGAATCAATGGAACTGAAGTTATCTGAATGACAATGAAAACAAGTTTTTCATGCAATTGCCTTTAAAAAATACTATGTTTTATGTTGTTGTTGTTGTTGTTGTTTTTTTACACAAATCTTAGTGTTTGGTCAGTTAATTGGGGGTTGCAATATCCTCGATTGGGAATTGCTGGACTATAGCAAAAAGACAACACAAATTATGTTGCCATTGAAATTGACAGTTTCTCCCATTAAGGTAAATTTGTTGTCTGTTGCTTGGGCACTGGTTGGTTATGTGTACACGTGCCTATGTTGGTGTTAGATGTTGGTTTGGCAGACAGCATTATCTAACATTTTCTGTTGTACGTCGTGCCATGTGTCTTTCAGTATGAACTTCTCCATGGAGATACTGCTCTGTTGCTCTAAGATAGCACGGCCCAATCCTTCATCTTCAGAAAGACTTCAAAGAGAGCAGATGACCTCCAACACAAGCATTTCCTAACCCTTTCTCTAAGGGTCGATATACACTACATACAGTATAGTATGGAACATGTCACAGAATGTGCTCATGTGGAGATAACATTAATGTGAGGTAACCAGGGCACCAGGAAACCAGGGATCTTTTGAGAGAGTTACATTATGCTCTGAGTGAAGGCAGATGCTCCGTGCTGCAGAGTATGAGTCGTTTACCGCTGGAGGGAATCGGGCGGGAGGATCCGGCCAGTTTGCAGTGGCCACTACAATCGTTCCCCATCCACGCGGCCCCTCAGCAAACCCCCTCGTGGAGACAGTGATGTAAGTCCTTGCCCAAATGGATTTCCCAGTTCATCGCTATGTCTCTAGAGCATGCCGTCTCAGCTTTCATATAAATACACACACCAAGTGGTGTAAAGTAACTAAATACATTTACTCAAGTATTTGAGGTACATTTTTACTTTACTAGAGTATTTCTGATTCTTTATTTTTTTAGTTACTAGTTACTTTGTAGATTTGGATTCTTATTATAAAACATACATATCAGCCCTATATAAATTTAAATCTACAAGCTTCTCAGTGGTGGGAAAAGTACTCACGTTAAGTAAAACTAAAAGTATCAATTCCGCAATGTAGAAATACTCTGTTATAAGTAAAAGTCCAGAATTATAAATTACTTAAGTATTGGTATCAAAATGTACTTAAAGCACCAAAAGTAGAAAGTATTCATTATGCATTATGTCCCATTTCACAAGTTTACAAATGTATAAAACATCTTTTGAAAATAGCAGATCTACAAGCCATTGTCAAATGGTCAAAATGTAATTTTTATCCCACGATTTTGCAACCCACTTTTTTCACCCAGTGTCAATTATCTAATGTAATCCTGGGCACTACACTTCCTCTGCAGCAGACTGACCTCATGCTTCCTTCTATGCATGAGGAGTCCAAGCTGCTTCTTTTCACCTGACAGGGGGTAGTTTCACCAGCCGGACGTAGCGCATGGAAGGAACACGTTATTCCGACCAGTTCCTTTCCCCTCCATCAGGCGCCCCGGCTGGCCTGGTCAAAATGTATATAGGGTAAGTGGTTGATGTGTGTTTTGTAATAATAATACAAATTATTAAAACTACAAAGTAACTAGTAAGTAAAGTTTTCAAATAAATGTAGTTGAGTAAAAGTACAATATTTGTGTAGTGTATAGGTGTAGTGTATAGTATAGCTATGTAAAAATATGGAAATGTAGTGCAGTAAAGTAAATGTAATGTTACTTTCCACCTAGTAGCCTAATACTGGAATGTTTTTATTGCATGGATGAAGGCCAAGAACAGGACAGGGTATAGTCTGTATTTACATATACTGTGCTCTAAAATGTAGACCAAGCACAGGTCATCCCACTATGTGCATGACATCATGAAACAGTCAAACAGTACCACCACAGTCTATGGAGGCCTGAAATTCTAGGAGAAAT
The DNA here is from genome assembly GCF_963924005.1 of Protomyctophum bolini. Classification (NCBI taxonomy): domain Eukaryota; kingdom Metazoa; phylum Chordata; class Actinopteri; order Myctophiformes; family Myctophidae; genus Protomyctophum; species Protomyctophum bolini. Next base: position 33,092,315 of record NC_137875.1, on the reverse strand, counting down.
AAACATGACAGCTAAACTCACGAAGAAACCAGCCAACCAATCATTTATCTAGACAGCCTTTTACGTCTATCCGTCAATAAAGCCTCCAGTGGGGGTTGCTTTGGGCAGACACAGGAAAGGGTGCGAGCGTGCCATGCACGCACACATCTGTAAACACGGGCAGACGAGTGGGCAGCAGTCGCCGATGTTATCACCAAGAACATTAGCCTCGGGGCAGATCACAAGGCACGAGGGAAAAGGTAATTGCATGTGAATTGAGTCTGTGGCGAGGCCGAGTTGAATGGCTGTCTAGACATGGACAGCTAAATGCATTGCCACTTCGGATTCTGCGCTTCAAGACCACACTGATCCCCCGATATTTATCAAGAATAAATAAATAAACAAACAAACATGGCACCTGAGGGAGGGCTAAATCCCTTCGAGTGTTCACCGCTGCTCAGCCACCCTAACTACACAACACTGGAGAGGCTAGTACATAGTATACACAGGGGAGACAGTGGCTCAGGAGGTAGAGCAGCCGTTTAGGTTCCCTGGCTGGCCCGATCCTACTTTGACACTTGTTGAAGTGCCCTTGAGCAAGACAATTAAGCCCTAAAAAACTCTCCTGATGAGCCGGTTGGTAACTTACACGGATGCCTATGCCGTCGGTGTGTGAACGCATGTAACACACATTGTAAAGCTCTCTGGAAAAAGGCACTGTAGAAATGCAGATCATTTAAATGCAGACTATTTATTTTTACTTACGTTTCTAATTTGAGTTTGAAAGACACACTGCAACATTTTGATTAATTTCAGATGCAGGCGGTCAGTGTTGGTGAAGTTACTTTTCAAAGTATCTCATTATTAACTGCACTGTCTATAGCTAGCTACCACAATGATCATTGCTCTCCTGGTCTTGTGGTAAGATAATCCTGCCACGGTATGAGTCATATATTTTATCCATGAGTCATTCCGAATGACAATGATACAGAAAAACAGTATTGTTTAAATTCTTCACATTATTAATATATCTTATACCTGGAAAATAAAAGTAATGAAAGTAATGTACCTGTCCTGGTTAAATCAATTGAAAATATGAATGCAATGTTACGGTCATAAATGATTTGTATTAGACCATAACATTGTCTATTACGGATATTAAGAGCTAAAGTACAGTTGAGTAAGTCTTATTAGGTTATTGACTGGTTGATTATCTGTGGCCAATGTCTGATTGGAAACTTGCGAGAACGGTTTCGCATTGACCTGATTCACAGAGACAGGTGTCAGACGGTAATTGTGTAATATACAGGGGAATGCTCCAGTATAGAGCTAGCCTCAGAAGAGACTGACAGAGATAATTTTTTATCGATTTTGACCTTTGCATTATCTCTGTCAGTCTTGGTATATATCCACTGGATGTTTGTGTTTAATGGTCCTACTTCTCCATACATTTACACATTTTAAATATAAAGTGCTTAACTTCTAGACATGGATATTTCCCTTGTGTTCCGAAATATTCTGTTTTGTTCAATAGAGGGTATGCGCATGACATCATCGTACCTGTAAGTTATGCGGGAACACCCACTGAGTGGCAAAAAACTACTTTCTGGCCTTGACAGCCCATTCATCAACAGAAAAGTCCTGTCTGATTGCATTAAACAATGTTAAACTCACCAACATTGCAGCTGTACGAAAAGCTTGAATTATCCTCTTTCTATCTACAAAGTTTTTGTTTCATAAAAATCCACCATAGAAACGTTATGAGCTACTTTCTGTCAAGAAATGCCCTGCATTTGATTATATTTTAAGTGTTCGGAAGTGCTTGTTTTCAATAACACAACATTTTGCTGCCTCCTGCATTATGTGACATTTAGAAAAACAAGTGGTACGCAGGACGGTTGAGTGATTTCCAACGAGCGCTTCCAAACTCCAACACTCCATGCTGCTCAATGTTTTGCCACTCAGTATAGATGGGGGGGGGGGGGGGGGGGGGGTGATGCATGATGCATGTGCATACTCTCTATAAAGAAGTGTACTTCACTTTTGTGGTGCAGTGGTTGAAAGCCAGTATTGCCTATACTCTCGAGGGATACAAAATATTTCAGAAAACAATCGGTCCAATTCGCCAGGTCAAATCTGTGGCTAGAAGTTCATCAGTTTATATTTAAAATGTATTTGAATGTATACATACAAAGATGGCCAATTACACACACAGCGATATGGCGGAGCTGTGGATTAGCCTATATTGCATATGATTCCAGTAATCCCATCCACTGCGTATAGGAATTACGCAGCCAAAGTACTCTCACACCAGACGGAACAAACAGGACCTCGGAATGCCACTGAATCTGGGTGGGAGAGGTTCCTGACAAGGCTTGCGTAGACATTCCCCGTTTCCAACCGCTGCTGATAGACGGTTAATCTATCTGAGCCGTTGTTGTTGCTTTGACGCGGGTCTCTGTCAAGGAGAGGCCATGATAGGCCCGTTTGATCTACCCGGGAGGAAGGGAAAATTAGAGTGCTCTCAAAACCCTCGCTAAAGTACCCACGGCATCGAAGTATTAAGTTGTACAGGTTGCCATTGTTGGGAATGAAGGCTCATTGTGCTTAAGAAGTTAAGACCTTATGTGAACCTGAGATGTGTGAAAGTTTCAGAGACGGGACCGCAAGGTAAAAAAAAAAGGTTCTCTTACTGCTCTATGAGTCTGTCGAGTGGGCAGAAAGAGTGCGATGCAGAGCGAGAGAGAGAACGTATACAATTGTGTTTGTACTTGTCTGTCTGCAGTTCTCTTTGTGGAAGGGCTTGGCTGAGTTGGCTTTCTGTGCACAAGCCCCACTGTTGTGTCTGCCTTCTCATGTTTTAACTTCCCTATAAAGCCTCTAAATTGAATCACACACACACACACACACACACACACACACACACACACACACACACACACACACACACACACACACACACACACACACACACACACACTTCATGAGATAAGTCAGCAATGCGAGTTCTATAGGGTGCTTGACTACTTCACAATTGTGTGCGATCGCAGAGATACGGTAAGATGGGAAAACTAACAGGATGGTTTTCCATCATGAGCGGTCGACACTTCTAGGTTTGTAAGTTTATGAGAGAGAACACACGCCAAAGAAAGGCCTCAATTCATGTTTGCACTGCATGTGCATTTTGAGCTTGTACCCTTCTACTGCACAATTTGTGTTTCCGTGATCAAACAAGTTAAGAGTCAGGCTGTGTGTACTGTCTGCCAACTGCATTTGGCAGACGAACTTTGGGCCTGTCTGAGACTTGGACGCACCCGTTGTTTCTGTCTTCTCGCCGTTCCTCCCTTCCTTTGATACACTTCTCGTTATCAGCACTTCTAGGATGAAGGGATGAGAAGAAGGCCAGGGGCAAGCCAGGGGGCTTGCGGAGATGGGAAGGTCTCTCTCCTCTTGCCATCGCTCTGATGTCCTGTCGACCTCCGCTCAGCAGCACGTGGTGGATCTTTCCCAGGGTTAAGGAGTGAAGTCCGTTCCAGAGGGGAGGAAGTCAAACTGTCACCCATGCTCCGATTTATCAGTTTCCCTTTAAGATTTACAGTCCTATCTGGACCCACTCCTCTGCACAGGAATCCACAGGGTGCTGTGGAGATGGAGTCGCACGCATGCACACATGCACGTACGCACATGTGCATATACACATGCACCAACGGTGAAAGGGAAGCAGGGAAGGGAAGCAGTGAAGACAAGTTGTGAAATTGCGTGTGTTTTTGCGCATGTGTGTGTTTTTGCGTGGGTGTTTTTGTGTGGGTGTTTTTGCGTGCGTGCATGCGTGTGTGTATGGGTGGGGGGGACCAAAGCTGAGTATCCCCACCAAGAACGCAACCACGTCAATCGACACTATACTTTAGGGAGTGTTCACCCAACAACTGTATGAAAAGAAAAATACTTCAGTGATTGGCAAGCTATAGTATACAACCGTCTTCATCCATCACATGTAGGCAATCCAGTGGTTTTTCAGCCAGGAGCAAACATGGGTGATTTCTTCTCAATAAACTTCACACAAGGCCTTGTAAGGAGTGAGGGTTTGGAAAGCCCCCATGGCACGGTACTCATTTTCCCCTCTCCGTGCTCTCCAGCAAACTCCACCCGCCTATTATGGCAGGGGCGCTCTCCAGGGACACCCCCCTCAGAAACACACACATACATTGGTTTGGAAACCCCATGTCTACGTGCCTGCGTTTCAACAAATAAAGGAGAGGAAAAGGAGCAAGAAAAAGAGCAAGCTACACTGTTCCTGGCTGCATCTCTGTGGGACGGAGTTTTCCGTCCTGCAAGTGTAAACAAACAAAGACTGGAGAGGGCAAAACACGGGTATACGCCGGAGCGGAGAGCAGGAAAAGGGGAAGAGAGGGAAGAGGAGGAAAAGAACACAAACCAGTCAGCAGGCAACAGCAATACTTGGCAAGGGGCGTGAGACTCAAGTCATATGCTCAATTATGGGTACCACAGACAGACAAAAGACAAGTTAATACAAAATACATGCAACACTGGTGGCAGGCATAACAATGGCTGACTTCTAGACTCACTGGCAGGATTAGACCAGGGTCTTAACATGAAGCAGACAGCCACTTTCAAGTACAGCAAGAGCAGCTGCAGTTCTCAAGCTGTTCTTGCCGTGAAACCAACAACTTATAACTTGCCCGTGGCGGTTTGTGTGACGAAAGGGCATTAACTTTATCACATCTGTAACTTGTATGGGCTTATTCGTCTGGGTGGAAGTTACAGTATGCAAAAATTGTCACTTTTTACGGGCATGCTGCAATGCACACCCACAAAAATACCATTCTTCGTCAATGCAGCATGTAGGGTTAGTGCAACTACAACAGTTCATTCCTATGCCATGTAGGTATATCGTATATGAATCGAAAACTGAAATAACTCCATAACATGACAGGCTAATTCAAACATTTCAACTTATAACTGAATAATGTCAGCTGATGAATTGATGGATGACTGACAGATGGACCATTCACTCTGCGGAATCCTAGCGGAAGAAGAAAAGGAACTCTATACGACGTCAGTAATGACAGAGCACCTGTCAAAACAACCTGACGGTTTATGACATGTCTCAGTCTCACCGTTGTAACAACCTGGCTGTTACATAACACCCCTACTCCCCATGCCGCTGAACAAAACGGTACCATGTGAAAGGCTCTGCATGTCCGTGTGCACATGGACCTCTAGTAACTAATGGCTGTAGTGGGAGAGAGATTGATTGGGTGTCGGGAGACAGAGGAGGAAGGAGCTCTGCGGGGTTAAAACTCTGGTTTCTGTTTTCAACATTTATTCACCCACACACCCTCTCTCTATCTCTCTCTCCCCTATTTCTCCCTGCTGTGTGTCTGCCTCGCTATTATCCTCCACCTTCTCCTTTCTCTCTCATCACGGGTCTATTAATAAAACCCAGGAAGTGCTAAGTTGTTGGGAGGAAATTGAGTAAAAACCTGATGTGGTAAGTGTTCATGCAGGAGTGCGGCACCTACAAAAACACCGCGTCTCAAAGGGACCTCTGTTTATTTCCAAAATATCTTCGTCCGTCACATAAAACGTGCCATAATTGGGGTTTTCCTCCCTTGCCGCCATCAGCTCGAATTTCACACATGACCTCTGAGGAGTGAGATTATTAGATTCTGCCTCCCTGTTGTGTAATATCCTGTGTTGGTAGCAACAATACTGCCGGCAATCCAAAGCCCATGATGGAAAAGGCTTGAAAATCCATGCGTAGTAGTACCAGTTTTCAAACTTTTTGAGAGGCGCTAGCCCCTCCTATGCCCAGCTTTGTCTGTTTGTGTGAACACAAACACGATGGTTTGACTGGCTGATCACCCCATAGCGATGATTTGATTGGCTGAGTACATATTGAGGATAAAAGTGAAGTGAAGACCGCCAAAAGTGATAGACCGGATTGAAATTTATGATGATTTGATTGGCTGAGCACGGAATATAATGTATGATGAAAAGAGCATCCCTCACTTCACACAAGTGTAATGTTTCATGTCAAGGACCGCTAAATGAACGTGTATTTGCATTTGGCGCCCATCCGAAAATATTTTGTGCCAGAGACCAAATAAAAGATATATTGAGAAATTTTCAAAGAATGTCAAGATTGTTTGAAAATGGCTGATGTACTATAAGAACCCCTGCATTGGACCATGGACCACCATAACTCTCAGAGTTACAGCAACATAAGGGTCCATTTTGGTTCACAACTGGCTGCACAGCACGGAGGGGTTCGCAAAAGCCCCACTGCAAGAATAGAGAGGTTTCACTCGAGGCAAATTTCCTCCTTTTCTTCCATTTCCATCTCCCCCTGGTGCATACCGTGGGAGCCATAGTGGTCTTTCCAGCTGCCAAAGCCACCCACAGAATGCTTTCAAATCTATGTCATATGGACTGTCTGTGCTCCTCACTCCCCTTTGGCCTCAACAACAACAAAAAAAGGGAAAAACTGTCGTCCAGACAGACAAAAAGGCAGAACCATAGTGAGTATACATGTATACTGAGCACAGAGTGCATTCTTGTGTTACTTTAGAATGGATGGACTGGCGTATAAACACTGACAGAGCTGCCTTGTGATCTTTATATGTACATTAATTTAGCCATATCTAAATATTTACCGCCGGCTTCCTTCGATTCAGATGACAGAGAGGACCCCGTCCCGCGGTCAGGATGCGAGGCAGGAATCTCACCTCTGCATTGACGAAACGCTGGAGCTCGGCCAATCGTTGAAACTGTTGTTTTGGCAGGTGATCCTGTTAGGCCGTGAGCTGTCAGCTTTGAGGGGGCTGACGCACAGATCCAGGGAGCGAAAATAAACAGCTCTTACTGTGCCTGTGTGTCTGTATTGAGTTCAGGTTGGTACGACTCTTCTGGAAACTATCACTTATGTATGGAATCCATCTCTATGTCGTCCTCAAACAAGACCTATCAGCCTTTCCAGTCATAAATAACGAGTAGAATAATTAATTTATATGCACATGCAGCAAGCCTACATATACACTGTATAATATTGATATGCCTTTTATTAATGTTTTTCTTAGTTTTGGACTATATGAGCATAATAAAGTTGAGGATGATGATGATAAACGAGACGACAGCTACGTATATGTCAATGCCAGCAGATGGTCAAAGGTAACTGATAGCTTTAAGCGTGAACATCAGCAGAAACATGAAGTATCTCATTCTATTTACTGTATGCGTCCGTCTCTTTCGGTCTCCCTACCTTCCTCGCTTCTCGCCTGGCTGACTTCCAGGCTTGCTTAGTTGCAACATTTTGATCTGGGACGTTACTTTCCCTGCAGTGCCGTAGTGCAGAGCCTGCCACATGTTTTGCTTGGCTTCACCTGAACACCACTGGCACAACAGCCCTGGAGTGTTTGTCAGAGTGTGCTGGCGAGGGGAATGCATATACTGTCGACACTGGAAGAATGCATGATGGGAGTGATCTGAGGCTAGATCCACGCTAGACAAACACACGCTCTTCCTCGTTTTGTGAAATATCAGAGGGAAGATTCCCCTCATGACTGAGGTCTGATAAATGAGTCAAAGAGTTTACAGACGCCATTAAAGTCAATCGCGGTGCATGCACTCGGTCTGCACTTATCACATGAGACTGCAGGGAGTGAATGACTTGAGCTCACAGGAAAAGAGGTGCCTGAAAGATGGATCTTCTCAACTTCCATACGGGTCAGGGATGCAGCTGTAGGACAATGAAAATAGTTGAGTGATATCGACCAGCCAATAATCCCACATGCTTCTATCATGTGGTCGACCCTGACCCCTGTATAGGTCGGTGTACTGTTTCTGCACACCATCTGTCAAAGTACACTATAAGATACTTGGTTGTGCGTCGTGCACACAAAATAGCAGATCTATAAAAGCTGATTCACTGATCCAGAAACTACAGGCGTGTAATCTGCTTCCTTCTGACCTATGCATGCAGGTCACAGAGCTTTTAGATCAGCCGTTTTGTAGATCAGCTATGTTTGGCACGCAACACCGATGCACAACTTGGTATAACCTTTCCTTGCACCCCGTCTCGTATTCCACTGGTGGCACGGTGAAAACAAACACACACAAACAATGCCCAATTCCTCCCAAAATAGTAATGTATTGGATGGAAATGGTAAAGCCATGAGGTGAATGTACTTTCCACGTGTAGCATGTTGTATCCACGTGCACCGTTCCAGTCATACTAAAAACACAAGCTGGGGTCAAAGGTCAAACGGCACAGTATAGAGGTGAGACAGTGAGGACCACTGACCCAAAACCACGTTCCCCCTACGGGACGGCCAGGGGTCCCGATCCCACAACACTGGAACATTTTGGGGGCCCCTACCCCACCCTCGGGGGCCTTATATAAAAGGACGTTGAGTGATGACAGCCAGCCAGGAGCATGACATTAACCACTGCTCTGTGTTTTCATTCGGGGAAGCTCGCCTTCCGTCCCCTCTGGATAACGCGACATGTGTGCTTGGGCACATATATATATAAAAACAGGGCTGTGTGAGGCGCTTGACTCCAAGTGGTTATCACTCAGCAGGAAGTGCAGAGTGTACGTGCAGAAGGAAGCCTCGTCAGGAGATAAACGCACCACGCCTCGTCGTGTCTTGTTCTGTCGGATCCCACATGACCCTCGCTCACTGCAGCTTCCGCATGTGACTGCTGCATAGTAAACATGGTAAAGTGCATTTATATATAGCGCCTTTATCCAAGGCGCTTTACATTCACCCATTCACACACATTCACAAACCGATGGCAGAGGAAACCATGCAAGGCGACAACCTGCTCATCGGGTTCAATTAGGAGTTCAGCGTCTTGCTCAAGGGCACTTCGACACTGACTCTGGGGGAGCCCGGAAATGGAACTGGGAACCTTCCGGATTGCCAAGCAACTGCTCTACCCCTGAGCTCTACCCCTGATAGCTCTACCCCTGAGCTCTACCCCTGAGCCACATGCTGCCTGGTGGTGGAGTGTTTGGCTTTCCTCCACATTGCATCCGCAAGGGAGTTTTATCTCAGACAAAATGATGGGTATATATACGAGTCAAACTCGCCGTGCTCATTCATTCCACACAATTATCACAGGAGGGCGAGGCTACAGGGAGGGAGCAGCTTGCGCACACAGGAAAAAGATGCCTCAACCAGGTCATGAAAGATCACTTTACGTTTGACATTCCTTGGCTGCACTCACGCCCAGGAATACATTATGTCATCATAATTCTTTGAAAGGCTGTACCTTGGCTGTACCACACACACGCGCATGCACGCACACACACACACACACACACACACACACACACACACGCACACGCACACGCACACACACACACACACACACACACACACACACACACACACACACACACACACACACACACACACACACACACACAATAACCTATACTTATGTACATAAATGCACATTATGAGATCCAGAGAGATGAACACAAACAGAGATTTGAAGAAAGAGACGGAGAGAGTCATAGAAAGTGCCAGAGTGAGATGTGTTTACTTTATCTGCGTGCTGTGGTGCGGGCTGAACAAAAGGTCCAGTTTTTGGCAGCACAATGCAACTTCAGGTTATTTCTGGTGCCTCGCCACTGGAGAAGGACGAAGGACCGGCAACAAAGGAAAGAATGCGGTTCCTGTTGTGGTCTAGGAGGGGGATCACAGAGGTCTGGTGGATGTTGGGGGTAGGGTGTCTGGGCCTTTTCACATTGGGTGGCCCCTGGGGGGGATGCAAGAGTCAAGGTCTCCATTGGTTGGGAAGGTGGGGTGAATAAGGCTTGCTATAGACCCGGAGATGAAGGGGTCAGTGGATGAGTTATAAACATGAGAACATGGCCATACAAAGGGTGACAGGTCAGCATAACCAGACCAAAGCCTTGAATTCCATGACAGAATGGCCTTATATCCTCACACTTGATTTGTAAGCGAACGCTGAATGAGCAGACGATGTTCTGTTCAAAGGCGACGTAAAATGATGCAAAGAACAGGAATTTTTCCATTGTGCGTAATGTCTATAGTCTCCTTTTTCACGTTTTGCCCCAGAACAATGGGTCATTAAGGTATGGCACAGTTTTCCTATAGCTGACTCATTCACACACTGACAGATTCCTAAGAGAGGTAACCCTTCACCTTCAGTAACAACATCTCACTTAGTATGTATAGATGGCAGATAAGACACAGACTGTGGTAACAGAATATGAGGTATACGTGTAGGGGGATGTGTACGCACATGTGTACGCATGTAAATGTGTTTCTTTGAGCGCTTGTACGTTTATGCAAACACACGCCAAATACTTTTGCTACCATAGTATACGTGTACTACTCCTCTCCGACAGTTTGCAGTTTGCATGCTTAAACAATGCGCCTGCTACCTGCACAAAACAAACTCCAAACACAGAATCTAGTTCTGCCACTGTCTGGCTGCCACTGCCCCAGGTACATCGCTCCCTGCAGCCACAGGATGTTTTCAACTGCCAAGACAAAAGCGTTGTCATAATAGACGCCTGATGAGTACACGACGACTGCTTTGGCAGCAACGCAGTAACCCTTTGTTTTATTATTGACACAGAGATTTTGCTCTGATTACTGTGTGAAAGCTCCCGGGCAAGGCATTTAATCACACCGGACAATGCAGGGAACTATAGAAGGACAGGGGAATCAACCTCTTGAATGATGGACGCATTTAGTTTTCCCCCTGCAGCTAGTAAGACAAGTTTCACTGCCTTTGGAGACTATTTTGTCTGCCCGCTTTTCTGTTGGTATTTTAGCTGCGGCTGAACGAACTGACCCATGACTGGGAAGACAAATGAGGGCACTTTTGTGATGATTAAATGTGGAGGAGGTTGGAGTCGAGTAACAAAAACATCTATGTTCTCAGTTTATGAATCACCCCCCCCCCCCCCCCCCCCCCCCCCCCGCTTTCTCTCTGGTCGCATGCATGTGCAGTGGGATTGGTAAGTTTGTCTGGGACCCTTGCAACTGCATAGCACACACAGCAGAATTTAAAGTCTAAAACAAATGGACCAAAATCTACTCCATTTAGGAAAACGTGTACATCTCGTGATCCTCACAGTTCAAATGGCACTGAGGATTTAACTGTGGAGGATGTCAGCACTTATCTTGTGGGAGGAGAAGCCACTGTAGCTTACAAGAACTGAGGCATATGTGGAACTGCATGTGCTGGGTGGGTGGGTGTCCCACAAAAGTCTCAGAAGATCTTAGCCAACTCTGCAGTGGTGGGAAAAGTACTCAGATGTTTTACTTAAGTAAAAGTACCAGTAAGAGGGCGAGAAGCGACATGCCAAATACTGGGTAACAGCAGACTGCTGGGCGAGCACTGGCGCTTTGGCATGGGGGGGTCAGATCAACATGTACTGGCCATATATGGAGTGTGTCTTGAGTGTACAGGGTTTGATGAGGTCAGATCAACATATGGAATGTCAGAACAGGTCAGCTCAATATATGGAGATCTAAGGGTGACAGCTTGGGCAGTGTCTTGAGTGTACAGGGTTTGATGAGGGCCCAGATAGAGCCAGGCCTTAATTTTCGCCGGCTGCCAGGCACAGCTGCACTAGTAACTTTGGGGCAGACCCGTCTAGAGTTTAAATGGACAGGTATCAGTCAAAAGGGAGACATCGAAGAGGAAGGATGGATGGGGAGGGATCAACATATGGAATGTCAGAGCAGGTCAGCTCCATATATGGAGATCTAAGGGTTTGAGGTTTGAGGTCAGATGTAAAGTTGCTGGCCAATATTGATGACATCAGGGATCTCCATATTATGTAATATTGATGACATCAGGGATCTCCATCCCTGATGATGTCATGTGATGTCACGTGATGTCTGGGGTGACTAACTGAACGGAAAATTGACGTTTTCATAGTAAATGTGACCTGCGGTCACAATCAATACGACAATGTAGAAATTCTGCGTTACAAGTAAAAGTCTGGAATTTAAAAGTACAAAGTATTGGTATCAAAATGTACTTACAAAGTACCAAAAGTAGAATGAATTCATTGAGCAGAATGTCCCTTTTCGCAAGTTTTCAAATGGATACAAATCTTTTGAAAATAGCAGATCTACAAGCTCACAATATGTTGCATTGCGACGCATTGTGAGCTAGATGAAATGTACATATAGGACTGAAGTGGTTCATGAATGTTTGGTAATAAACGTGGATGTAGTGGAGTTAGTACTGTAACTGTTAATTGGAAATACTCAAGTAGAGTAAAACAAATACCTAAAAAGTGTACTTAAGTACAGTAGCCTACCTGAGTAAATGTACTTATATTACTTTACACCACTGGAACTCTGTACAAGGTGGCATTCTGGAAACCAAACCAGACTCCAGACGATGTTTGGAGGATTGACTGTTGACGGGCTGTGTCTCATTACTGACTGTGTGATGTGGCTTTGTCTGGCAGTAACAATAAGGGGGCTTTGCTGCTATATGCAATATGCATCTAATTGAGTTGTAATCGTGATTTAAATGGGATGGATTGGACACCAACGGATGAAGATGAAGAGCGAGACGCATCGATCCTCCTGGGGCACCAGAACATATAAATAACATATGAAGAAAATATCTCAGCTCTGAGCTCCCCCCTACTGTACAATGTGCACAAAGCCGTCTGTTGAAACTTGAAACACACGTGTATAGAACACACACACACACACACACACACACACACACACACACACACACACACACACACACACACACACACACACACACACACACACACACACACACACACACACACACACACACACACACACACACACACACACACACACACACACACACACACACACACACACACACACACACACACAATGCACATAGCCTATACGTCATGTCTGTGTTTGCAGACTGCAATCAGCATTCTGACAGGAAGTCTGAGGTCCTGTGGTCTTGACTGGGGTCAAACACCAGCTGATCACCACTGCCTTTGGTCAGTACTGCCCCTTTACCATGTCTCTCCAGTCTCCACCCCCTCCTGCCTTTGGTCAGTACTGCCCCTTTACCATGTCTCTCCAGTCTCCACCCCCTCCTGGCAACTCCCATCCCCCCCTGTCTGGCTCTATAGAGACTCTGGATGTGAACACAACTTCCCTAAGGACTACTACCTGTATTGAGACTCACTGTACATGTAAACAGAACTCAGTACTTACACATTTTAAATTTGAGGCTATTTTTCTTTTGTATACTATTTAGATAGTTTTGAGGAAGAATGCTGCCACCTATAACCTACCTATAACCTATAACCTATAATATAACCTATAACCTACCTATAACTGCACCGATATGTGTGAAACGTTGCATGCACACTCCGAGGCCAAGGACAAACCTTTGACCTGCATTTTTCACATTTGCCTTTTATAGCACCAGGACTCAGGAGGCACTATTTATATTACTCCTCCAGATTCTGTCCAAAAATCAGACAAATCGTTACATAGTCTATTGTCATGTGCTCAAGACGGATCTGTCCGATATTTCATATTCCATCCTAATTGGCTAACATTGGCTTTCAAAGTTTGCAGGATTGGCCCGTTATGAACAAAAAGCCTCAAATCATGAACGCAGCGTGCAATTTACGTGAAATCTTTCACACACTTTTCTACTAGGCTGAGGAATATATCCCACCCTTTTTACATTGGCCTGTTATAGCGCCACCAACAGGTGGATTTTAGCAAAACACAATTTTGGAACAAAATGCCTCAAATCATCCAATTGCCATCAAAGGCATAAGAAGAAAAGGCACCTTTTTCACATTGGCCTATTATAGCGCCACCAAGAGGCCACAACCTGACCTGGCCTGGCGGAGACCTGTGCCCCGAGGGGCACTTTTTCTAGTTTACACTTGCTTACACAATGTAAACACTCTTCTCATGCCAATAAAACTCCTTTGAATTGAATTGAATGCATCGCTCTTCACATTCAGTGTTGCTTCCCCTTCTGCCTTGGAAGGAATTTTACCCTTTCTCGAGCTCTCTTAACTTCTATTTAAAGTTACATGAGTCTTACTAAAATACTGAATGCTGCAGAGACATGCAAGACTGCTCATTCCATTTAGATATATAAATAAAGTGGGCAGAGTGGAAAGCTTTGTATTGAAATGACATGGAGATATGCAGATTCACCGACAATGATTTATTGGACCTCAAATCGCACATAATATAATTGTATAGCTATTCCTTGTGCTTCTATGAAAGTGCCTGGCCTCGTTCTGTCATAGGGCTTGTGAGGTCTTTCTGTAGGCCAGGCATGACTTAACAACGCCTGATAAGTGTCCCAGAGGAATGCAGGTCTATACATCTCATTTTGACTCGCAACATTGAAATAAACGACGCCGTTGAGCACGCTATCTTGACAGTGATGTAAAGTAAGTAAGTATACTATTTAAAGGTTACTTACTTACTTACAGCTTATACCGTCCACAAGGGACCTCCAGAGTTCTCGGTCACTGGTGTTCTATTCTATTTGCGACCAGGTGTATCCCAGTCTCTTGGTGATGGATGGGGACGGGCACACACTGAGCAGTCCAGTGTCAAACACCACCAGACAGGCTCTGACCTGGTCTGGATCCCTCACACACTGAGCAGTCCAGTGTCAAACACCACCAGACAGGCTCTGACCTGGTCCTGGATCAGTGTCAAACACCACCAGACAGGCTCTGACCTGGTCTGGATCCCTCAAGAAAAGAGAAACAGAGGCCGGCCAAAAAACACCTGGCAGCGTGACGAGAGGTTAATTAGGCAGCGGGCTCTCCAGGCAGACCCAATTTAAACATAATAGGCCTATACTTGCTTGAGTATTTCCACTTCTTTCCATGTACATATTTAATCACATTTTTAATCAACCAATCTTGTACACTGTTAAAAAATAGCTGATCGTCCAGCCCACAATGCATCACGTAGGCTTAAAGTAGGGCTTTTATGCTATTAATGATTAATGAATATAGGCCATTAACATTACTGTATGATTTTTAAATGGACATTCTGCATAATGAAGGAGCACTTTTGCTACTTTAAGTATATATTTTATGCCAATACTTTTATATTAGGTATGATTGTTATGAATGCAGGTCTTTTACTGTAACAAAGTATTTTTAACACTGTGGTATTGCTACTTTCACATCCTCTTCCACCATCTTGTTTGGCACTCCCTGCGGTGCTCTGGTCTGGGATAAGACATTGTGTGGATTTGCTGTGTCTGTACAATGTCTTATAGGTAAACATCTCGACAGAGACTGATTATTTTGCAATGTACTTGTGAACAATGAAACATAAAACCTATAATACTACTACTAATGGAGAAACCAGGTTCCAGTATGTGGAATTCTATTCCTATGACATCTATACATCTGTCCGTCCATCCATCCATGCAGTGCTAATAACAGCTTGGTCAACACTGTAGCAGCAGTTTTCCTGAGGACCACAGCTCTCATTATACTGCAGTTGAAATAAACTGCCTGTAATCAATGAAACAGGACCCACATGTTTTTAGCTGGGTAATTACCCATGTTGCTTTTAGTGCTTCATCGTCTGCCCCCCCCCCCCCCCTCCTCCACGGGTGCGTAGCGTTAGTCAAACGTCCCAATAATTCACCATTAAACTACCCCTAACTCTAACCACGGGTGAGTCTTAACCGGCCACGTATGTCGTACTATTGGTACGTCGGACTAATGTATGCCCCTCCACCCTCCACACACACACACACACACACACACACACACACACACGCACACGCACACACGCAATTCCCAAGTACACAAACCACGCCCCAATCATTTGCATTGACTACGGCGACCTTAGCTAGCCTAATGAATATATTCAGGTTAGCTATAAGCTAGCTAATGTTATCAGATACAGTAGTTAGCCGTTTAATTTAACATTACAGTTCATTGAAATAAAGACATAAAACCTACAGTCAGTGAGTTGTGCGGTTGGCAAAGCGCATAACGGCGAAGCGAGCTTCCCGCGCTCCATGAACTGTACAGGAAGCGGTGTGCACAAACTGTTCATCATGAAGGACAAGCACCACCCCAGTCACAAACTGTTCATCATGAAGGACAAGCACCACCCCAGTCACAAACTGTTCATCATGAAGGACAAGCACCAACCCAGTCACAAACTGTTCATCATGAAGGACAAGCACCACCCCAGTCACAAACTGTTCATCATGAAGGACAAGCACCACCCCAGTCACAAACTGTTCATCATGAAGGACAAGCACCACCCCAGTCACAAACTGTTCATCATGAAGGACAAGCACCAACCCAGTCACAAACTGTTCATCATGAAGGACAAGCACCACCCCAGTCACAAACTGTTCATCATGAAGGACAAGCACCAACCCAGTCACAAACTGTTCATCATGAAGGACAAGCACCACCCCAGTCACAAACTGTTCATCATGAAGGACAAGCACGACCCCAGTCACAAACTGTTCATCATGAAGGACAAGCACCACCCCAGTCACAAACTGTTCATCATGAAGGACAAGCACCACCCCAGTCACAAACTGTTCATCATGAAGGACAAGCACCACCCGGCACCCCAGTCACAAACTGTTCAAACCCCTACGACGACCGCGGCCGGGCAGGGAGGCCTATCATGGCCAACACCACCAGGTTCATGAACAGCTTCCATCCGGCTACCGTCAGACTGCTGAAAAACACACACACTATGAATCACAACTACCAAAACAAACACATTTGATCAATAAGGGAATGAAAGGGACAAGAAGGATAAAGAAACAGCTGAACACTGATCACAGAGAAATAGAAAGTCTCTCATCTCTGACTAGACACAAAAAGCTCCAAACATCTTCATGTTGGCCACTGCATGCAGAGGTCAGTGAATGACACACAACCGCGCACGCACGCACGTGCACACGCACGAATATGCTATTATTGCATGCACAAGCCACACACACACACACACACACACACACACACGCTATATTGCATGCATGCACACACACACACACACACACACACACACACACACACACACACACACACACACACACACACAGAGCAAGCCCCAGCGATTAATTAAAATTCCTCTTGAATAAAGCACTATTTTTGCACACACACACACACACACACACACACACTGTTGCCTTGTACAGCTATACAGCATCTGAGGACGATGCAGAGTTGGACAGGGGAAAATAAAATTCACTGGCACAATTGAATATCGTATGAAGGGGTTTCAAACAGCTCTTACGCGTTTCTAAGATGTCACAATAGGGAGTTGGCTTTTGAATTGGCAGATTTACTAAAGGGTAACGTTACAGCAGCCTAGTTATTCTCCCAGAGTTAATATTCACACAGACATGGCAGTGGGGGTTGGAGAGTACAGCCCTGGGCTGGAAAAGACAGCGAAGACCGAACAGCATGGGGTGAGGCCGGGCATCAGATAACTGTTTATGCCGTGATCGGGCGAGTCGTGTGCATCTGCCCTCCTACAAATAAACAACGCATTACCAAGTGCACCCAAGTGCAACATTAACGTACACAGAAACACAATATTTACAACCATGTGTAATCTCCACTGCCAAACATTTGGCTCCGTTAGGCAGGCGGGCTTCAGCTGAAACCTGCTACTTGGCCCTTCTGGACCGCAATGGGAAATGTGAGAGGCCATAACCGAAGTTACCGAACCGAGAGAGAGAGACAGAGAGAGACAGAGAGAGAGAGAGAGAGAGAGAGAGAGAGGCAGCTGTTTGGGACGTGTAGTCAAACATTCCCATGTCTTTGAACAGGAGCGCTTGGTGGGAGTAGATTAGTAAAGTTTAGGCCAACTTGACCTCACCATGGCAGCTGTGCGTGCGTGCGTGCGCATGCACGTGCGTGCGTGCGCGTGTGCTCGCACGTCACCTGGATATGGCTCTACCACTTATCATAACCTTCCTTCAACTATCACCTGGAATGACCCAACACTGCTAGTGTTTATTCTTTAACATGAACAGGTGAGACGGAGACATGTACAGTTGGTACATTATGTGTTTGTGTCCTGCTGTCCTAAATCGTTCTGAAATCTCTATCACTCCTTGATATATGATAGTTCTTGTTTATATTCAGTGCCAGTCATCATTTCACAGTGTTGCACAACGCTGGGACAAACTGTGCTGCATCCAGCATGCATAAACACATGCACACGCGTGTGCACGTGCAATCGTGCATGTATACTGTAGCACGCCACATGTTTTCTCAATTCTGGTTTCAGTGGTGGTGAGCCCTACCTATATTTTAGAGTGAATCCCACGTAACAGCTAAAATAAGCAAGTAAAGCAAATCCATAAAGCAAAGCACATAGTGATTGTATATGATGTCATTTGTGATGTGGAGGTTTTCTGGGAAAGCACTTGGGTTCTGTTTATGGTTATATGAGCTGCCATAAGTAGTCACGAATGGCCCAAGTAGCCACAAGATGGCACCATCTCACTTTAAAATTTGCTCCAGAATACTTGGAATGCTTAAAATACTACTGCAGACTGTTTTGAGCCAACACTTTTTGTACTGTATAAAATATACAGTAATAGCTTGTGCAATACAAGATGATAGCCTGTTCATTACAGCATATACAGTGCATATACGCCTACAGTACACATATAGAGTTATAGACCTATACTCACTGCTTGTACCATTACTGCTTTTGACTTTTATACTGCTATTTATATAACGTTTTGTCTGTTGTGTCTGGGAGCAATGCACCAAGTCAAATTCCTTGTAGCCTATGGATATGGCCGGGTGATCAATAAACAGATTATTGTATTGCATTGATGTAGGTAAAATATTAATCTTAAAAGAAATACAGTTTACACAACTAAATATCTAACTGTTGTTAATGTCAGAGCACGTCATTATTTGGAGCAAGGCATCCATGTTGAGATCTCTGACATTACAGCACCCTCTTCTGACACAAAGAACACACTACGTAGCTCATTCCACAAGAGGACAATGGTCAAGCCTGGCACGGTTTCAGTCTATGGCAGTGGTGTTCAACCCTTTTCATATCAGCGCTCATTATTTATTCAGCATTTGAGACACGGACCGTAAGATTTAGCCTCTCAGACTCAAAACTTTGAATATTTTGTTATCGTTGGATTTGGATAAGATTCCATGCTGCATTGATGTGGTACCACAAGGAGTGATAACAGGCAAACGATCAAAAATAACAATTCTTAACTTCTCTAATCATGTACACTTACACAATATTTTGAGTGTCAAATTAATTTACACTCTCAAGAGTTAAAGATCTATATTAAAGGGTCCATTTGGTTACCAACTCCCCATCATTTAAGTTGACCTGGGGACCACCTGGAACCCCCTCAAGGACCACTGGTTGAAAATGAAAACCACTGGTGTATGGTCACACACACACACACACACACACACACACACACACACACACACACACACACACACACACACACACACACACACACACACACACACACACACACACACACACACACACACACACACACACACACACACCAGTGTCAATCAATGATGGGCTAGTTCCATCTGTCTAGCCGGTGTTAGAGGGCAGATAGCCTGAGCTAACGTGTTAGGTTTCTGGTCTAGAGGGGCGGGTCGCGGCTGAGATTTGCGCACGGCCTGATTGGATCTCATCGATCTGTCCGTCACCCCCGGCCCCTCCTTTCCCCCCTAGTGCAGCGCTACGTCACATAATTTGGAGCGACGCCCACCCGGAAGGGTTGACCTCCACTTTTAGACCAGAGCGGCCAATGCGTTCCTCCAGGCTTTTAATTTTTGCACCAACAAAAATGAAAGCCTGGTACCGAGGCTAGAGGGCAGACATCTCTCCTTCATTGGAAGTTAATAAAGATGACCTGCCATCACCAGAGATAATTTGAACAGGAGCAGACGTCACTGGAAGAAATAAAAGCCAATCTCAAGAAGCAAAGGATCTTCATAAGCTTCTCAAATAGCCTGAACTCTTACTGTGACAGTGGCATATTAGTATTCACTTTCTTTTTTAAACGCATGACAAAAAAGGAAATTACAATGGCTGTCCTTTTTCTTTTCTTTTTGAGTGGTGCAACCACTCAAAAAGCAATGTCCGTGTCAACTATGTATGTGTTCAACTATGTATGTGTTAATGAGCACGAGTATGACTATTAGTCATTAGTTATGCGCTTTGCCAACCGCACAACTCACTGATAGTCATCTCTCTAATGAGAGAGAGAGAGAGAGAGAGAGGAGGGGGAGAGAGGGGAATTGCACCACTCAGTTTTTATAGGTGTTTACCCGATTTAACTCAAGTAAACATTATTTTACTCAAGTAATGGGGCTGTGTAATTTGTTCACTGCTGTATTCTAGTCAACACAGCACAGAAAGGCACAACACAACACGATGCAGAAAACAACAATCAAAACATTGTCATATATGGTCGTTTTTTGTGTTTTTAGGCCACCACAATGCTTTTCCAATGGGAGTCACATGGTTTGATCAAACATTTTTGTTTGATGGGGGGGAGGGGGGCAGAAGTTAACATCACCAGCAATCAGCAATCAAACACAAATGTTTGGTCAAACCATGTGACTCCCATTGTCAAAGCATTGTGGTGGCCTAAAAAAACAAAAAAATGACCAAACATCTGTTTGATGGTGTTAGATACTTGTGAATGAAATGAGGCCTGAAGAATATTAATGTGTAGGCTATAGCTCAATGATTTTCAGTGAGCAACAAATTAGGCTTTTGTTGGGTGACTAACTCCTGACCATTGAATTAAATTGGCAGGGCTTTCTGTTAGAGTTTGTGCTATTGTACTAGGATTAACCTATTGATTAACCTATTGAGTGATCAATTTCCTTGAGAGATGTTTAACATTGTTGGGCCTCATTCACACGTATCAAACGCAATCAAACAAAGGTTTGGTCATTTTTTTGTTTTTTTGGGCCACCACTTTTCCAATGAGAGTCACATGGTTTGACCAAACATTTGTGTTTGATTGCTGATTGCTGGTGGTGTTCTGCCCCTCCCACCCGATCAAACAAAAATGTTTGGTCAAACCATGTGACTCCCATTGGCCTAATTTTTTTTTTGCTTGATTAGTGTTTGATACGTGTGAATGAGGGACCTGCAGGTTGCTGAAGTCACACAATTAGTGACTAAAATAGTACTAGTAATAGTGCAGATCTGGATCTGGCACTTTACGTCCAACACTGTTCTATTATTACCACTGATTGCCATGGTAACAATAATTACATGAAGATTAGATCAATTACGACTGCATGAGATCCTAACATCCTCATTATTACAATACTCTGTGATTCTGTAGCCTAGAGCTTCTTAGAGGAGGAGGAAGAATCGTCAGTGGTGTAAAGTAACTAAGTGTATGTACTTTACACTATTGAGGTATTTTGACTTTACTGGCGTATTTCCAAGTTTCAATACTTTCAATTGTACTCCACTACATCTCAGAGAAAGATACATTTGAAAAGTTGTGAAATGGGACATTCTGCATAATGAGTACTTTCTACTTTTGGTACTTCAAGTACATTTTGATAGCAATACTTTTGTACTTTTACTCAAGTGATTTTTTAATTCCGGACTTTTACATTGCAGTGAATTGACACTTTTACTAAAACATTTGAGTACTTTTTCCACCACTGAGAATTGTATTGCACAACGCAATCCAAAGTAGCCCTTTGAAGAAACGTGTCATAAAATACAACTATAAAACGTTCTGCGTTCTCCACAGATTCACATCATAGACCTTCCTAACTCTGGTTAGCGGTGCCGGAGACTAGCTGTTCACAGACGGACGGACGGACGGAGTGTAAAACATACTCTCTCCCCATGCCTTAATCCTGGCTGTTCGCCTCTTGAATGCTGACCCTCTTTTCACTCGCACTTTACAGCGTGAAGCTGCTTTGTAAAACGATGAACTGTGATGAATTTGCTATTTATTTATTCAACATGAATTGTAACATATGATGTCTGTACTTTTGTATCGTGTTCTGTCTGATTATGTGATGTGAATATGTGTATGTATCGTATGTATGTTTTTAGTGCACTGAAACAAATTCCAATCAACTCTGTTGACATGGCAATAAAGTCTTGAATCTTGAATCTTGAATCTTAAGTTCAGCATGGTGGAGACAAGACTCAGGATTTTGCTGTGTATGGTTCCCTCCTCTGGCGACTAGGAGTATGCTTTCCCTCTGCTTAGTGGGACTCAGTGAAGGTCCCAGGGGTCGTGTCAAATGCCCTGCTTGTTCCTTTCCTGCCCGTCCCACTGATGAGTGTCACCTGGCCAGAGAGATAGAGGTCTAATAGAGAGGTCCGCTCTGTTAAGTGATTGAGCTGTAAATACACATTGACCTGAACTAAGACTCTCATCATCTCCGAACTCATTCAACACTCCTTGTCCTCTCCCTTGACATCTGGCTCTAGAGGCATTGCAATCACTCAACTAAGAGCACAGAGAGAGAGAGAGAGAGAGAGAGAGAGAGAGAGAGGGGGGGACTTTCTCTGCTCATGACAACACTATGTGGGCTTGCATGCCAATGTAGGTGTGCATAAATGTGTACGCGAGCGTGTGTGTGTGTGTGTGTGTGCGTGTGTGTGTGTGTGTGTGTATGTGTGTATGTGTGTATGTGTGTATGTGTGTGTGAGAGAGAGAGAGAGAGAGAGCGCACCAGAGCGTCAAACAGCAGCACCAAGATCATCTCTCCTTCAGCCCAGGCAATGGCAGGCATTATTTATGGACACAGCCGTAAAATGTGAAGACTTCGGTAATGGGATATGTCGATAACACCTGCAGCGGCACAATGTATGGCAGTTTACTGAGGAGATGAGTGGTGCGCCTGTTAGACAACTCAAATCAAAATTTCTCAATAAAGGCCTTTGAGTAAACGAGCCTAAAGCTTACATAAATCACAAAACGGAATACAAGACCCCAAGGGCATATTAATCTAAATGGTATTTATTATATTATAGTGGCACAGAGCGTTTATGATGGCAATTCTATAATTGTGTGAGCTGTTTTGACTTAACTTTATGTCCTCCCTGTAATAAAACACAAACAAAGGTGACTTGTGACGTGCATAATCATCTCACACGTATACATTCCAGAACTGTAAACCATTTGATCAACAATTATTTTCCTGGGATTTCTGCTTCATTCTTAGTGACTATCAAGAGTGACTATCACAGGGACACAACTTGAACTGAAACTTATTTAAGAGTCAAGAAGTTTGCATTGGTGTGGTTGACCTTAAAACTGTTTTGTTGCAAGGAGTTGTTTGTGACTAGTTGCAACTGGTTGCAAGGAGTTGCAACAGTGGTGTGGTTTGGGCTTAAAACATAAAGAGCCACTAACAAGATGAACAACATGATGAGGAGTCAAACTGGATAATCTGTAATTTGCAGAGATAAAGGTGAATCTATCCTGACGAACCCCTACCACCCGAGACGTCTCCGATGAGCTAGTGGGGATGAAGAGCACTTTCAGCCGAGGGTCCATCCATTTATCTATCCAACCATCTATCCATCCTACCAACAAGGACTCCGTGAGCCAATACATAAGAACACATGTTGCTTTACCGTTAAGTATATGGAGCTCAGAATGTAGAACATTTGCTGCTAGGATTGGGAAGGTTCCACGTGCAATCACAGCTCCTCTTGGCGTTATGTCAAAATGTCCTCGAGGAAGATACCGAACAACAGCTCCCTGGGTGCTGTTTAGTAGCTGCCCACTGCTCCAAATAGTTAGGATGGGCTAAATGCAGAGGACAAATTCTGGGTATGTGCAAATATACTTGGCCACCAGATCAAATTTCAGCCTCCCTGTAGAGGGAAGGACCCCAACAGGCATTAAGGAGAATGGATTGCAGTGCCGTAAAAAGGGTTTAATGCAATAAATTCACCGTCATTGTCACACACCACTACTATGTTTCCCCCAGAAATGATTCCACATTTCACCCCACCCGAGAATACTAGCTGGCCAGAGTCAACCCAGTGGCTGCTGCTGATGTCTGGTGGTAGTAGGAGGTGCTCCACATGAGCAGTGATGCCTGCACAGAGGCAACCAGCCATCCAGAGCCAGGGGACGCATATGGAGCCAAGTGGCCCTCCTCCCCCAAGGGAAAAGAGGACCCACACTGATTTACTAGCAGTGAAGGACAATAATCGCTAAAGGACAACATTTATGCCCCAATCATTTCCGGATCTTTGTCAGAGTCATGGGCCAAAAGGTCTGAGGATTAAGGTTAGAGGGGAGTAGAAAATACCCTGCCCATGGGCCGAAATATTATTGGCTTTGACAACATATTTCATTATTATGCTGAAGACATTTGGAAGTATCCATAATGAGGCTTTAGATTACCCAAATGTTCTTACAAAAAGTAAACTAAAAACAAAACAGGATAAGTGGTTGAGTACCGGTAATTAGACTCCTATAAGAAAACATATGTGGTAGGCTATGTGTGGTTCAAATTTGAACAACATTTTGTAAACAAGCTGAAATCTCCTTCAGACGTCATGCCCCAACATTCATATTGCTCCTCTTCCCATCGAAATCACATCCAAAACACTTCTGATGAGATCTAATAATTTGAGGGTGCAAGAAATGAACACACTTGTGTCTCCTCTTCCCCCCCCCACCCCCCCCCCCCCTCGCGCAACTGATGAATGGGTGCTCACTGCTTCTGCAGCAAGTGTTGCAGTCTTAGATTGAGTCAGTGGTCATGCTCGGTGTCAGAGGTGAAACTGCTATGGGGGGAGTTTATAGGGCCTGGATCAACAGTAATCCTCGCACCATGGAGGTCACAGTCAAGTTGGGGAGGGAAGGATTCCCTCAGCTGTTTGCTGTACAACTTCCATTAGCAATCTGCTGCCGCTACCACAGTCCATTGAGAGGGAGGATTGAAACTCCAAGCTTCAGGGAACACACACACACAAACACGCGCATAAGCGCGCGCGCACACACACACACACACACACACACACACACACACACACACACACACACGAGGGGCTGCTTACGGCGCAGACCTTGTTTGATGAAAAAGAGCAATTAGGGGAGAAATGAGGGGGAATCATCAGGGGAAATGGCTGATGAAGACTTTATTGATTAAAGCAGCTTCACTGATCCAGCGCTCACTGTAGCAATTACCACTGGCTCCTGCCGTCGATGGGGGGCCCCTCACGGCGCAGGGGCCCCCCGCTCTGGTATACAGACCACACGGGCAAAAGATATTAGCAGGGATTGGGACGATGCATTTCTGGATTCTATTTGATCGGATTTCCAAAGTTCTGTTAGGCCATGCCAGATTTTATATTAAGTGTGGCTATATGGCTTCCAACAATTCCACAATAAATCAAATCGATTACTCGCGGCGATGGATTCCGTATATAATGTGACACACGTGACGTATGACACAGTCGTTACATTGAATATTCATGGGATTGATATAATATAGCAATTACTTACCGCCCACCAATTATGGTATACCAATTAGAGGAGAAAAGGAGAAAGAGCAAGAGGAGAAAAGAAAGTGGACATAGATAATAGAGAGTTAAGGGATGAGAATTATAATCAATGGCCTCAGGGAAAGGAGCATTTGATTAGCCCATTTTGGGCGAGAACCCCTTTTGGTGTTTTTAAACATTATGTTATAATTTAGCTATTGAAAAATAGCAGATCTACAAGCTCATAGATGAGATCTATGAGATCTATAGCTCAGATCTATGAGCTTGTAGATCTGCTATTTTTGAAAAATCGTGATTTTTCTTTTTAAATTTTTGAGGTCAGGCCAAAATGGGTTAGACCGCTTTGGGGCTGTTATGCTGGCCTGCTGAGGGGGTGCATGGGGCTGGCTATGGGGTGGCAGTAAAGGACGGGGGGGTTCTGCATGTGTAGTCTGTCTCGTCGTCCCCATGAATAGTTTATCTTTCCCTGTCGTTCTCTTTTAACGCAGCCGCTGACCTCTGGCCTGGCGTATGTTAAACACACGTATGGAAGAGTAGTAGGCTGAGCTCCAAGCATGACTAAAGCATGAATGAAGCTTTCTGTCTGTCTGTCTGTCTCTCTTCTCTCTCACACACACACACACACACACACACACACACACACACACACACAGAGCAAGCCCCAGCGATTAATTAAAATTCCTCTTGAATAAAGCAATAAATGTCTCATTGCGGTGCATCTGAGTCAACATGCCTACATACAGGAGAGGCAAGTCTGGTCTTTTCAATTAGTTTGTTTGCTCAGCTAAGATGGCATGGTATTTGTATTCAAATCAGACTCCTGCCTTCTCTTAAGAACAATGGGAACTCTTGGCATGTTGACGTCTACATTAACTTACCAATGTATTACCTTGTGGATGTGGACACTTGCATGTGTATGCTTTGCTGTGGTATCTTCCCTTTGCATGGAGGTGGGTTATCTGCTGGGTCACCTTTACCCTTACATGGCGACAACTCATTACATAAGTAATCAATCTTCCCCTGAACCCACAACAAGACTTCGCCAGAGTCATCGGGTGGAAACTGGAAAGGGACGGGATACATTTCAACGTGTCACAACGAAATTGCCATCGTCAACTAAAATGGTAGCTTGGTTGGCAACCGGATTAGGACCAGCTTCCTATAGTTCCTCTTGGCCGAGACATGAATTTCAAAAGGTCAGACCAGGTGGACTTGGGAGCAAGAGCAAATTGGAGGTGAGGGGCAGAGATCTAATTAGAACTCTGACCCGGCTTCACATGACAGATGATGGTGTTTGGGGAGAACATCTTTCCTTCATTGGCCATTAAACTGTGGATCATACTGACTGACCTGCAAGTCAATCAAGCACCTCTGAAGGTCTTTGACAGCATCATTCTTAGCATCGAGGGGAAGTCGTGAGATTTCACTGTAGCCTGCATACTGTACATAGCCCAGTGACTTGTTTAAAGCTCACACTTTAAGGGGTATTGTACTTTTAAACACTTCTGTGGTTATTTTAATGTCAACTACTGTATATGTGTACCCCCAGACAGTTTTAAGTTGCTTGATTGAATATTTAGATATTTTATAATAATTGTATCAGGGCCTGGGAGGTCCAGGCACCTTGGCTGGTAATCCAGTCTGGCAGTGTGCTGCGGGTTCGACTCTCGATCCTGACGGCCTTTACTGCATGTCTTCCTCCCATCTCTCTCCCCATTTCCTGTCAGCCTACTGTATATCCCCTCCAAAAATATATAAAATAAAGGCGAAAGCCACAAAAAAAAACACACACTCTTCCCATCGTACCTTCAAATTCCATTTTAACCAATAGATTCACTGAAAACACTTGTCCTTGGTTCTGGTGACTGATATTGATTGATATTGATAAAACTCACACTTAAGCTCACAACGCATTGCATCACAATGTTTGCAGATCTGCCATTTGCTATATTGTTGTTGTTGTTGTGCATGTGTGTGTGTGGGGGGGGGGGCTGAAACATTTTGAAAATGTTATAAAATAAAAAATATTTGGGTAATGTAGTCATTTTTTGTATTGTCACGTTAGCAATAGATACTGGTTTGACTATCTGGCAGTGTAGACCTATTGGTGCCCCAGCGATGTCTAACGCAGCTCCAACGTGCTACATTACTGTTTACTGCATCCCCAATGTCCGACAACCTGGTGGCCTATTTGGCAAGGACACAGAAACAAAAAAGAGATAATCGTCAATTGAGAAATATAAAGGGACAAACACAATCTGTTCTGCGCTAGATGGAGATAAATGGTGCATATAAGCCAAAGCTGCCTTCCATTGCGCCTACCCAGCCTGCACCACGGCCGCACCGTGCACTGCCACAATGATGATTCATCTCACCCCCACTATTTATATTTCCTAATTGTAATTAGTACGAATTATCAATTATGCTTAGTGCCTAATTGCCCTTCATAAAGACAGCTCCCCAGGTTTAAACGGGTCCATTTAAATAATGTAACTAATAGCTCCTGCCTTTACGTCGTGGATACATCTTCATTGTTCCACGGGCGGAGCGTGATGGTTGCTCGTAATTTAGAGGGGCAATCGAGTGAAGGAGTGCAGGTGGCAATGTGGGAGTAATTATTGTTAATGAATTATGATGTGACCTTCTCAGAACAATGGCTAATCAATGCTCACGTTGAGTGACAGTACACCCAGCTGCAGATGCCAGTGAACGCATAGTAGTCATTATGGGCAGGCCTCGGCTCTATGGAGAGGTGGCAGCAGTCTTCCTCTCTCTTTCTCCATCTCTCTCTCTTTTACACGCATGTGTGTGTGTGTGTGTGTGTGTGTGTGTGTGTGTGTGTGTGTGTGTGTGTGTGTGTGTGTGTGTGTGTGACTGTGTGTGTGTGTGTGTGTGACTGTGTGTGTGTGTGTGTGTGTGTGTGTGTGTGTGTGTGTGTGTGTGTGTGTGTGTGTGTGTGTGTGTGTGTGTGTGTGTGTGTGTGTGTGTGTGTGTGTGTGTGTGTGTGTGTGTGTGTGTGTGTGTGTGTGTGTGTGTGTGGAGTGGACACGCATGCCAAGCTACTAACATCTATTCATGTACAGACAGAACAAGAGCTGAAGTTGTAAGGCCTATACGTGGCTTTGTATACACATGCTGGACACTGGTCAGGTTTTGTGCCTAAAAGTCTCCTTGGGGGCCAAACTGGTGCAAGATAAACTTTCATCACAACTATCATACTTTGTTCATTATGTCATAAACAACCAGCCACCTTAAGAAATGAATACAGAAAGTCCACCACGAAAGTATACAATACAATAAACTCTGGCTTTTAGCTGACATTTATGTTGCAGACCCGTGGTGACGTGCAGTTCGCAATCAATGCGAACTGTGTGTGTTCTGGATGAGACATAATTCAATACAAATCACTGTCTTCCTACTGATGTAAATATATAGAAAAAGGAAAAGTAGTGTCAAAAGTAGTGAAAATAGCAAATCTTCGACCTGACAATGTGTCAGATAAACAAATCTATGTGGCACAATTCTACTCTCTTCAGGACAGTCTAACCAGGAGGAATCTGATTCCATGTGGTTTCTTCCTATTTGGAGCTGTAGAAGGAGTCAAGGAAATTCCAATCTGATCTTTAGTGTAAGTGCCTGTGTTAATGTGCAGTGTAAATTGAACAAAGGCCTCCGTGAAAATGGCTTGGAGCCAAGCATAAAGTGGAGTCTTACAAGTTACAACAATGGGTCACTCGACTCCTGCAGTAGTCCTGGTATCTGATCTTGCAGCAGAAATACTGTTAACGAACCTTGAACTGAAGTACTGCTGCTACTGTATGGAGTTTTAAAGTTGAGGAGATTAGAGTGGAAGAGTTTTCAATGTCTGTCCACATGGCTTTCTGAATGAGGATGTTGGCCATCAACCGCAGCAGAGTTTGAACTGACCTTTACCTTGTGGTGACAGCGGCGTGATGTGACTGACAGTGTCCCTCAGCATAATTTACCCCCCCCTCTCACCCCCACCCCGTGTCGCCCTCCATCCCCTCCATCCACGATGGAGTCGACCCTTTTACAAATCACCCCCAACTTTACACATCTGCTGCCTGTCAGCATCTGCCAGATGCACTCACCCATCCCGCCCGTAATGAAAAACTCTCATTACTCGCCCCCACCCAACAGGTACAACGGGCCGTTAGGACAATTACTGGGCAATGCCACTGACCTTGTTGTTGGAGAGAGTCAAACAAACACAGAGG
This sequence comes from Protomyctophum bolini, assembly GCF_963924005.1. Classification (NCBI taxonomy): domain Eukaryota; kingdom Metazoa; phylum Chordata; class Actinopteri; order Myctophiformes; family Myctophidae; genus Protomyctophum; species Protomyctophum bolini. The sequence goes on along the minus strand of NC_137875.1, from coordinate 33,062,548 downwards.
TCTCAGTGAGAAACAGGGCCGGTGGCAGCAGTGCCCGTCGGCACACTGTGGAGACAGGAGAACTGGCAAAGGAGTGATACTTTTTCTTTTCTTTTTTTTTCGCCTGCTAAGGAAGATTGCGCTGCATCGATCTCGACACATCGATGCCAACTGACTCACATTGCAGGTACCGTGGCAAGCTACCAACAGATTGTGAGACAGCACTGATGGACAACTGAGAGAGCGCCATACATGAACGGTTGCATAATTTATAACAACAATAAATTGTAGGAACTGTATGAACTGTATGTAGTTCTGTATTTGTATATATACCATGTATTTCTGTGGAATAATACATAATAATGACCTTAGTCTGAAATGCCTTTTAAATAAAGTTTAAAAGGTGTCTTGATGATAGTAATATGTAAACCAGTATCATTCAAAGGAATGCACTTAACAGTTGCTCCTGCTCAGCAGCGTTTCCCATTAAAGTTTAACGACGAAATATAACAATTACAAGGTTTAGGAATGCCGGACAGAAGGGCTAACCTCCGCCTCTAATGGTTGACAACACTCACTGATCCTTTGTTTCAGTCTCACTTTACAGGAGAGCTGGGGCGACAGTGGACGGCTATACAGACACAATAGATGCTGCATGTGAATAAAGAAGCCCGGGCTCATAATGGCGCTCCTGCCATTAGACAAATTATCTGACGTTTAGCAGACTCGGGGCAGCCTCCCTGGTGATGTGATGACTTTATTGACCCCAGAGGGGGGTCTTGTATGGAAGTGTGTCTCCTTGGCTCCCTGCGGTCTCCAACGGGGGAACTCTCCTCTGAACTGCAGCTCTGGCTGTTCCAGAACTCAGAAACGGGGCCAGATGCCGTCCCTGTCCTCTGGGGTCTACCTGGGGGCCTCTTTGTACCCCAGGGGTCCCGCTCATTGTCCCGCAGCTCCATACAAACAGATGTCTGACCACTGTTCCTTCGTAGGAAGTTATAAACCTCCAGCGTGCAGCCGGCTCCATTCATATGGAGGGCTTACATTAATGGCAGTACAAGTGCCATACATATGCTAATGTGGACACACAGACACCCTGTAGGAACGGCTTTTAACAAATGTTTGACTATGTAACTACCACAGAAACATACCATATCACCAGGCTGCACTGGGCCAGGAACGAGAAACAGCCATGTAAAGGAACAATCAACCTCAGCCATATAAGTAACACAGGAAGCGGTGTATGGGGAGGTTAGTTGACAGACTGTTAAACAGTGTGTAAATTGATCGGATCACCCTCGTCACAGGCATGGGCAGGAACTATAAGGCTAAAGAAATATACCAGACAAAGTTGTAGACAGAGTAATGGCAATTCGGTCTCCCTTTTGCCCCAACAATATAGGTAAGACCTCACAGGTCTATGTGCATGGTAAAATATGCTAATGCTTATAAACAAGAACATATTACCACTTGGCATTACATTGCCACCATGGCAGCTATACGGGCAAAGCAAAATTGTATAATTGTAAAATCTCTGCATTGTGTGGCAGGGGTGACTATGCCATTAATTATTTCATATCACATGATGTAAAATGATTGTAAATGATCATAAATGCTAATACTGTAGACTCAATATAGGACTCAATAATTGGATAAGCATTTCTTCCCTCGTGGTGATAACCAACTGGAAGGTCTAGCCTTCCAGTTGGTTATCCGAAATTAATGTCAGGGCCCAGCCAGCTTTATCAGTATTGGACACTCGCTAAGAATATTGATCCACATACGCACAGATCCCACCTACAGTTTAGCCATCTTCAGCCATCATGGTTTTAAACAGCCACATACTGTATGTTTTAATCATACCAATGTCTCAAGTGTGCATTGATTTATTGCAAACAGCTGTGAGGAAAACAACCATTCTCATGAAGTTAATCGATTATAAGACATTTCCATGAATGTTGTGAATGTTATTTGAATATGGATCCTGTCAGATTTACTGTGAATAATGATTAGCATGCATCAACGTTAAGTTAACTGAGATATGGGAAGCAAATGTATAATTTGTTATTGGCAACATGCCTGCATACAAGTTAAAAAGACAGAAGGCATAAAATATTTATACAATTTTATATTATTCTAAAGTATAAACATATAGTTTGGATGCACAGTAAAGTCCTCAGTGTTCATTTATCCATTTGTAACTGTGAGACTATAAAGGGTGTTTAAAAATGTAGACTACAAATGTAACCAAGTGGACCATTACAATTTACAGGTCCATTTGTTTTCATTTGCACATGCTCAGAAATAATTAAATTCAATATACTGTGGGTGCCACTTTGGAATAGGAATTATTTTCAGATTCAAAAGCAACTAATTCTATACTTTGTATTGTAGATGTGTTCTCAGGGATTAATCTTTCTTGTTTTGGGCAAAACTGTAATTAATTATGTTAATGACGACTGATAAAGTATTTCTAAGTTATCCTAAACCTACACTGAATGGCCAATTGCCAATGGTGTGTCTAATATTGATATAGGCTATATACAAAACAACTGCAAAAACCTAGACTGAACTAAAATTAACTAAAAGTGAGAACATCATCATGGTTGCGTTTAGCAACAAATTAATTTGCTGAGTTGAATAGTAGCCTAATGGGTGCCGCATTTATTATGCAAAAATTAAAATTAAAATCCTTTATCACAAATCTATCTAGAGAAAGTTTCTCTGTAGCTCAAGGGAACGCTCCCAATGAGCAGTATGACCGTTAACTGCCAAAGAGTCAGGCCATTTAGGGAGACAGGGGGTAATCTCCGATATGGATCAAGTGCCATCTGTGTCCAATTTACTTTCAGGTCGTGTATTATTGAATTTAATGATATGGGTGATTATCGACGAATCCTTTGAGGCCATTAACAGGTCGTGTGAAACGCTAATAGTGTTTGTGTCACGTGGTGCTAGGGGGGCCGCGTCCCCGCGAGTCGCCAGAGAGGGACAGACGCTTTAAAGACGGCTCTTAGCATCATGCTGTGTAGAGTAGACTGACCGAGCCGGCTGACAGACAGAAGCGGATCAAACGGGCTAGACGCCGCGAGGGATAACCACTCGATCTGCTCATGTGCTTTCATCAACCTTAAAGAAGACAACGATGAAACTATGAGAAGTTCCTCTCCACACGCGTAATTGCGCATGCACGTTGAAATTGCATTTCCATCCTCGTTCCCGCAACTGCAGAGCATATTGCGGTTGGTTTAGAAAAGAGAATGCTGGATTCCAAAGACTCTGGGGTAATAATGACTTCCAGTCATAGGATTTCATTTTCTATAATTGATATTCTGGATCCAAAGAAATTTAACAGCAAAAGAATCAACGGACACTCCATCGCCAAGTTCCCTGCGTCTAGTGTGGAAGCAGAAAGTTTGGACGAGAGCACTGCAGGCAACAGAGTTCAGCGCACGAAAACAGGTAGGAAAGTTCGAATATATACAGGCTAGATTGAATAATATGTTTAAAGCTCCCTTAATATAATATTATGTTTTTTATTTTCTATACCCCGATATGAGAAATCATCAAATGCACACGTTTTTATAGCTCAATCTATGTAGCCTACATATAAATGCACATCAGCTATTCAGATCATGTATAGGCTAAGCCTAAATGTGAAGCTGCAAGGTTCCAATTGTATTTATTTATTTAGTATAGCCTATAATAATACTTTAAAGCTTTCAATCCGAAACAAGAAACTAAACTGTCCAGCGGCCATGCTGGAACGGGTCGCTGTTTTATATCAGATTTATTGTCATCTCTGTATGACCTTCCCTTAATTTCCAAGGCTACGTTTCCTTTCAAGAAACCCACAAAAGGCTTTGCTCCCAGAGCCCCAGCGTGTGATTGGCATTGGGACAGGCCGGCAAGATAATTGTTTAAATCGTCCCATTGAGGATGCCCCCGTGCGCTTTGATCGATATCCCATTACTGCATCCTGCATATCTCCCTCCAGCACCTTGCAGGTACAAACTTCACACCCCATCCATGTCTGATCCTAAATACCGTTCGATTAAAACTTCCCTTTAAATAGATGACATTTATCGATCCACCGACAAATATGAAACTCCATTAGCACGTCACGGCTGAGACGGTGCAGCTGGATTTAAACTGGATTTCTTTCCGCAACATGACATTTGAGGCGATGTGTGGTTTATAAATTATTGAAGGATTAGTGACCAAGCCACCCTTTAGCCCCCCTATGAACCCTGCGGCTTCGTTCCACTTGCACAACCTCATCCTCAAACATTTGACAGCTGTTAGTCGACTTTAGGCCTTGTGTACTTTGTATATAAATGGTATAGCCTACCAAACTGTATATGAAGGGAACCTTCCGGTGTACTGTACACTCAAGATGTAGGCAAATAAATTTACTTACTTACCTACAACTCCTGGATTTGAAAAGTAGGCATCTACTAGGCAGGCTATAGCTCTGGCGCTGTCCTTTCAGCACCGCTGGCTAAGTTTCTTGAGCTGAAAATTGAAGGAAATAGGCTATATTAAAAGGGACACTTCACTATGTGCATGTGTAATATGTGGTTTTAGATATTTTAGATTTTAGCAGTGAGCCCAGTGTCTCTGATGTCATGGTTCATGGACACCGGGCTCGCTTCCTTCCTGGACTACAATTCCCATAATGCTTTGGTGCACTGCTCCTCCTTGTGGATAGGGGGACAACATGTAGTCCAGGAAGTAAGTGAGCCCAGTGTCCATGACATCACAGACACTGGGCTCACTGCTAAAAAAAAATCCCTTTAAGCCTAGACTATAGGGTTAACCACTTAATTGACTTAAATCCAATATTCTTATTAAAACAGACCTGAGTTGCAACTATATACAGTGCTTGGACTGCTTTTTTGCTAATGTTTGGATGCTGATAGTTCATAGGCGGCGGCCTACAGGTCAGTAGGCTAAATAGCCCACGCTGTCACCCCACCCATATATGCTGCAAGCCTGCAATGACCTGATTATTGATGAAATGTGTCTATGTTTTATAGGTGGAGACGTCATACATGCTGATGTTGCCGAGCCACTTCTGCCGCCCTCACCGACAGAAGCAGACTCCTGTTTCAGCGGAGAGCAGCAGGAGGACGAAGGGGACGACGAGCGCTACAGCAGCGCTGCTGCTGCGATAGCGGCCACTACCGGCGACCCGTCGCCGCACAAGCGACGGCGCTCAGACCAGGCCTGCGCTAAACCACGACGCGCCAGGACGGCGTTCACCTACGAACAACTTGTGGCCCTGGAGAACAAATTCCGCGCGACGCGATACTTGTCCGTGTGCGAGAGACTGAACCTCGCCCTTTCCCTGAGTCTGACCGAGACCCAGGTCAAAATCTGGTTCCAGAACAGGAGAACCAAGTGGAAAAAGCAAAACCCCGGCGCCGACAGCACGCTGCAGCCCGGCTCAAACTCTCTTGTGAACGTCAGTCCCTGTCCGTCCACTTGCGTCGTGAGTTCTGCAAGTTACCACCAAACTTTCCCTACCTTCAGCTCTGGGAATATGATCTTTCACACGGCCGGTGCTGTTCCTCTCTCAGCCACTGGAGGGCTATTGCACCCTTTCTTGTCCAATGGCTTTGTCCAGCCATCATATTTCAGCCCACATTTATGAAATGACTCGAGAAAACAATTGTATCTTAAAACTGATGACATTTGAGGCCAATGTTGATATTGATCAAAGTAGGCCTGTACTACCAGTACAGTACCCTCTTTTGGACATTTACTGCCTGTAGTATAGTCTACTGCCCAAGGACTTCTGACCTGTTGCCATGATGATGCCATGTCCCATTCTATGAATTCAAGAGAGAGAGAGAGAGAGAGAGAGAGAACTGTAGTGCCAACAACCTTTGTCTTGTCTAGGTCAACAGGAACTGGAGTGATGTAATCGCAGCTCAATCGAATGCCATTCAAACTTCCTCCTCAATGTTATATTCAGAAATGGACATTATCCAGAACCGTTACAAAAGGAAAAATATATATAAAACAACAACAACAACAGACCTGTTGAGTGCTTAGCTGTTTTGCTTTTGAAAACAATACGTGATTGCATTTTCTAAAACATTGGGCCTCTGTCTAGCACCTTGCTGTGTTTGTTCAAACGTTTGTATCAAAAGCACATGTCTGTTATCACTTAAAAATACATTATCAGTGTAAATTGAACATAATGGAGCACACCTTCTTGGTTTAAATTATTAAAACACCTTTGCGTTTTTACTAATTAAAAATGAATGCATTTTGAATGAGAATACATATAAGGACAATGTGTAATTGCACCATGTTGTCATAACAAAAAAGAAATGTGTTGCTTGTGAAAGTTATGTCTCAGTATCATTGTTGTTCAGAAGTCATTTGGAGCACAATTCTAAATGAGGTCCAGTTGACTGAATAAAATCTCCATCTCCTGGACATAAGCATGATGGAACACCAGAAATCATAACTTTATTGATGCCTGAGTGAGTTATTCAGTACTAGTACTATCTATCTGGAAGAAAAGACACAATGCCTATATGGATGTGAACTAGGGTTTGGAAAAAACTGTAGACCCAAGCGCTTGTGTCTAATCATCACTTGCATGCTACAACCACACAGTGGCGCCCTTTCATCATTCTCCCACACAATCTGTGGCTCAGAAATGTGAACTAGCCTATAGGGCTGCAATTTACAATAATACCTTTTTTACTTTTTTATGATAGATATACCTGTCAATTATGTCTATTACTTTAATTATTTGATTTAATATTATATATTATTATATATTTTCAGCAGATTAGTCTTAGTCTTTTGAATAAACCACCATTTATTTAGTAAATTTAGTCTTAGTCTTAATGCAATGTTAATTTTGACAGCAAATATTTAGTCTTAGTCTTTTGAATAACACATTTAGTTTTAGTCCTATATTTAGTCTTCTGAAATTGTTTAGTCTTGTCGCCTAATAACAAAAATCACTCCCGTGGGAAGTGAGGGGCGCTCTTATCATACGTCATCATACATCATCTCATTCCGGCCAATCACAATTTGCGTCCTCACTTTTGTCTTCAATGTTTGTGTTAACGCAATGTTTGTGTTTACACAAACCCTCAAAGCTGGACATAATAGGAGGGGCTGGCGCCCTTCACAAAACTGTCTTTTAGTCTGTCAACAGAATTAACACTGATATTAATTTAGCCATAGAATTACATTAAAAAATATGTAAAAATATACATACATAAAAAATCACACCCGTGTTAAGTGAGGGACGCTCTTATTGATAACGAGCACCTTATCGATCAGGCTTATCGAGCCGGTTTCACTATCGAGCATTTTCTATTATTTTGTGGAAAGATGGGAGATAATAATTTCTGAACAGAACCAGTATCTTTTACTAGAGCCTTCAAATACATTACGTTTCTAAGACGGAAGGCAATTGACCTTTTTACCAGTAAAATAATATTAAAGAAACTGGTTAATATGTGTACAGTCACTTTAAAAGTGTCATTTTGTTTACCCGGGCAGCGCTGGTTGGCAGGCATCAATACACTTTAGACATGTTTGTGCCAGCATGGATGATTACATTTTTTTATGCTCGATAACAGACTTGATAAACCCAAATCTTATTGATAACGGGTACTCAATAAGCTTGTTATCGGATATTTTTTCGGGTATCGGTTACCGAGTTCCATCCCTAGTTACGACAACTATGTTCACTTCTTCTACATAGACTTCTATTGGCGAATAGTGACAAAGGCCTGAACCGGATAGATGCAGTAAGTTACGACTGCATTGGAGTCTATGGGCTTTATAGTGACAAACGAGTTACATGAACCACGTGACCAGGCTGTTTTCTGGCACTAATGGGTGGGGACATGGGCTAACAGTAGTGCTTTTGTAACACTTGCTATGTATATGCATCCCACTGTTTCTCAACCAATTTCCTAATAATAATGACTCAACCAGACAATAACTCCTGTAACTGTAACTCCCTTTTTCTGTTAAATTTCTTGACCTCCAACTTGTCAGTAAATGTCATCATAGGTCATTCAGGTCACTCAGTTTCTCAAATAGTGGAAAGAAAATTATATAGACAAATCCTACATTACTAAATGCATGGTCAATGGTCAGGGACCACATGCAATACCTTCACGGACCACCGGTGGTCCACGGACCACCTGTTGAAAACCCCTGGATTAGGTTATCATTTTAAAACGGAATCATTATTGGAAAATTAAGCTCTGTCAGTTACAAAGTGGCAACAGGTCAATCTGTCACAATCTGACAACTCTCACTGCGTGCGCACGTGTGCATGCGTGCGCGCGCTCGTGTGTGTGTGTGTGTGTGTGTGTGTGTGTCTGTCACTCAAACTGCTTTGAAGAAGGGGAACCTGTACGTTTCAGACAGTGGTGTGCCACTTGAGGGGGTGTGTATGGGGGTGGGGGTGTGTATGGGGGTGAGGGGGTGTGTATGGGGGTGGGGGAGTTAGGGCAATTTTCTCTTGATCGGTTAAGGTTTGATGTGTCAAACCGTCAAAACTACCTGCAGCTGGGGTGCTGCTCTCATTGTGGCTCCATAAAGACCTGCAGCTGGGGAGCTGCTCTCATTGTGGCTCCATCCTCTCTGTCTGTTCCCCACTCTCTCTCGCTCTCTTTCTTTCCTCTTTGTCTCACATACACATACTGTAGGCTGAAATCTATATGCATTGTAACAGTATATCCCACTGTTCCAATGTGCAGACTGATGCAAATAAAAAGTGTGACTTTTCATTTTAACAAGGCCTAACATGTCTCATCAATATTCGGGGAAATCCAGCATGAATCATGTTCCCATGCTAGTTCTCGGCTAGAGGCAACAACCGCATGACAATGCTTTGAATAATTTTGTAGAGGTATCCGAGGGGGGGGGGGGGGGGGGGGGGTGGTCGTTTAGGTCTGGGAGAAGAGGGGTCGTGTTTAAAATTCATGCCAGAGCATTCTCCGGGGCAAGGTCAGACGTTAATAACATGAGCACCTTCACATCACATCACATGCCTACACGTTGTGTGTATGTGGGTACGTGTGTGTGTGTGTGTCTGCAGTCTATACGCGTGTAGTGATATGCTTAGGGCTATGGTGGTATGGGAGAAAATTCCATCTACAGCCCCTGCTGGCTTTACTTATCTTTTGCAGTGAAAAAAGGGGGAGGGTTGAATAAATAAAACTGACCTGATGATTGAGGTGTGTGTGTGTGTGTGTGTGTGTGTGTGTGTGTGTGTGTGTGTGTGTGTGTGTGTGTGTGTGTGTGTGTGTGTGTGTGTGAGAGAGAGAGAGAGAGAGAGAGAGAGAGATAGAGAGAGGACTGTGCATGGCGTGCTATCTTCGGCTAATGCAGTCCACAGGGACAAGAATCCTTTCCACTGAGGTTCACAGCTCAGGTGACAGGAGGAAAAGAAGGAGAGAGAGAGAGAGAGAGAGGGAGGGGGGGGGCGAGGGGGAATTTATGTCCAGCTTTGAGGGTTTGTGTAAAGACGAAGGTGAAAACTAAAATTGTGATTGGCTGGAATGAGATGATGTATGATGATAAGAGTGCCCCTCACTTCACACGGGTGTGATTTTCTTTTATAGTGCAAAAGACCCTGTTGATTTTAGAACAATGCAGCAGATGACACGTTATATACTATCCATTGTAAAGAGACGAGACTGTTGAACCTTATTCTACTTATTTTAACTCTCTCAGTCTGGATATAATAACAAAATGACAAATGATAAAAGACTAGAATTTCATATTCAATAATCATACGCATTATTATGACCCGTTTTGTTATACGTATAGGCTAGATCTATATGCATATTGAATATAGACCCTGTAGAGAGTCATTGCAAAATGCAATAGTTGTGGCCTGTTTGAGGTTGAGAACCACTGCTCTAGACCTGGCGTTTTCAACTGATTGTGAACCAGGGACTACCACTCTGACAAAAACCCAAACTGGGGATCACTGTTTTGGGTTGGGATTGGGGTGGCCCTTGAAGATTGCTTGGAATATGCTAGTGGTCTGTGTTATTATTTATGGCCTCAGCTGCCTGACTCAGAGAACCAAACACATCATTCCTCTTACCTATATACTTATACTGATTTGTAACATTCTCACTTCTTGAGATTCTAACTAGGGAAAGGGTTCTGTGGAATTTCTTGAACTCAGACTTCATCTAAGCCTCTAAGGCCAGTCCCTGGCCCTGAAACTGTTTTGTTGCAAGGAGTTGCGACTAGTTGCATTGGTGCGGTCTGGGCTTTGGGTCACCAGCTTCTCAAGTAGTGGACAGGTGGTCCATGTCTGTCTTTTATTATAGTGGCTATAAATTTATTGACGACGTTTCGAGCCAAGGCTCTTCATCTGGTCAAACTCTGAGTTTGACCAGATGAAAAGCCTTGGCTCGAAACGTCGTCAATAAATTTATCTTTTGGAGCATATGAGTGTGCGGGTTCCCTTCTTTTTTCCTATGTTCTGGTTCCAACCTTGACCTGCACATAATACTGTTAATAATATACTGTTAAATAATACTGATATTGTGGCAATACCACTCTGACAGAGAGAGATACATCGTTACAAATACATTGTTTACTGTCTGAAATCTCATCCAGAACGGCACAAGGAATGGACTGTGTTTCATACATGTTTCTCGAAAGAGTCTGTGCCTCTGTGGACATTGAGCCTATCCTCTTCTGTAAGCTTGGAAATACTTCTAGAATTTAAACACAAGCCTCCTCCAATGACCACTGATAATGTTTTTAATTCCACTGTCCTCATATCACACAAATACCAAATTACTAAGTTTCTCCAAAATAAAACAAAATATAATGATGAACAAAAGATGCATCCAGGGACCACATGAAATAGCTTCACTGACCACCAGTGCTTGGACAACTATATATTTTCACTCCGAGTGGTCAGTGTGCGTCAGTCAGTACTAGTACTCCCAGAGCATAGCACTCAGAATATTTGACAGAGTGAACAGCGACACTCTGAGTGCTCTGAATTTCTGAACAACCAGAGAGCAGACCAGGTGCAACCTGGTGCTCTGAGAGTGTATTTACGCACGCACCCTAACATCCAAACAAGTTTGCGGTCTAAACTGTAACATTGAATTATCTGAATAGACAAATACTTGTAAGCACTAGCATGCATTTTGGAGGGAATGTTCTCTAGATTTTACATGTTTTTGTTTTTATGCCTTAATACTTATTGGCCTCTGTGTGCAATATGGCCTTTAACGCAGCAGTGAGTCAAATCAATCAAGCAGAAGTGTTTATACATGCCTGTCACATCGGCAACAGCTCTGATATTTATACCCCCATACCATACACCACACTGCTACTGTAGCAACAAGTCTCTCGCTACATCTTCTCTGAAGATGTTTTAGCGGTAGTCTTACAACAGAGCTAAAATTAGGCATATATATCTGAAAAATATTCAGACGGCACAAAGCTCATTTGTACACCGTAGCGTTGTTTTTACTTAAGATAAATGATTGCTGTGGTTTCCAGAATCCAAACACTGAATAGGACAAACAGACAGAGGCCGGTATGATTTATGGTTCAAAACTCTCAAAGTTTGAACCGTGTGTCAGTCTGAAGAATCAGTTTACTTACTTTTTATTCAGGTTTTATAACAGAAGCCCAGGAATCAGTTTACTTTTAGTAAATTTGCATCATCTCATTTCAACACAATTTAAGTCTTCACCATAAATGTTTAACTTCAAGGATCAGACATTTGTAAATCCTATTCTGTTGCAATAAACAGATACGACAATGCCCGTCAGAGCTAGTAATGTCTCATTTGCACTCCATACTGACATTTCATTTTAGATTCCCTATTGGAGGCATTAAGAGGTGTAGATACTATATCAATGTTACAATTAACTGTGACCCAGGACTAGGAGAAACAAACCGCAAAAGGAAAAGAGTTGTAGTTGGCCTTAACGGTTACTATACTTTGGTCCGACATACCATTGGTCCGATCGACTACCTACCCCAAACCCTCACCCTAACCACAGTGAGCACGGGGCAGCACACTTAAACCCCCTATCCCGAGTCGGACCAATGCTCCTTCGAACCAATGATATGTCATACCAAAGTATGCTCCCCGGCCTTAACATATTGCACTGTTTGAGTTTTGCCATAACATCTTTTTGTATTTGTATTTTATTTGCTTTTCCAGAACAGCAGGGACCTTCGTCAAAGCAGGGGAAGATCAAACTGTTTTCCTCCTGTAAATTCGGTCCGAGAAAGTGCAAAGAATTCAAACCAACTCTTAATGGCCTTTTCATCAGCTCAGGGAAGAGAAAGCCAGTTTGAGGTTGAGGGGGGGGGGGGGGGGGGGATTCTTCAGAGGTTTCAGATGTCACCGTTTGAGAATTCAGAGGGAAGCCACACTGTGCCTTCCACCTAATCCCCGTCAGTTCAGTGGCGATTGCTGTGTTGTACTCCGGGCACAGTGGAAGGCACAAAATGGAAAGGCAACAACCGCCAATTACAAGACAACGCTGAACATGTTTCTGCACTCAGTGAATTATTATATGCTCTGTTCTGAATATTTACATTATGATTGCAGTAGCAGCTGCATCCTTCCATAAAGCCCTCGAACACACTGAGCTAAAACAAATTAGCCAGGCCTTGGACAGCTACTATGCAGGAGCACAGCCAGAATGCCAAATGCACAAGAGTCCAAAAATGCTGCACTCGGTTTGCCCGCAGTCTGTCATCCTTTTAGTTGTCTTGCACAGCTGTTTCCAGCCGTATAGGAAGGAAATGTAATTTGAAATATCCTGCTATCATAAATGAATAAGCTGTATTCCATGCTCATAATTAAATCAGTGCTTCGTTTGGAGTAAGTGCTTCTGTTTCCCATGGTTATTGACAATAGACGTCAGAGTAGAGTAAAAGGTGCTCAGATTCTCAGATACAATCCATATTTTGTCTCTTTCAGATGCAGCTGTAATTGACCTGTCCCTTCTTCCCATTCCTACTCTTGCAAAAGCAATTTGTTTGAATGGAAAAGTACCATGCACCAGCAAAAGGCATATAAACAGTGCCAAAACAATTACAATAACCCAATAGCACTTTAGCAGGAGCGAATATGATTTAGAATGGGACTTAAATCTAAATCTGACTTTAGAGCAAATATTTGGATGGCTTTCCAGTCTAGGGTCCCGCTCAACTCCAGTTTACAAGACAGTTACGAAAATGGCATGTCAGCATGTGAATGATGGAGGGAGTAAGTCTCGAATAAATCTCTGGCAGGCTATGGCAATACTAACCCCCTCCCCCATGTTTGGAACTCCCCCTCTCTCGCTAACCTTTGAACTCCATGTGTCATAATCCTTGTACCCATGCCAATTTGGAGGACGTTGATGTGGTTGCAAGGCCATTGGCCCAGAGTCAAGGAGTTCATGGAAAGACATTTTCCATGAAGAACGTTCTCTGGATGGGGGAATGACCGTGCGCGATGTGATCTGAGGGTTAAAGAAGATGCAGGGAGATTATGTATCCCTGAATCAACCCGAACTCTGGCCCAAACCAGCGCAAATCCGTCTGGTTCCCATCATCACCCCGAGAAGAGAGTGTGCCAGAAACGTATTATACAACATTGGGGACATTAGTATGAAAACATAGCCTACTACTGTCTGGTAGTAGCTTCAGTCACAAGAAACCATTACCTAAGTCTTCTGGCATGTGGTTGTGGATAGAAAAGGAGTTCTGCAGATTTCTGTCCTCTGTAATGCATATTAATGCCATTATATTTGCATGGCAAACAAATACACTAAGAAAAGAGGCATGGGAGTTCAAGTATCTGTGTGCTAAATAATACACTATTCGTAAGATCAACCAATTAAATGCAACGAGAGTAGGCCTACCAAAGACGCAACACTAACTAACATACCAAAATCCTGTTCATCTGTCCTATTGACACGAGTTTGTTTCACAGCGAATCCAACATGCATACCTGGTTGACCAGGGACAACTTACAGAGGACTAATTTACGACAGGAGGCTGCTCTCTTCGCAGGCGAGCAGGAACTCTTTTTACAATCTCTCAAATGACCACAACTGTGCCTGTCACTGGCTGGTTTTATGACAGTGTCAACTGTCAACACTACAAAATTGTTCTTCACATATTCACCCTCCCCATATTATCTATTGTCCATATACATGGTTCGATTTGTTGGGGGGGGGATGCAGATATGTTTTATGATTTTTATCCCTATCCTTATTTGTTTTACGAAGAAGAATATAGGGCGATATATATTTTATTTGTAAAATAGCTCTACATTCTGATTTATTAATCTCTGTTTATTAAAGACCTGGAGAGACCCTTGTTACTGAACAAACACTCTTTAACCTTTTAACACAAAATCTCTATTTTGTTTTACACATCTCACCATGTACAGTACATGTACAGTACACATACAGTAGGCTATATACACACAATCATGAGAGCACATCACACATTATCCCAGTACACATCATGTCAACATCTACCCTCACAGTGAGCCAGATGTTCGTAATGATCCACGTACACTTCTTGTTCCACTGCAAAGATCAGCTGTGCTAATTAACGCAGAAGAGAACTGAGCATTCTTAATAATTACGTTCTGTCTCGAAGTCAAAGACCACAGCAGTGCTGGAAGAGTGCGCAGTGGACTGCTGGCACAAGAAGCCTCGGACGTGAGCTGAGAGAGACAACAAAGAGAACTTAAATCTGTGCTTTTGACATCATGTTGGCTGATTTCACAGCCGAATGCTCAAAGAACCTGAGTTTGTGGCAGTAGCCAACACAACACAGAGGTTCAATCACTCACACACACACACACACACACACACACACACACACACACACACACACACACACACACACACACACACACACACACACACACACACACACACACACACACACACACACACACACACACACACACACACACACACACACACACACACACACACACACACACACACACCAGGCTTCTCCTACACATCACTGTCTATGCCGCTATCTATAGGAAATCCCAACATTTTCTAAGACTTCACATACCACCTCTTTCTTATACAGCCTTTCTGTAGAAAATGGAGCAAAAGATAAGCTCACTGTCAAGAATAGTTGAGAAAGTTTGTACGGGTTCACATTGGGTGTAATTGGAAGAGGTTTCAGTGAGGTTTCACAACCTGTGAAATTGAGAATATAGTGCTCTGAAATGCAGCTTCTCAGGCTATGTTTTGCAAGTGTTTCACTGCATTGGATCATAGGACTTGATTCCTTGGAAAAGGAGAGGTGCTTGTGTGCATGCGTGCCCATCCGTGTGCATGTGTGCGTGTGCGTGTGCGTGTGCGTGTGTGTGTGTGTGTGTGTGTGTGTGTGTGTGTGTGAGAGAGAGAGCGAGAATATGAGTGGGCTACCTCAGATCTATTTTATATCAAAACTATAATTATCAGACTCAGGTGACTGCAATGAAGACTCATCTGTTAAAAAACCCATCGATATATGCAGTTTCTGCTTCACAGTAAGAAGTATATATAAATCGCTATCACTTAAGCTGGGGAATTATCAGCAATTTAGGCACAGGGTCTCATGCATATGGATGCTCTCTGGAGGGGATGCAAATGAGACTTTATCACTATGCACAGCATTGTCAACTGGCTCTTTCACTTGTCAGGAATGAACTATATCTCACCGCTTTAATGCCACAACTGATGGGAGTTCAGAATATGAACAGCATGGCAGACCTCTGTAGTCTACACTTCGTTTTAGTTTCTTTCTATTTCCTCCCCTGTTTATTCCTCCTAAGAAACAGATGTCATGATGAATGGCAAAGAGAGCTGGCACCCGACAACAGAATCAATTTCCTTCCTGCGTGGAGGAGGAAAGCGATGCAGTAAGCGTTCTAAAAATGATTTTCTTTTTCCTAGAGGGATTTCTTTTTTTTATACTTCTATCAAAAGGATGTTGTCAAAGCCTAGGCTATAAGATAATGAGCATGACCATACACACAGTTTTAGTTTTCTAGTTGTAGAAATACTGTAAGCTCATTTACAGTATACAGAAGAAGATCTCACAACAGTATGATATTGCACATTTGACAACGTGACCCATGTAAAAACATAAAAAGTTATAACCAGAAATTAGGTAAAGGAAGGAAGTCGAAACAGGTGTAGCCCACTTCCTTTCAGCCTGCTATTTACTGTACAGTACAACTCCACTGGAAAACAACCGAGTCATTGAGAGAAATTGTACTCTTGGATGACTTGGAGACCGCGTGTACGGAGTAACGTCTGGATGGATGAAAGCCTTCTTATTGTCTTCCAAGTCTGACTTTTGTCGCTATAGTGACTGGCCAATAAAAAAAAGATCTGGGTACGAGATTGGGCCTAATATCAATTATAACTGAACATCAGCAGTCATTCATACAGAATGGTCATAGATAGACCAATAGAGACCAATATAATAGACAATACAAGGAGTTGTAATTGTAGGAACTAAGGTAGTACAATTTCAGGGTATCAAAGATCCTCACCCAGGAACCATACAGATGGCTGAGCTCAGCGGGGAGCTACGTATTAAGGGTTAAGTGTCTTGCTCAGGGACACTTCAACACAGCAACACATAGCCGAGGTTCGAAGTTCGAACCAGTGACCTTCTGTTTATAATAATTTTGTATCTGTGCTTCAAATAGTTGAGTTTTGAAAACAAAACAAAAAAAGGGGGGAACATTTTCAAACTTGATTGTCTCCAGAGAGACAATAATTATGCAGCTGTACATTTCACTTTTCACTGTATGGCTAAACAAAGCTTAATGTACAGAAAGTGTGGAAGAAATAATTATGTTTTACTTAAGTGTACAATTAGCAACATCACAATATCAATTCATTCATTCATCAATTATGTTTAGTATCAATAGGCTACACAGTGTTGGAAAGGGTAATAAAAAATAGGCTATTACTCGTTACTTTAAAAAAAGTGAAACTCTGAAGCTTTCATTGCATCAGTGCATGGCATGCACTCAATAAAAGCCATCACGCCCCCTCCCTTCTCTCCCATGAAGTGAAGTATCGTGCTGCCACTGCCGCGCCTACCAGAGAATCACTCAAACTCGCCGCGATGGGGAAACCACACTCTCCGGCAGCAACATCCAAACTGCAGGTCTGGATAACATAATTCATCGACGGAATCTGTTATGTAATCATATACGTTTCTCATCATGAGGTCGTCACTTACTCGAATTTATCTTCACCCAAGAACACTGGCCATCTCGATTTAGTATACGCCTGGACTGAAGCGACTAAAGTTCAAAGTGAGTATAATCTTGACTTGAACTGACGAGCAAAATAGTTAATTTAGAAAAACAATGACGGGGAGAATGCATTTTGCAACATTGTGATTCCGCGGATCTTGTTTTGGCAGATTTGTGTTTGTAAATGTTTTGTTTTGTTTTAAAGTTATTACATACAATGTTGTTATAACCTAATTTTACATAATCAATACATAAACAATTGCCACTCTCCATTAATGTATCAAAAAGGAATTCACAGACGGCGTTACGGTCGGGCCAATAATTTATTCTGTGGTTTATTATAATAAAGCTTCATATATGATCAGGTTAGGCTAGACTTCAAGAGAAGCCCCCCAAACATTTACTCTAATATAACAGATTAGGCTACTCGTTAAGTTATCATCATTATCGAACGACATAATCACATCAGTTAATTCCTGATTACTAGTGTAGCCTATTAACTGGACTCCTTTCTCAGCTCCCGAAACAAATGGTGTGCAGTGGTCATGTTATTAACTGTCTGCCTCTCTAAGCTAGGACTTTTGGTCGCGGGCTTCAAAATAAACCCCACGTGTATCAATTAGTCTTTTAAAACAAGAAAAATAAAATTAAAATAGGAATAAGTTTGATCCAAAACGCTAATTAGTTTCAATGGGAATATGTGGTAAAAAATACTTTTTTGCTTCTTTTGAAAATGGCATTAACAGTCTAGCTCTATTTGTAGCAGGCTGACAGACAGGTTGCACTAATTAGTCTTTAGTTGCACTATAAAGCTTACCTAAAAATGTAGGTAAAGAGCAAGCTCCATCATTTATTTTTGTTGTTATTCAGAAAGGGAGAAGAAGGAAAAAAGGAAGAAACATCTGTAAAGAAGCTTTGTCAAAGGGGATTGACCTTAAGGTTCAAGAGTTAATGGCCAAAAAGTAACACCATGTGCCACCATGAAGCAGATTTTGAAACATTTGGAGTGGAGTGTCTAGTCTACCATGGCCTATTGGAGGTGTGCATGCAAACTTTGATAGTTCTACCGATCAGCCCAGCTCAGCTGTGTCTGAGATTTAGCTGAGCACAGACATGGAGTGAAAACTTTATTCGCCTCTTGGCTTGGTGAAGACAATGAATTCAAATAATTTTATTTTGTACAGGCAAAATGTATCTGCCTCCTCCTGTCAATTAATGTGTGTTCATGCTGTGGTCACTTTGACAAGACTTTGTAAACTAACCGTGTAGCAAGACATTTCTCCCTCGCTGAACAGCTGCAGAATATCTCAGTGTCATTCCCTTGGGGAGTGGGGGGTAAAAGACACTTTCTTGGCCCGCTGCCAGAGATGGAACCACAACCAGGATCTGTTTTATGTAGCGAAGATAAAGTCCACTATAAACATAAACACATGTACAAGCCCTGAATGCTGTTTATTATTCTGTTTATTGTGATATTATTAGCATCACAAAGCGGTCTACATTCTGTCAGTTGGTGTTATGTTATTTCAGATTATTTAGGAATTAAATTTCAAGATGCCCCCCCACCCCCAACTCAGCATCAGGTGGTTCAGACTGAACTTGACTGACTGATGTCAACATACCAGGTGGTACTGCGCCTGTGTTTCCGTTTGACATTTCCTTCCTGTTCCTGTCCGCCTTCCCTCCCTCCCCCCGCTGGCTTGTTTAGGGGGCCTGGTGTCTTACTTGACAGGTATAGAGATGACCTTTAGATCAACCCATCCCTTGTGGACTTGCGCTGGCCAGCTTCTGAAGTACTCTTGACATATTAGGGCCGATTCATACTCCTATTTCTGACGAGCCGAAATCATTTCGGCACTACAGCGCCGAAACAGCGGTAAAATAGGAGTATGAATCGGCCCTTAGAGCAATCGAAATTACCCGGCGCTGGCGTGATGTTTATGTTTATTGTGTATTGGAGGCAAAAGGGAGAGCACTATGACAGAGGAGCTAAGACTAATTGAACATATTCTTACGTCATACCCCCCCCGAGTGTGACCAGCTGCTGTGTGAATATGGTTACGGTGTGCTTCTTTTAATGTGTAGGTGTTTGCTTGAGGATGTAAATTGTGGGAACCGATCCCTACTCCCGAAACCTTGTACACACCCAGACCCAACCTCAAGCAAGCCTGCACCCAGCCCTGGAGATTTTCCTGGCAGACAGGAAGTGGGTTTTAGGTTGCCCCCGAGTTTGCTGAACGAAATATCTGGAGCTGCTTAAGACGCCAAAGCCGTGCTTCTCTTGGCATTACATTAGGCGGCTTAGGTAATGTTAAAAGTATGAGAGAGATGGAGAGTGAGAGGGAGAGTGTGAGTTGGAGCACGGGTGGGGGGAGAGTGAGAGAGGGTCGAGAGAGAGAGAGAGAGTTATTGTTTAGACTTGACTCTGGGGGTCCACCACTGCAGGAAGAAAGGGATTCTGTAACATGGAACATTTGGGACGTGGGAGGAGAGGACAGAACGATGCTAATTTGTTTTGTGTTTGTTTCTGTTGCAACAGATACACAGAGAAAATGTTCAGCCTGCCTGGGATGATGACAAATCACCGAATTTCGACTCAAAGTGGACGCAGTTTATACTGTACTCAATAACATGAAGACCAGACCGTCAATGTACAATGTGAGTCATAGTGCATTCATAAATCATAACGCTCCAATATTTCATCATGTGTCATATACAGTAGTACCATTACTCATAGGCCTAATACTTTATTAATTGCTGGCTATTAAAAAAGTGGTGACAGTTCAGTTTTAAGGTGCACTCTGAATTATGTGCATTAGTGAAAGCTATTTATTTTCCCTACACTGCAGGGCCTAGAGCAACACATTTATTTATGTTGAGTCATTGAGTCGCAGAAAGCATCACAATGACATCTTATCTAACACTTTGCAGGTGCAAAAACATATGTTTTTATGCGTTACATTTAACCGCTTTCAACCTGGTGTGTCCCTATTTTGGGCATGTCATTATAGATGAAAATCTTGAAAATCTTTTCAAAATGTTCCAATGCGACGCATTGTAAGCTTGTAGATATTTAATACGACAAAGTATATAGTCCTAAGTGGTTAAACTATGATGATTTTATCCATGTGATAGAATTTAAATCAGTAAGCTCGCTACCCTGTTAACTATTCAAAAATAAAAAAAGTAAAAAAAGGCAAAGAAGTTTAGGGATAAGGGGTTTAGCGCTGACGAAAATGGAGCCCAATGTCTTTAAACCGGGAAGTCCCTTTCATAACATACCTGGCTATGATCACTTTTGATTTGCTTTGTGGGCATGTTTATGTGAACCTGTGCCCCCAGGGAAAGCCAGGGTGTGCTACATCATATTGAAGTGCATTAAGCATTGCTCAACGTAAAGGGAAAACAGGATTAGTATTGGTATGCCTGACATTAACCATATTTATAGTTATAATCACAAAGCTGTGACTTACCCTAAAAACTCTCACCGCAAATGCACATTTAGCCTTTATAAATCTCACCGCACATTACAGTAGTTACTAGTTAGTGACTTCATTGCAGGTTTTATTCCTTTTAAATGCTTATATCACTCATCTGAGGAACCCCTGGCGTTCATGAGTAAACAGAAATAGCAAGCCAGTAGCTACATGTATAGTGACTTGTGTGCAAACAAGCTTCGTTCACAGTTCATCACATAGTATATCAAATAAGTTGCACTGACAAGTTGTGTCTCCAAGCGCTTTAACATAACCCACAGCCAAACATACTGGTTTCAGTTCAAGAAACTACATGTTTCAGACGCACCAAGAGAGTAGGACCAAGCTATGATGTTACCAACCAAAGCTTTGTTGTGTATTGGAGCCATTGATTAGTCTTAATCGATAAACAGCAAGTGATCAGACAGAAAGACTCCCCTGCTCAGATTTAATTGACTGTTCCA
This sequence comes from Protomyctophum bolini, assembly GCF_963924005.1. Classification (NCBI taxonomy): domain Eukaryota; kingdom Metazoa; phylum Chordata; class Actinopteri; order Myctophiformes; family Myctophidae; genus Protomyctophum; species Protomyctophum bolini. Next base: position 33,041,351 of record NC_137875.1, on the reverse strand, counting down.
ATTTCTTTCTCTTCCAACAATAAGAATGAGTCAGTCGTTCAGTATTATTGCCATTTTAGGTCATTCTCTAGGGGTGCTATTTAAAAAAACATAAACATCCCATCTCACTGTGTACTGGACTGGTATGCAGCACAATCTGAGCAATTCTTTTTGCATTGTTTTGCTAACTGAGATGACTGGCCAGTGAAACTATAGTGTTTATAAATATTAGTTATAGAGTAAACTAATATTAGTTTTAATCCTTTTATTGAGTTGGTCAGGTCTCACCCTTGCTGTTCAAAAATATTTGGTCAGAATTTAATGCATTTGCATTTAAGATGATTATATTTAAACCAGTACAGTAGTGCACTGTCAAGGGCGAGGCATTTTATTATTATTAACAGTATATCAATAAATCAAAAAACAACTCCAAGCACATTTCCACACAGTACAATCCTTTGGCACTGTGTGTAATTGGCACTGGGTGAAAAAAACTGGGTTGCAAAATCGTGGGATGAAAATTATAGAAAAAATAAAACAATCCTTATTGTTATTGTTAATAAGACATGTTTATTCTATATACTGTATAGTGTACAGAGTGTCGCAGTCCCACCAGCTTTCAGAACGATGAGTGGCCCAGAAAATGATTCATTTTCCCCATAGGCTTCTCAAAAAGTATTTATTTAAAGACAAAGCCAATTCGGCCCGTGAAAAATCATGACAATAAGTGTTGTACCCTGCCTTCTTCTTTCTAATTATTATGCCCAAAATGGGGAATAATTTCCTGGGCCACTCGTCGTTCTGAAAGGGGACTGCTACTATCTATATGGTTGTAATGAATGGTACAGTATACTGAACAAATATGTGTGTAAATACCATGTCCACCATACCGTTGTTTTATCATTGTGCCCCTGTGTGGCCGCTGCCCACCCATGTTGCACCCAGACCCTGCCACCACCTTTCGTCTTGGCTCAACATTCAACTGTTAAACAGAAGCCGAATGTTTCACCTTCAGTCTGCTTGTTATGGTGGTTTTAAAGCGCTGACATGACCCTTGACAGAAACCGCATGCAAAGTTGCAAAACATACACAGACACATACGTAGGTATGCACACGCTTAAGTAAGACTCAGACACACAGATGTGAGTGCGCACACACACACACACACACACACACACACACACACACACACACACACACACACACACACACACACACACACACACACACACACACACACACACACACACACACACACACACACACACTTCAGTTGAGGAGCACATCTGCTCCCCATCTGCTCCCCAAGGTGGACTGTGGTGACCTGATGAAGACAGACTCCACCGTTGGAACATTCTCTCAGAAGAGAGTGAACGCACCGAGCGTATTCCGATTTGTTTCCGAGTTCCAGCTGTCACGATCGCTCAAGTAGGGCGATTGCTGAATGGACTCGGGAATCAGGTTCTGATGTAGTCATCCATCATTCATTCCCTTCTGACAGACACAGGGAAAACTCAAACGATCCCGGGGTTTGTCCTCTGTTCTCGGCAAAGGGGATGAAATGCAAGCTAGCGAATGGAATGGAAATCAAATCCGGCAGCGATGAGATGGATGAATCCTGAGATGGATGAATCCTGCTTCCTCTGAGAACTTTGGGTTCTCGGGGAGCATTAGCATATCCTGCCAAGATTTCATAAAAAAATGTCTCTGTGTCAACTCAAGTACTGTAACGGGGGAGAAGCCCTCGGGCCGAATACCTTCCCATATAACTGCTTGTTGAGTGTTGTCCATCAGATTACTTATGATCTTATTTCTCCCTTGTTGAGAAACGTTCTCCTGCTTAGTGTCTCTTCACAACATGACGTCGCCCGTCTCCCCCATCGATGGGGTTTTACCAAATGACTCCTCTGCTCATGCACTTCTGGGACTCTGCCAAGAGCTGTTCACAGGGTGTACAGTACAGAGCCAGCGTAATGTTTATGAAGACATTAATATGAAGATGTGATTCAGTGATGTAAATAGGTTTTCAATGTAATGAGTTCCGGGATGCAGGGATGTTCTTTTAGAGTCCCAGGGACATTTTATGAGTCCCACTTCAACGACGTTAGGAGTCATATTTTGACATTACAAATTGCAGCATTTAACTCCCTTTTCATTTTATATCGTTTGGTTATATTCATGTAGAAAACAGAAGAATGTTTATTATCACTAAAGCTAGCAAAATAAACTAGAATAAAAAAACAGTACAGTAGTAGGCTACAGTAGTGCATCCCGTGGATGCAGAGGTCGTTGTTTTATTGCGTCCCTTAACTATAAACTGTGTTTTTGGATGCAAAATGCACCCTATTTTAATCTCTGTGATTAAAACTTATCTAAGGGCTGAGTGTTGCAGGATGCAACTGACTGAAACTGAGGACACGAGAGGATAATGTAATGACCGTTACAACATATCCTCTGCTACTATTGTAGTCAGAAACGGTATGCTTTTTCGCCAAATGTTCACCCCAGAAACGCCAGTTTGACCATTTCTGAAAGTATGAAATAAGACACAAAGGCCACCCCTTACCCCTTATCCCTAAACTTATTTGTGATTTTTTACTATTTTCAAAAACCTTTTAAAACAGTTCAAATAGCCGATTTACAAGCTCATAACGTGTCGACGTAGATTGGCTAGTTGAACTATTTTTAAATGTTTTTTAAAATAGTAAAAAATGGCAAATAAGTTTAGGGATAAGGGGTAAGGGTGGCGCAAGATAGGGCCCAAAGTGATTAAAACCAAGAAAATACAACACGTTTGTCATATCACGATATATAACAATATGCAAAATCCCAGATGATATCACAATATCGGAATCAATATTTTCCGCCCTAGACTAGACGATATTTTGTAATCACCATTACAACATTTCCTCTGTTACTATTGCTGTCAGTCCTACCAGACAGACAGACAATCAAAATGCAGTCCTGTTTCTCTTCTCCCCATAATTCATTAGTGTTCATTCTCTTATACGTGTCCTCTGAAGACATTTTTCACATTTTGTGGAACCAATTTCACGCTCAGGTTTCACAGTTGGTCGGTCTCTGCATTAGACAGAGGTCTGAATCACCAATGAGAGCATGTTTTGCATATGGACGCTTGAGGTGTGCATCAGTACCAGTATGGGGATAGTCATTTGTTTCACTGTGGGTGTGTGTATACTTTGTGCATGCCAGAGAGAGGTAAAGACAAAGGGAATATGACAGTGTGTATATGTGTTTCCTTGCATGCTTCTATGCGTGTGTGTGTGTCAGAGAGAGACCGAGATAGAGAGCGAATTGCTGTTGGTGTCAATGAGCATGTATGTGTACATAGCATGTAATTGCGTAACATGCACCCAATTTAACACCACAAACTTTAATGAATAATGCAGGCGACTGCAAGGAATCCTCTTTGAGATGCAGAGTTTAACATTGATTGCAACAACCTTCACATGGCCTTCATAAGGGACTTTGAAACTACAAAAAATTTGTGTAATATGGTAAAATAAATCTGAATAAATGCTTGGATAAGTACTGTAGGTGGTGAACTAACTATGTGCATATCGTTGCCACCGGTTAGAAACATTGTCTGTCCATATTTCATAATGTTTCATAAATGAACGCCCTAATATGTTGTACAAGAGTCACAGAAAACTAAATAGCAGATCTAACAAGCTCAGCAATTTTCTATACTTTTGAAAATGTTTGAAAGTTTTTTAAAGTGAAAGTTAAGTTGAATCTTTCTGTGGGTTTTATACATTAAACCAAATAAGAAGGGCTTGCTGATCTAAACGATAACTACAATGGATCAAGTGGAACATGTGGTTCTGTGTTTCCATTTCTTGAAAAGCAATGGTTTTGAACATGCAAGGTTTCTTCCCGACAGCGACGGTATGTTGCAAGCGCATTGCCATTTGCCTCTGTGTCGATTGTCCCCCTGTGAGATTCCTCTGAGCCTACAGAGAAAATGGGGATTCCATTCCACGTGCTTCACCAGTTTACATAACCTCTCCATGCACCGCCATGCATCCTCCTACACACTGATTCATACTCCCAATACGTCTTATTGTAACATCTTTTAACCACTTAAACCACTTCCCCTGTCGGGTTGAAACCTTGCAAATGTCCAAAACGTTTACTTTTTCATTGTTATTTAAAAAAGAAGTAGCGAAAATAGCAGATCTACAAGCTCACACGTGTGTGTCATCGCTACACGGTGTGAGCTCTTGCATGATGAAGAAGGGCATTCATTTACCGAAATAACATAAACAGTTGAAATATGGAGATACAATGTTTCTGCTTCCGCACACCCAGGAATCAAACCGGAGACTCGCCGTCAGCCATCAGAGCCCAAGTGGTACGCACCCCAACCAGTCGGCAATCAGCATTCGTTTACTTTAAACCATTCTTTCCCAACTCACTAGAAAAACAACCCTGGGTGAAAAGACGTCTGAGCAGCATATCAGATCACAACCGCAGTACCAACAATAATAATTATACTGTATATTAATATATCCACATTTTTATTTGGAATGTGATTAAGTCAATCTGACACGTGCCTTTTTTTACTCATACCACCAATCAATCATAGACCAAGGAGGTCCTCTAAAGTTACTTTCTCTCACCCTATTTTCTCATCTTTTATATCTTTCTGCTCCTTTTTTATTACTTGACCCGTGGCTCACACAGTTTGTCCTCTCCCATCTCTCACTGATGTCTCCAACAATTTGGGATTTTGGTCATGAGCAGCCATTCTTTCTATGGGTAGATATAGTAGTGTCAGAAGCCAGATAATTGTGTCTACCTGAATTGAAATGTTCCAGACATGCAGTAAGTTGAATTAATGTGGTAACCTGCTTACTATTCAAGACGAGTTCCGTTGTACTGTGTGTATATATTATATATATATATATATATATATATATATATATATATATGAGACAAAAAAGGGACTCCTGCACATCCAAAAAGACCCGTGGTAGGTGCAAGTCTAGTTAGCAGGCATAGACATCAAAAAGAGAAAAACCTTCCAAGGAAGGGACTGCACACTCCAGGGAACAGAGACGGACAACTTACTGCATCAACTTATTTATTAGCACAACGTGTTTCGCCGTGAGCTTCGTCAGGTGCTATATATGAGAGAGAGAGAGAGAGAGATGTATTGTTCCCGACTTGCTTGCATTGGTCCCGGGTTGGGGGCAGCAATTTCGATGAATTGAATATAAAAGGACCCCAATGAAATCAAGTCATAGGCTTTCTTGGGTTTAAATCCTCTTAGCAGACCTTGTATTGAACTGTATTTCCTGTGCTTTTTTTCTGCAAACTGCTAATAAAGTATTCAATAACTCAAAAATCTGGTATAAAGGGCCTACCCGGGCCCTCATTGAGCTCACATCGACACTTTGTGAGTTCGTAGATCAGCTATTTGAACTATTTTAAAATGTTTTTCAAAATAGTAAAAATAAAAAGCCTAAAAGGTTTGACACAAAGGGTAAGGCACAGTGGGGCCCATACTGCCTTGTTGGTGGTCATCATAAAAGTAACTTGCCAATATACTAGATCTTAATTTTGAGGGGCGCTAGCCCCTCCTATGCCCAGCTTTCCGGGTTTGTGTGAACACAAAAAACATTGTAATTGGCTGATCACCCCATAGCGATGATTTGATTGGCTGAGCAAACTAGCAAATTACATATTGAAGACAAAACTGAAGGCAGAAAAGTGAAAACGCTAAAAGTGATTGGCCGGAATGACTTTTGTGATGATTTTATTTGGCTGAGCACAGAATGTGATGTATGATGATTAAGAGCGCCCCTCACTTCACACTAGTGTGATTTTTCATTTAAAAAGAGATAAGTCATTATTATTATTATAATACAGTTTTATTTATACATTTTAAGGGACCCTAACTCTACACACTACAACGGAACTCGTCTTGAATAGTAAGCAGGTTACCACATTACTGTACACTGCTTATACATTGTAGAAATTATACATAATAAATAATTCAATGGACAACATTATCTTGTGGCTTCAATTTAACAGGCCCTATTGCCACTTGTCACAGCAATTGAGTTTCATTTCAGGGTCCAGAGGGATTGTTAATTCTTTGAACAAGCTTAGAAAGAAAAAAAAGGTACGGAAGAGAAATTTGATACGTGAGGTGTGTGTGGAAAGTGCCTTTTTTACAGTTCAGTGTCTGGAATTCATCAGAGCACAGCTCTAGAAATAATCATCTCTGGTTTCGTATATCCACATGGTGGGGAAGGGGGGAAAATACATCCACTTGCCATACTGCTCGTCCACCTGTATCAATACATACTTGGCACCAAGTCGAAACCCTTCATCTGGAAATGTATATTTTCAGGTAAAAAAACCCCCACAACCCTCGATGGTGCTTTAGCTCACCAAGAGTGACTCTGTGTTTTTAGTTTTGAATTACAGACTAACTATTATGCTGTCCTTGAAAGACTCTTAGTAGAGCTCGCCTTCATGTGTGCTATATAGCGCCCATGGCAAAGCAAGGGATTTCCCTGGAGCAGGCCTCACACTCTGAGCCTCGCACACTTTTGGTTATTCACTCACCATTGCCTCACAAGTGGAACAAAGTGGCCTCAAATATACCCTTGTCTAAGAATAACAAACCAATGTGAGATTCACCTCAAAAGAATCTCGCAGATAGCACAAAAATAAATGGCCACGCCTTGTGCTTTAACAACTGTTTATGACATTTAATATATGTATTTGATTTCACAGGAAGACCTACGGAGAACACGGAACCACAAGATGGCAGCGATAGAGACAAACTACAGCGTGCATATTATGACATCTGGACCTCCAAGGGCTTTAGTATTTCCCCACATGTGACACAAGTCTTCTGTAGAGGAGCCATTGATCTGCTTCCTGAGACCGACTCCCCGCTGAGTTTCCCATTCCATCTTCTACATGTCTACCCTGACCCCATGTCAGTATGCCAGTATCAGACTCTAAGTATGGGGGCTGTCTCCAAACGTACAGCAAGCATGGCCTCCGCTGTTCACCGGGGGCCGAGTACTACAGCCTTTCTGCAGCCCCGGAGGTTACGCGGCTCCCTGTGTGGTCACTGAATAATCTGAAGAACATAACACAGGTCAAAGTGGTCAGCTTTCTGTTGGGTTTGACACTGACCTTCCTAATCATGGCTTCCTACATCTTGACCTGGGACAGGAAGGGACTGCCGCTCCCGCCTTCACCCTTTCAGCTTAGGCCCGTGGTCGTCCCAACAAGTACTGTGGTGTCTGAACTCCCCTCCGAAAAGAATTATATAGACATTAGACTGCTGGCGAAGATCATTGATTCAAAACTTGAATATATGCCCAGGAAGGTGCCTGATGAGAGGGAGGTGACTGCATCAGACTCCCAAGTAAGTCTGTGGGAAATAGACAGTACGACTCCTGTTTGTCCTCTTAATAAATACTCATACATGAAATATATTCAGTGTTAAGTGTTTACATATATGCAAAGGTTCCATGACAAGTGGTCTGTTTCCTATCTTCCAACCTCACAGCTGTTCTCGGCGATACCTCGCCGGTTCCTGCCCAACGTCAAGAGCCCTTGTTGGCTCGAGGAATTCTCTGGGGAAGTGGACGTGGATCCGTACGGGCGGAACCGCTTCACACTTCGCTCCAAGAGCTTCAAGACCGTCTGTGACTATCTCAAAACCAACTTCCAGGGACACTTGTACCACAGAGAGGGTACACAGTATCGGCTGCGTTGCCTTCCCTACTTCTATATTATCGGCCAGCCCAAATGTGGCACAACCGACGTGTTTCACAGACTGCAGCTGCATCCGGAGGTCAAGTTCACCACGATGAAAGAGCCACACTGGTGGACCCGGAAACGGTTTGGTTAGCCTTTTTTTTTTCTTTGTTGACTCAGTTTATGTCAAAAATATTATCTGAGGAACTATTCTGTCATAATATTCTGTCAATGCTTTTTGGTTTACCATAAAAAAAAGAGCGGAAGAGAAGTGACAGAAAAATCCAGAAAAATGTGCAATCGGATCCAACCAATCAAAAATTCAGAACCAATTACGTTTATTCATCATGTGCATTTGCACATACTAATAAATAAAATACCCGACTTGTTATTTGTTGTTCATAGGCTGTAGGCTCCAAATAACATTGCTAGAGTACACAGGACAGCCGTTTACAAACACATCGTCGCAGAATAGTTTTATAAAATAAAGTTTATGGACATGATGGGCTCCATTTTCATCAGTGCTAAACCCCTTATCCCTAAACTTTTTGGCCTTTTTACTCTTTTCTTTTGTAGAGAAAAGTCCTACAAGGACAGGTGCGTCGGAGCCAGCAAACAAATGCGAATCATGAGAAAAAACTGTCTTCACTTATAGAGCAGCAGTTTATTTCAGTTGAGTGACAGATTCCTGATGAAGGTCGTTTAGACCGAAACGTTGTCACGCTGAAGTAAACGGCTGCTCTATAAGTGAAGACAGTGTGCTGACAATTTTGTGTTTTTCAAAATAGTAAAAAAAAAGTCAAAGAAGTTTAAGGATAAGGGGTTTAGCACCGACGAAAATAGGGCCCAATATCTTGGTATAGTAATAAAATCCAAGCAGAAATATTATATAATGAGCACTCCTGTATCGTGAAAATGAAGTCTTTATCTCTGTGGATATATTCCTAAGCCTGCAAGCGGTTAAGAATTTTGGTATGCTGCGTGGGTGGTGGAGAGGACCAAGACCTCTTGTACACTTAGTGCTGCTGTGAAATGTGAAGCTACAAATTTAGTGGTTTTCAGAGCCAGCGCTGTTGTCAGTTCCTTTGCCTACCGACACACATGGCGCCACTGATTGCAATTTCTACCATCTACAGTAGGCGGTAGACACGTAGACATGCTCAAAGTACCGCATAGAATTATTGTTCATGTTATTGCCAGGCAGCTACCCACACCCTCTTGGCCAAACATTTTGATTCAGGTTAAAAAACTAAAACTAAAACAGAGGCTCATCAATGTACAATTTGGAACTTTGAGTTTGTCTTTTTTTATGAGGTGAAATTGTGAATGATTGAAGCAGTAAGTAATCGAGAGGGTGATTTTGCTTTCCTTGTCTTTGTGATTTAGGGTATATCCGTTTTAAAGATGGCTTCCAGGAGCGTTTTCCTGTGGAAGATTACCTGGACTTATTTGACTTGGCGGCCTATCACATTGAGGAAGGCCTGGTAGGAAATTCATCTGGAGACCATAGCAAGCTCCAGCTCATCACAGGTAAACACACGTGAAGGACAGCCTTACTGACACAGCCGTTAATGGATGTCTCTGTTGATTTTATTTGGTATGCGCTGACAGGACCTTTGTGCAGCCAGAGAGAGGAGCCTGAACCGGATTGTATGTTTTTCCTTTAACTGTATTGTCAATCCACGCACAGTTCCTTAGTGGATTTCCAGCTAATTGGCACCAAGCTAAGCTGCACAGCAATGCAGATAGTCAATTTAGATGACTAAAGGAGGATTTTATTCGGTTTAAAAGTTTGTTAGTCTCATTCTTTGGCCTTGGAGTGTGTGTCGCCTACAATCAAAAACCTGTCACACCTACAATACTTTACATTGTTATTGGCAGCAGCACCTCAGTAGATCAGATATTTTAAACAAACTGATATTTCTCCCCTCCGCTTGAAGACATACTAAGGATCGGAAAGATGTGCTTGTCCTAGAAGAACATACAAATAATGTAATTAAATATTATTCATCTTAAGAACGGCATTGAAGATAGTCATGAAATTATTTAGCTCAAATAAAAAAAATGTGGTATAAACAAAGTAGACAAGCAATAATAGTCTTCGTCGATCTGCATCTGAGCTTTTTAACATTACTGCTGATTGTTACGTATGTGGCTCTATCCCATTTTAACTGTATATTTCCAAACTGACTGGTTGCTGCTACCCAAGGTATAACTCCACATTTGACAATTGATTGGTAGGTGAAGCTAGCGCATCCACTATGTGGGACAATCAAGCCTGGAGTTATCTCCATATTGAGGAGCAGGAAATAGAGCCATCTCTCTTGGCCCAGGACTTCATCCACGCAGTCCAGCCCAATGCCAAGATCATCGTCATCCTCAGAGATCCAGTGGAGAGGTACAGAAACAACTCTGAATCAACAAACTAGTAGTTCTGGCCGTACTCTGTATTCCTCTTAGGCTAAATGGAAAGTGTTCTAAATGGAAGTTCTGCTTTAAGCTGAATCTGTAGTGTAAAGACAAGCTCAGTTAAGTCAGTAAAAGGACCATACTGGTGTCAACATTATTGTCTATTCATAGCTTCAGACATACTACCAGTTATATCGTACATAATCATAGATCATTTCCCCGTTATCAGGACAGGTCTTAAGACCTCAGGTCGAAACATGTTGGCATTGTAACTAATAAAGCCTGTTCTCCTCTTTTACATTTCCAAGTGCGTAAATCATCGTCTTTTCATGTTTTGTATCCCGCTGGATCCAGGAGCACCACGGACACTTTTATATCACCCTTTTCTCCGTGAGCACTTCAGAAATCAATCAGAGCTGTAAAATTATATTTATTGTGTTGGATCTGCCTTGTAGTCAATGGATTTAACATCAGTTTGGTCCTTTAACCACTTAACCGTATCTAGGCATGCAAACTGGTTAGGGGTGAATAATGTGGGAAGGTTGTGTGAGCAGGGAACAGATGAACTTGCTAGGGGGTCTGGGGTATGTCCCCTTTCTCTTGGTAGAAGACGCGACTGGCTACACTGTACAGTATATGTCATGTTGGCATCCTAAACATTTTTGCAATGGGCCTGTTGTCACGGAAACTGTTGACAGCGTCACCCTGTGTAAAGTATGGCGAGCAGAGCATTAGAACAGATTTAGTAGATATAATAATAATACGCCTAATATATATCCTAAATATATCATACAGTAAGCATCCTATATTGTGAGTAGATATTCGGAATAAGAAGAAGGGGGTACCTAGCTAAAATACTGGGCTCAAGTTACTACTATTCTCAACTCCCTCCCCCTAACGCCTAAAGGCAAGATACAGATCCTCATAAGACCTCCTCAAATGGAGCCTCTTACACAGCCCACTGACAGCTCCCTGCTAATACAGGAAATAGTCGTTACAGTGCCAGTAATGCATGGCTGTGCTTGTTTGCATAATAAATGTCTTTGTGGTAGAGAAATACACGTTGCATGGCCTTTTAAGGTATTTGCTCGAAAACGTCACACATCTGCTTTTTCTTTGATACTAGACATGCATTATTCTTTCACTTTGAGATGAATCATCATGGATGCATCACTCTTTCACTTTGCGTAAGCACACACAGATCCTTTACTTTAAGTGGGCATGCATTTTTCACTTAGATTAGATTGGAATACATCACCATTTTGCTTTGAGACACCCCCCCCCCCCCCCCCCCCCAAAAAAAAGCTATATTTCTGATTCAAAACAGAAACAAACCAAAAATAGCCAATCTACAAACTCACGTGATGCTTTTTGAGCTTCTTCCATTTTCAAATTGTTTAGTTTTTACATTTTTATCAGATCTGCTCTTTTAAAAATGTCCCCCCTTGCACCAGGGTTAAAGTGGTTACTAGATAATGTATCTCTTATAATGTGTTAACTCATAAACGTATAAAAAACCCTTAGTGATCCTGTAATCTCCCACCCATCATTATAACACTTTATAACTCTGTGCTCACAGGCTGTATTCTGACTACCTGTACTTTAAGATGACCAACAAGTCAGTGGAGGACTTCCACCTGAAAGTAATTGAGTCTATACGCTTATTTCAGTCCTGTGTGTCTAAGAGCTCCCTACACTTCTGTGTCTACAACACCACGCTCTCCAACTCCATGCCGGTCAGTTCAAGCTCAAGTATATTCTTTTCTTTCTTTTCTCCTTTATAATAGGCTCAGGCTAAATATATATATATATTTTTTTTTTAATCTTTTTCTAAAACACTGAAAGGTCATTCCATCAATGCTTTTTTTGTTTTGTTTTAAAACAAACACGACAAGAAACACAACAGCTGAGTATGGCAGGAGGCATTAACCATATCTCCCAGTAAACTATGCAGAATCTGACATATAAATATACATTTATATATGTAATATACGAATTTGCTTAACAATATGGATGCAAACAAACAAAATACTTGTGAAATTAAACCACATGGCCCTTTAAGATATCAAAAAGGGCTGAAAGGAGAAGAGTAAAATATATATATATTTTGTAGATGAGTTTGAATGAATGCTATAGCGAGACAATATGGCTACAGTTTTAGAAATATTGCCCTGATGACCAACAGTGTACACTGCTGTCCAGTACCTTAAGCAGCACTAAGCTTTGGTGAGACACCCTCCTGAGACAGTACACACACACACACACACACACACACACACACACACACACACACACACACACACACACACACACACATGACACACACACACACAATATGGATGATAATGATTTATAGATAAGCCGTAAGAACTTTCACAGATTAAGTTGTCAATACCGAACCTAGCAAGTTCACACCTTTGGGGCGTGACGTGCATGAGATAGATGTTCTTGCCATGTCCTAAAAATCTGACTTCTCACCCATGTCTCAGAACTGCTGAGGAAAGGACAGTTTCCTTCTGCTGCTTTGCATTATTAAAAGTGTTGGGCATTTGCTAGTGCTGACTGAGTGCTAGATGCTATTTTGTGCCTTTTGGCTTGGCGCCCATCAAACTCTGAAAACTGAGTTGAGCACATGCACCAGTTCCCGTGTTTCTTCTTAAAACCAGACTTGTCAGGAGGCGAGAATACGGCAGCAGAGATATATATATGCGAGAATTGACGTAGGCATAAAAAGGGCACTTTCTCCATGAAGGCAGAACACTGGTTGGCCTGCCTGCAGGGCCCATTTCTGGCAGATCCCCAGCATCAGTGAACGCTTCCTGTGTCAGTTTATGCACTTATCTCAATCTCTCTCAAAGCTGTGCGAAGCAACCCAGCTCAGACTCTGTGTGAGCATCTCCTGCCGCTGATGAAAGGCCCTGTGGCGTTCCTTGTCTCATCCCAAAGGAACGCCTGTCCCCTTACTGTACTGTATGTGTCAGTTGGTGTAAGTCCCACATGAACAGTGATATGAACCAGGCCCAGGAAGCCGTTCCAATGTTCTGGGTGACTGGCCAGTCTTTTACTGCAGTGACTTTGGCTGCTTCTGTCCACCACTCACTGCGTGAGTGATTCTTGCAGTTTCTTGCATTATGCAAGAAATTGACAAAGCCTAGTTAATATCAGTGTACTACTTTGAGAAGTGGGCTGGGGTGTTTATTCAAATGACAATCAACTTGAAAACAATTTGCCATAGTCTTTCACATTCACCAGGAAGGTACCCTTGTATTATAGCACCCTCTATAGGCAACACAACATTAGTGCAGACAGAAAATGCTGTTCTCTCTAGGAGTCTATATGACATTGAATTGACAATTTAAGTACTGTTAAGACCTGCATCGAAAGTAATCAACAAACTAACTGGTCAAACAATAGCCAAATTGTCAAATAATATAAGAAAGAGCTTGTAGATCTTCTATTTTCACAATATTTATCTGTGGAGCGGGGCCAAACAAAATAGAATGCCTCAACACTTTACTACATTGTAAAGTGCTTATCAGGGGGACAATTTGACACCAATGAACCATTTGACATGATGTTGAAGCCAGTTTTGAATTGCCTCCACAGGTAAGACTGAGCCTGGGTATGTACATTGTCTTCCTACTGGACTGGCTGGCAGTCTTCCAGAGGGAGCAGATTCTAGTTCTTCGTCTTGAGGACTATGCAACCAACCATAGACTGACAATGAAAACAGTCTTTGACTTCCTGGGAGTTGGTATGTTCACATCATATACTGTATAATCAGTGAGCGCAAAATGTCCACGGCACATTCAAATTAGCGTTTTATGTGAACCACACCGAATCACACTCGAAGTAGTGCTTTGAGTAAAACCAAGTGGATAACGGCTTGAAATAGTACATCTTAATTTATAATATGAAGTATCCATTTCATGTCAGTGTCTAATATGAAGTATCCATTTCATGTCAGTGTCTTCTTTCTCCTCTCCCCTGGTTGGCAGGGCACGCGGAGGCAGCGTTGACCAAGAGACCCATTTCAAACACTCGGCGGGCGGCAGACCGGAGCCTGGGTCCCATGCTCCCCGCCACCAGAGACCTGCTCAGGGACTTCCACCAGCCCTTCAACCTCAAACTGGCCAGCGTGCTAGGCAACAGAGACTTCCTCTGGACCGACACCTGAACGGATGTGTAGCGGTCTATAGCGGATGTATTATACAATGTATTGAGATGGATTACGGTGGGCGAAATGTCTTATCGACAGCTGGGGCAGCTGCAAGAGCTGAAGAAGTGGAACCGGTCTGAATAAAGAATAAGCTAGATGGAGAAGTCGTAGATCAACGGGGGACCAACATCGTTCAGACTATGGCGTCTTGCAAAGTTTAATAAATTCTGAGAGAGTGCAAATGGAACCGTGCACGGGTCCATTTGGTTCCATTTGCATTCGCTCGAAGTTTAAAGAATACCGAGTCTGGGGGATTTTTGTTTCGTGATATTTATTTGCCTTTAAAAGAACAAGAGCGACTCAAATGAATGTTAGTCTGAATTACTGGTGGGGAATGCCTGTATCTCCTCATACACGCATGTTTACCATGAGATAAAGAAAACACACTCGAACATCTGACAAGCTGATGGATGGACAGAAAGGAGAAGAGAATCACTCACTGCCAACTCATGCTACAAGTCACAAAGAAAGTACCGGAAATTCAACTAATGGAAAAAAGTATAGCTATGTGGCTGCCGACATGCGCTGGGTACGCTTGGTGGTACAGCCAAATTTATAAAGGCTTTTAAACCACTTAAAACCAATATATTTTGCTGACCGGGGTCCCCCAGGCGTCTATACTTTCCCCAATACCTGCTTAGTGGCTTTGTGGTTAGTGTGCCCACTGCCCACTATAGGACGAACTCACGGTTCAGTCGGGTTTGGGTCATTGATGCGTGGGTCGACATGCCCACACGAAGCTTACCCGAAACCGTTCCGACCCGCACCGCAGATTGTGGGCCCACGCATCACCCTGAGATTGGGAGGACGGGTGTTCAAACCCCAGCTGGGTCATTCATGATGTGATGAGTCATGAACACTATAAAAAAAGCCTCCCTGCTTGGCACTCAGCATCAAGTCCCTGTGTCCATACTGTGTCCAGGGGGTGTACTTGTACATCATGTCGAGGGGGTGTGCTTGCTTGTACATCAAGCTGCCTCACGGTAAGGAAACATCAGATAGATTCCTGTGCTATGGGCCACATGGCTCAAGAACGTTGGTTCCCAAGGCTGTTTATTTACTTAATACTTTCCCCTCTACACGTAATATCTTTGCTGAAAAATAGACGACATACAAGCTCGCAATTGTGCTGCACCGTGTTCATGTTGTGAGCTTAGATGGCGCATTTATTTGCCAAAGTATCGCCTATTATGACATGCCCAGAATAGAAATGCTAGGGTTCATGTGGTTACATTTTAAACTTGGGAGATTGAGTACCTGATTGAGTGTTTTTATACATTTTTGGTAGTTTAATAACTCATCTCTTTCTCACATGGATACAAACTCCATCTTTCAATGAGCACCTCTCCTTTTAAAAGGATTTTTAGCCAAGGCAGCGTTCATTACAATTGTACATATTACAAGTCATTGGCTTTGGCTTTTTGTATTGTATTGTTCAGCTTTTCCACTACTGCAGAATGAATGCACTGTTTGACGACCACAAGTCAAATAAATAATGATTTGACACAAATCAAGATGTACAGTAGTATATTGTATAATGTATATTGTGATGTTGTCAAGTTAATTTAATACCAGGTAAGTTCAATGTGCTTCACTTGAAAAACAAACACAAAAACAATAAAGGAGTACGGCCACCACCCGCATCCACCTGCACATAAACAGCATTTGTAAAACCCTACCCATCCACAAATTCTATATTCTCTGTGGTCATTCTTGGATCATCCACAAGAGGGCAGCTTAACCAAAGAACATGAACGACTCGTACATAATATGTCAAATACACTCAGAGTACAGACCCATAAGGGTTGATTGGTACACTCAAGAGTTTCAAACCTGCAAGGCTGGGTCCATTTGTTCACTCAGAGAGGCTATGTGGAGGTACAACAGGGGATGTGTGAAACAAAGTGGGAAGTAGAATAATTTATTTTATATTTGAGGGGTGCTAGCCCCTCCTATGCCCAGCTTTGTGTACCACATTTGAGATGATTTGATTGGCTGAGCATGGAATGTGATGTATGATGAATCGATGATGTATGACGATAAGAGCGCTCCTCACTGGTGATTTTTGAGGGGTGTTAGACTAGCCCCTCCTAAGGCCAGCTTTGTGTGTGCGTGTGTAATAGCGATGATTTAATTGGCTGAGGGCATAGATGAAGATAATGAGGTGAGAAAGTGAGGATGCCAAAAGTGATGGAATGTGAGGATGTATGATGATGTATGACAATAAGAGCACCCCTCACTTCACACGAGTGTGATTTTTTGTGATATCACAAGAATGAAAGAATCCTGTAAGCTCGCATTCATTGTAGTCTTAAATAGCCCACATGTAAGTTTGGTATAGAATTTATCATCCTCTGTGGCACTCATTTACATCTGATATATTGAGTACTACGACAGCACACTCTTTATTAGCCACCCTAATAATAATAGAATTGTCAGACGCAAATCTGGCAGCGCTTGTTTTATCAAGGTTGCCAATGCAATGCCATTGTAGTACTGCCAATGTTTAGTGATCACAACAACCGTATAATGGTCATGCTTATTCATTGAACCCAAGTGTCAGCAGCATGGAGCAAGAATATGCACTGTTACTGCACTCTGCACAACAATCTGTCAGTCTCTGCCACTGAGGGCATATTCACACTATGGTACCGGGCGCACACATGGGACCACTTGGCAGATGTTGTGGTAGTGTGAATGCATCAGGTCAGTATCACTGACCTCAGGTCAGTGATATCAGGTCAGTAACACTGGCCTGATGAAGATCTGTTGATCAAAACGTTGTCTTTAATTAACTACAATAATAAAGTAATTTATTTGCCTATAAGAATGGAGTGCGGTACCTCTACTATCATCAAACATCATCTCATTCTGGTCAATCACAATTTGCGTCCTCACTTTTGTCTTCAATGTTTGTGTTACACAACACTCAAAACTGGCCATTCATTGTCAATGGCCGCTGCTGGAGAATACACTCTCTGATTGTGGGAAACTCTCCCCATTTCTTATTTGTAGTGTTATATTCTTCAAAAGGGGGGTCAGACTCATAATTAATTCATAGCATTACATGAATGAATTACTGGACTTAATTACTCCGGCAACGGCACAATAATTACTGTCACTTTGAGAAAAGTGTGACACTCAAAGTGTGCCATACTGATCGGTAGACTATAGTGCGCTACTGTTTCCCAAATGTCAGGACAGGTGCCAAATGTGTCTATTGGTCTGTTGGCCACAGATTGTTAAACTGGGTCACGAAAACAATTCTATTTGTGAACTATGGTTTGATTACAGCACCTGCATTACTAACTGGCTACATAAACATTGGCAGGGTCTCAGAGTCTGAGGAGCATCACAACTGCAGTGACAATTGGTTAAAAGAGAGGTTACCATGGATGGCTCGCTTCTTGTGATATTGATGGTAATCCTCCAGGACTGGACAGGCGGAGGAGAGAGATAAGGTGTCTTTCGACTTTCTCTCGTTAGGGCTTATGTGATATGTGAAGACGTGCGTGTGTGTGTGTGTGTGTGTGTGTGTGTGTGTGTGTGTGCTCTTGTGAGTGTACGCACGTGCGTGACTGCGTGCACGCTTTCATGTACAGTAGGCCTATGCGGTCATGTAGTAAGCATGGAGATAAAAAATATATACATTTTGTGCCATGTGTGTATGTGTCCAGTATGATGTGCTTGTGGGCTAAGATGACGTTATGTATGGTCATCATGCGAAAACATGAGCTATTTATAGACAAATCCATGGAGCGGTGCCGTGTTACAGGCAATCAATGCTGAGGTGTCAAGCTGCCCTTAATGTGACACCTCAATTATGGCTGCGGCCAGGCACCCCTCCGTGGATTAGACTAATAGAGCTATAATTTCCACTAATTGAATGCTTCAAACAGAAAACAGCGCTAAAACAGCAAGGAAAAGCTGTCTCAGAATCCATGAATCCAACCTTATTGAGGAGCCATGCAACAGCAGGTTCTAAAACCCTCAGAAATGTTCCTTGACCAAACCTTTCTTCTTCCATATCTCAAAGTTTCCTGGCCCTACTACTCAGTGGTTTTTCAATTTAAAAATAGTCTCTTTCACGAACCACCACCAAACACTCTTTTTACCTAAAAATGGAACCCCCGGCTGCCTCACTTCCTGTACTTTTATAGCTGTTCCTGGTACCTCACTTCCTGAACCTAAGTATGCGTTTCCCCCACAGATCCCCCTATGATCAAACCTTGTCAACAGCTTACTTTGCTCCTTGATCTGGATTCTCTGTGGTATTCAGGGCAGAGGTGCTGTCTACCATCTATATTAAAAATATTAAATCGGACAAAGTTCTCTAACCACTTGAACACGTCCCCAGCATGCCTATCATGGGGGAAACATTCGCCAAAAATAGCAGATCTACAAGTTTGTGACGCGTTGCAAGCTCATAGATTGGCTATTTCAGGTACTTTAGGGACAAATACAATATCGAAATATAGAGATACATTTCTACCTGCCGGCCACGATCTGATGAAGTCACTGAGACATTCACATGCATGGGGGAGGGGAGCATTTCCCACAAGGCCTATTAGGTCCATTGTCCTCATCTAGCAGTAGCAACAACAATCATCGTCATAGGAAGGCAACCTGCATCGCTTATTCGCTTCCCACTTTCGGGTTCAAATGCAGACAGAATGATTCAAGTCTGTCTCTGTTCCGCTAGGCCTGAGCAAACTATGAGTTCACTTCCAGCCAGACGACAGTCATCCAGCAATATAGATTAATAGCACAATAGGCAGAGCAATGCTGGCGCAGTGTCCATTGCCTCGTGCAAAATGCAGGGAAGCTATTCTTTTCCATTAGTGTTAGTGTTAGATAAAAATACATGCAATTAATATACTGCAGGAACCCAGTACCAGCCTACACATAAAGGCCAGGGCAATTATGGTTGTTCATCAGGGTAGTGCAAACTAGCTCAGTGCCATGATTTGTTTGTTTGAACACAACATTCCAAGTTGAAAAACTGTGGATATTTAGCTGGACTGGATATGTATTCCAGGTAGTAAAGATGTATTTGTTGATAGATTGTATATTTACTCTTCATATATTTACATCCCACTAAAACCACGTCTCCATGCATAGTACAACAGTATTGTTGTACTCCACTAGTATATACTCCACTAGTATTACCCTAGGTACTAGGGGGACCCCACAGGGGGGTCCCCAAATTATTTTGAGGGGGTCCTCAGATGATTAGCAACATTGTTTTCTCACTCAAACAAACCAACAGTATAAGTGTGCACATTTCTAAAGTGAAAATCAAATTACTTTTAATACATTTTTAATACAAAATTGACCAAATATTCCATAAGAAAGAGGCAAACATTGTGAAAATCTAAAAGCTCTCAATGCATCGCATTGAAGTTTGAAGCTTGAAGTTCGGCTATTTTCACAATATTTCTCTGTGGAACCGAGTCAAACTACATGTAAGGCCTAGTGCCTGTCAGGTCCCCAGTTCAAATAGGATCATTTTTTGGGGTCACGGCCTGAAGAGCTTGGGAAGCCTTATTGTAAAAAAATGTGTTAACAAAGAGGGATTCAATTAAACTTGGTAGGATGCACATTTTATCTTTTCTCTGGAGGATAAACACATGATTGGAGAAAGGACATCACATTTGGATCAACCTGTAGTTAAAAATGTGATTTGTGTTGTGTTCATGCGTGAATCCCAGCTGTCAGATACCACCCATTTTATAAAACATGATCAAACAGTATAGTGCTTTCCCTGAACTGCGTCGACCTGACTGACTGCCAAACATGCAGATTTGTTTGGTGCTGTTGTCAAAGTCATACTGCTCACTTTGATTAAGAATAGTCTTCAAACGCACACACTGCACATATACAGTGTGTTACTAAACTTTGGGGGGCCGGGAAACCATGGCAACTCCTGTTATAGACCCTAGTTTGTTCCCAAGAGAAGAGTATACTTGCTCATGCAGATTGGGTCTGCCAGAAGCAACACTATTTCTGTCGGGTGGAAACCTCATATATCCAAAACTCCTCATTTTCAGGATTTAAATATTTAAAAACAAATAGCCAAAGCAGCAGATCTACAAGCTGAAAACGTGCCGCTTTGCACCTTGTTTCGAGCTTGTGGATCTGCTACTTTTTATGCTTTTGTGTGATGCTGTAGTATGATCAAAAAGTTAGAATATGTTGACAAGAGATCGAGCCGACAACAGCGTTATCTGAGTCATCATTATCGTTATTCGAGCCAGACTGTTGATTGGGCTCCAAGTGTGAACCAGATATATTTGTTTTCTTCTCAAAACAACATAAAAATCAATAGTAGCCGTTCAATATTCATTCTCTTGACTCATGCCAGGGAGACGTCTCTCTGCTTTATTTTGCCTACTGCCTATTTTATTGTAGAACTAGCTTGTGGTTAGAGTGTCCACCCTGAGACTGGGAGGTCGGGGTTAAATCCCCGGCCGGGTTATACCAAAGAAAAAAGGGACCCAGTGCCTCCCTGCTTGGCACTCAGCATCAAGGGTTGGATTGGGGGTGAGTCCCTGCAACATACTAGCGTCATGTCCAGAGGGTGTACTTGTACATCAAGCTGCCTCACGCTACAGAAACAGGAGATAGGCTCCTGCCCTATGGGCCTCATGGCTCTGCAAGGCTACTTACTTTACTATTTTATAGTGAGTGGCAACGTTGACGTCAGCAAGGGGGGGCGTGGATCGCGACTTGATACCGTGTCCATGTCTAGAGAGATGCTCTTTAGACTAGGCTACAGATAGAGTGAAAGCACATAACGTCAAGGCGCAGCACAAACCTGCTCGGGGCAAGTTATGACTTCCTTCAGAGCAGTGCCACCATGTTGTCAGAGGTGGATGCTCCGATGGGATGTTATAGGATAGTGGTTCTCAACCTTTTTTCAATATAGGTGAAAACTTCAGTTTTTCTTGGCGTTCAGCCGAAGGCCAACCTTGGCACACTCTGACTGTGGCACACTCTGTTCAGGAACTCCTGAGCTTGTTCCATGCGGTCGGAAGAGCAGGCTGATCTCGTCTGCGTAGGTCCTGTTACTATAGTAACTATACAAATACTGTACAAATATAGGGATTCCTACAATGTCTTGGTTGTGAGGGAAAAAGGGGAATAATGGAAAAGAAAAAGGTAAGACCACATGAGACTAGCATTCCACAGAAAACACCCTCTTGACAGAGATTCCAGGCATAGGTGACAGCAAGTCAGCAACACATCCACTTGGCAGATGTGTCTCGGATATGAAACGCAAACGCGCGCACGCACGCACACACACACACACACACACACAGTCCCCTATTGCTACAGTACATTACCCTGCGCTGGTGCCCACAGTTGTACCAAGCCTGCCTCCGTCTCATGCTGGAAGGGAGTAAAATGACCCTTTCACCATTACTCCATCACACTGTGCCATACAGTTCATAACCATCTATCTGCATACTCTTCTTCTGACTTGTTTCTTCTCTGTTTTTTTTTTCCGTCTCTCTCTCTGTCCCCTGTCTTTCCTGTAAACAACAAATATAACGGAGCTTGCGCAAAACGAATGTCACCTACTTCTTTATACACCTGTAAATCTGTGGTGTGACAATATATTTTTTAATTGATTCAATGGACTACTTTCTTACATTTATTTCCTAAATGCCAGTACTGTAGTCAGGCTCATTAATTATCAGAGGAAGCCGGGCTGCTGCGCTCAGCGTTGCACGTTCTGACAGCCCAGCATGGCGAGATGCTCAACATGTAGTTTGTCCACAGGCATTTGGGACACGCCTACAGATGCCATCAATCATATAGCTTTGCATAAGACCATTTTCCTATATTTCAAGAGAACCAAAGAGAGTTTGATGCCAGGGAACCGTTTCTTCCGAACAGACTAGTTCACCCCCACAAAGAACACCCTTTCATCATCTACTCATGGACACATCCACATCCCCGTGCCAATTGCCACCACTATATCGAGCATTTGCACTTGAGAATAATCATCCTTTTCTTCTTGTGAGCTTGCCGGTCCATTTGACCTTTGTGAAAGAGGCCTAACTGGGGTTCTCTACAAAGGGACTCCAATGACTATACAAGCCTCCATGCTCTGTTGAAGTATCACCTGATGGATTTCCCCCTAAGCCACATCTTCTAAGGTGGCTGAAATAATGATTGTGTGGATCAGGTTTATTCCGTGCCTTAGTAACAATCCCCCTCATTGGATTCTGTCTGCCTGTATCTCACCTTTGTCCCCTTTTTCAGACAAGCGGCTTAAAGGAGAATACCACCCAATTAACATTTAACAATGTCGTTTATATATCTTAGGGATGATATTTAGATGCTTTTGTGCATCACCTTTATCCATCCACATGATGTTGTCATTGCCCTAAACAAACATTAAAGTCCATAGACTTGGCTGGAAAACGATTTACATCATAAGTGCTCTAAAAAAACATTACAAATCCCATCGGCTGCCATACAGTACGTAGTCTTCAAAAGGCATGTATTGGAGGGGCTAGCACCCCTAAAAAAGGATATGTCAAGCCACGCTGTTTCATGTAGTAAAATCCACATTCTATACGGCAGGCTGCCCAGAGGGAAGTCCAAAGACTACTTCTGCCATCCATCACATGACACCCCTACAAATGTACTCTCCAGCAAGTAACCTCTTCTTATTTCCACACATCAGCCCTAAAGTATAATTACATAGTTTAATGGGAAGTGGGTCGTATTCTCCTTTAACAGCTAGGTGTCCATATATGGTCAATGATGTATGCTCTCCTCCTCATTCGCATGATGTCGCCATATTCTTATGCAACACCTCAATATGCCTGTCCAGACATGCCCCTCTTTGATCTCAATAATTGTGTGATGGGATTTTGAGCAAGTATAAGTCTTCCTGCTGTACTCATGTGGTTATATCGCCTGCAGCCTTCACTGCATTAGCTGAAAATGAAATGAGTGAAATTGCCCAGAGACCCTTCACAGATACAGACACTGCAGACGAGGGTGTGAGGGTGACGTGTGATGATGCAACGACATGCAAACAGTTTGCGTCCAGCCAAGGTTACTGGAAAGATCCATACATTCAGTACTTTGTGAGGTCTGTGGGGGAACGGAAGGCTCCTGAAATCAATAGAGGGTATTATGCCCGCGTGCAAGGAGTCAACCACCTCATCGATGCATTCATCAGAAAGACGGAGTGTAACTGTCAGATTATCAACCTGGGCGCTGGTCTAGACACCGCATTCTGGAGGTTAAAGGATGACGGCCTTCTACCTAAAAAGTATTTTGAAGTCGACTTCCCTGTGGTGGTGGCCCGGAAGATTCACAATATCAGGACAAAAACATCTCTATCAAAACCTCTCATCGAAACCAACTCCACAGACCCCTTACTATTAGACAGCCATAGCCTCGACTCGGAGCGATTCTGCATCATCGGAGCAGACCTTAGAGACGTCTCGGGCCTAGATGAGAAGCTCAAGAAATTCCAGATGGACCCTGAGCTGCCGACGCTGCTGGTGTCAGAGTGTGTGCTGGTCTACATGACCCCCGACCAGTCCTCCAACCTAGTGCACTGGGCCGCAGACACCTTCCACACTGCCATGTTTATCAGCTATGAGCAGGTGAACATGACGGACCGTTTTGGCCACGTGATGATAGAGAACCTTCAGCGGCGACAGTGTCACCTGGCGGGACTAGAGGCCTGCCGGTCTCTGGAATCCCAGAAAGAGCGATTCCTAAAGGCCGCTTGGGAGCGTGCAGATGCTCTGGACATGATGACTGTTTACAGTGTTCTTCCACAGGGGGACGTGACCAGAATTGAACAGCTGGAGTTCCTGGACGAGAAGGAACTTTTACACCAACTCCTTCGGCACTACAGCATCTGCTGGGCCACCAAGGACAAGCTCAAACTGGGTCTGTCACAAGTGGTGTTTTGAGTGTGAAATGACTAGCGCATGTCATTGGTGTGTCACAATCAAGGAAGAGGAAAGAAAGGCATATGGAATTGAATTGGAAGAAGCTGCCTTCGTCGAGCCTGTCCTGCCTGGTAGCAGTAAACGTATATACAGTATGGATTCTCTAAGCATCAGCAGGGATTTACATGACAAGTGTGACACGGGGTGGGATTGGGGAGCGGTGTAGACCTGCTCTTTCTTTTCTTTACCGTGCTTATACATACTGAAATATGAGCGCTCGCGTGGCGCAGCAGTGGTGAAGTATCTGTCCACCACCGCAGAGGTTGTGGGTTTGAAGCCACCCCGGTGCATCCGGCTTTGTGTATAGAAGAATCCATGAAGCATGGCGCCTAACCCTAACCCTCCGTGGATTCATCTACGAACGCCATTGGCCTGTGTTCGGGGGAGGGAAGCCACGCGGGGAGGGAATCTCTGCATATATTCCTACTGGGGAGGCACCTGTTGGGAGCAGTGTTGCCAGATTTTGCTAGAGGAATAAGCAACCAGGTCAATAAAAACAAGCCCTAAAGAAGCGCCTATAGGCCACATGAGCTGTACTGTATACGTCTACAAGCTCACAACTGCAACCCGCAACTACCATTATTTGCAAGCAACTTTACAGAAAAACAAGCCCAAAGTGGCTTATAATAAGCAGACTTGGCAACACAGGTTGGGAGGGAGGAGTAGAACAACAACAGACTTCCTCCCGTGGGGGCTCCTCACTGGCATGTGAGTCAGTAGAATACAACAGTAGTTGTATTCTATACAACATAGTTGTATTCTACTGACTCACATGTGGGAAGGAATTCATTGGCATAATGGCTAAAGTTGGGAGAACTAAAAACTAAAAATCACACCCGTGTGAAGTGAGGGGCGCTCTTATCATCTTACAACATCAATTACAACGTAATGTTTGTTTAAGCAACGGTTGCTAATGTTTGTTTTTGTCCTCAAAACAACGTCTATGGCGTTTTCTTAAACAAGCATCGTTGAAAGACAAACATTAAAGCTGTATATGAGGGGCTAGCGCCCCTCAAAAATCAAACCTGTGTGAAGTGAAGGGCGCTCTTATCATCATACATCATCATACAGTATATTACATTCCGTGCTCAACCAATCAAATCATCACAAATGTCATACCGGCGAATCACTTTTGGCGTCTTCACTTTTCTGTCCTTCAATATGTACTTTGCTCAGCCAATCAAATCATCGCTATGATGTGATCAGTCAATCACAAGCCAATGTCACTATAGATTATGTGTCTTTCCCATTCTAATTCTTAAAGTGTTGTGTGTGCACAGGTGGCGCTATTTTTAAGGGGCTCTAGCCCCTTCTATAAACAGCTTTTGTCCCGTCACGTCTCAAGATTGACCACGGTAAGAGAATTCCGGTCAAATGTCGGCTAAATTTTGTCCCCGCCCGTCTCAAGTTTTGCCATTAGCGATGAACGGAGAAATTATGTTATGACGTAAATTAAACATCAAAACATTCAACGCCATTGACATTGAAGGGAAAATGTACGTCATATATGTAGACGAGCAAATCAGCTAACCAATCACAGGCAACAGGCATTCTGATTGGCCAGAATTAACCAATCACAGGCAACAGCCATTCTGATTGGCTAGTATAGGATGATCCATGATGATATTATATCTAATTTATCATCAGATGATAAATTAGATATAATAGGCAAGAGTGAGAAAATTTGGCCTTTTTTATGTCGATTTGGAATTTTTTAAACATAGATTTAGAGGAATACAGACATCCCACCCTAGATTGAGGTTTGGGCCTTAGTTTGTGGTGCGTGACTTGGCAGCTCTTAAAAGTCCCAGAGTAGAAATCCCCATGCATGTATATTGGATAATTCAGCTGCCCTACAGCTGTTACCCAAACACTTTCCTGAAACATTCATTTCCACAAAATGTTTGTTTTGAACTGATGCTGCACTGTCGTGGTGTTTATGTAATGTCGTGACGCAAGCCTCTTTATTTCAGACCACCATTTGCATCTAGTAGTGAATACCATACTGTATCTGCTGAGCTTGCTGATAATGAATAGCCCACACAGTAGAATTGTGTTAAAAGCATACTTTTATCCATGTGTAACTCAGTCCTGAGTGTTACATTGACATTTTTACAGTGTAAGCATGCCATTGCAGAGCATCTTTTGGGACCAAAGTGGCCTTGATAGTGTTTTCATTTGTGGGGATGCCGCTGACCTAACTTTAGATGTTAGGACTTTTTTGAGGTTTGAGTTGTATACTGTATACCTTGCCATGATGAAACTCCAAAGATCAAGAAATCAAAAATCACACCTGGGTGAAGTGAGGGGCGCTCTTATTGTTATACATCATCTCATGAACAACTGAATTCATGTGATTGGTTAGCCGATTTGCTTGTCTACATATCACGTATATTTTACCTTCATTGTCAATGGCATTTAATGCTTGTGTTAATTGCCACAAATGTACGTCATATTTGGCGGACATTTGACATAATTGCTCCTTTCATTGTAAATGGCAAATATTAAGACGTGTGGGGACAAAATTTACGTCATATTTACATATTACATTCTGGCTGTATTCTATAAGCTTCAGATCACACACATTGATTGATTGATCTTGATTAAGGGGTGATAACATTTGAAGCGGGTGCTGCTGTTGGACTTTAAAAGCATTCCACCTAGAATCTGGCATGGCCCATGCCAAATGGGCAATGCCACACATGGGTATGAGTTCTGTACCAGTCTTGATTGACTATTGCCATTGTCTGGCAAATACATACAATATCCTTCCATGCTTATATACTGTATACAGTAACATATAGTGTCTTATATTTGTTATGTATTTTGTGTTACTTTTATGCCATGTTGATGAATTTAATACATAGGACCACAATGGAAACATGTACCCAGGACTTTGTGCTGTCCAATGTCTGACTGTCTGTACCCAATTGTGCCGTTTACATTTCTGACTAATAGGAGTATTCAATCAGTCAGTCAATCAATCAATCCATCCATCCAGAGGGGGGTGGCAGTAAAGATGGTTTGATTACATTCTTTCAATAAAAGAATGTAATGTGTGATCTATGTGCTATGTGAAAGCATGAGTCTCTTCTTAATGCCCCAAATTAGTAGGGGTCATATGCTCCAGGCAGCATGAAGTTTCATGGAAATCACATTTTGACTGCTTGGATCAACAGACAAGTTGTCTCAGTCTCGTATACTTCAAAATTGTATCTGCGTGGGTTTGAATCTTTTGAACCGCGTTATTATTTATAGGTTTTTGGAAATGCAACGTGCATATCTCAACAGTCAAATTTGCATGCACAACTCTTTTTTTCACACACACACTTCTTCTGGCAGTCCATCAATGTTAAAGATGACGTGGCTTCCTTTAGTGCTCGCAGACACACACACACACACACACACACACACACACACTTCATCCGCAGTCCTCACAAGACAAGACCACACACACACACACACACACACACACACACACACACCTCTGCTTGTCTGTACCAGATGGCAGCATGTCTTATCCTCTGTGTGTAATGGTCATGTTTGCTCAACATTTTGCTATAGGCATACAGACCGGAGCAAGCAACGCCCCTTATTTTGGACTACTGTGTAATGAAGTATATTACAAAATGCAAAGATATCGACGCATATCCTATTGAACACTGAAGGCTCTGTACACTGAAAATGCCAAACATATACTATACAGTATTATTGTACTGTTATACATCTCACAGCAGCCCAAACGTGCAATCTCTCTCAACATAAATCCAGTTGTTGGGTTGTTGTTTTATACAGTGCGGCGTGATTTGCCCGTGGGCTTTGGGAATACCATGACATTGCATAGCATGGCATTTGGGCTCAGCCTGTGCATGATTCACATCGCTGCCAAGGGCCAGTCCTGTTCATTCTATTGGCAGAGAAACAGACAAGCACGTCAGGCCGTTGTTACTCCTGCTTCACTTGCCACTTTAAAAGGAAGAAAGCCACAATAGGAGATTAGGAGTGGATAGTTGAGGGGACAACAAGCGATCTGATGACATGGTACAATGGAACAATTCAACTCCATTGAGGAGGAAATTATACCATTCATCGTACATGTAGACAACTATCCATCTCGATTCTCAGCTCAACATGAATAAATAGTTTCCCATGACCCACCGAATTCCTGCGAATATCATGCAATTCAAAGTCATTGCAAATGGCTAAAACATTGCGTGCATCGCATTGCTGAATTCACCCTCCTCCGTCAGGGTCTCTTAGGCCTCACTCACACCTTTCGATCTAGCATACAACATTGTTGCATGCTAGATGTAAACAAAGGGTTTGTTTACATCTTTCCCCAATGCATTTCCAATGGGAATCACATGGTTTGACACAACATTTTTGTTGTATGGCTTTCGGCTGTGTTTCGACTGCCCCCCTCACACTCATACAACAAAAATGTGTCAAACCATGTGACTCCCATTGGAAATGCATTGCGAGCTTGCATCAGTAAACAATTCTCATGCATCAGCTATACATCAATCTGTCGTGAAGGTGTGAGTCAGGCCTTAGACTTAAACCACATAAATGCTATAATTAGTTAACCGGAGTCCCGGCCACAGGGATCTTTGTTCTACACTACACATCTTTGCAATTTTCACCAAACGTCTCAGGGACACTAGGGTTCAAGTGGTTAAAAACCTTGGCCCAGAAGAGGTTGTCCAAAAGTACAAATTACATTGAATCTGTTAAAATTCTTTCTGGACAGCATGCCAAATCTCATTATATTAAACTTTTGAAACCATCCGCTTCTGTGCCAGAAACATGCTTGCACACACGTTTTAGAAATAACGGTGATGGGTCGCACACACCAAGAACTGCTTTAGTTTTTATTCTTGCATAGTGAATAATAGACAAGCGTTTCGGCTATCCAGCCTTCATCACCATGAGTCAGAGCGCGGTGGTCACAAAGAAAAGTGCACACACGTTTTCTCATTAAGCCCAGAGCACTGTTTGTCATGATGATGAAGTGTTGTACTATATGTTTACTTGGAAGTCAGATGGCATCATAGTGTACCACAGTCGCAAAAATGTGGTATCCAAAGTCAAAGTGTCCATGGAGAATTTACATGTCAGGCATTTAGCTGAGGCTCTTCTGTGGAGTGAGTTACCCCATATAGAAAGGTTTTATGTAATTAATTAGGACTGTTCTATGTACTATTATGTAAATTATAGGTCATACGATTAACCACGTAAGCCCTACAGTAAATAGTGTAGGCATTTATGGAGTTTCGGTTTAGCAGAACTGCAGTTTACCAAACAGTTTCCTTGCAGAAGGATAGACTAAGAGTTTCCTAATACAATGTTTTGGCTGCATATGAAAACAAATTAGTTTCTCATTCACCAACATTACAATCAAGGAGTAGTACTCTACTCAGAGATGATCATATAAGACAGAAGTATGGACTATATAAAGAATGAGTGTTGTTTGCTATACATGAACATATTCAGCAACAGCAAAAAACCTTTCAATGATTTCAGTGCAATGTTTCTTTGTGTGAGCTTTGCACATATACTAGGGTCTACAATGAGAAAAATTCATAGTGGTCTTATGGGGGGAAATCTTGTCTCTGCTAATTGGGGGAGCTATACTGTACCACCGCAGGGTGGGTGCTGACTGTGAAGTCAGCCAGCGTGCCTGCCTTCAATGCTCTTTCTTCCTCCACCTACGCAGCATGGCTTAATCACAAGGTTTGTGTACAAGAAACAGCAGAGGGTCTGTGCGTTTCTGTCACCCACTTGCTGAATCTAACCAGACAATGAGTTATATATACTTACAAAGGTGGAACGGCCACTTTCTGATAGGGGTGTTACTATGTTAGCAAGGTCTGCCAGCAGTTTAGACGTTTGGTTCGATCCTCAGCAGGCCCTGGCTTCACGTCAAAGTGTGCAAGACAGTGAACCCCTAACAGCTCTTGGTGAGCAAGTTGGTGCCTTGGCTGGCTGCCTCTGCTGTCTGTATATGAATGGGCAAAGGATGTTCATTATAAAGCACTTTCAATT
Source organism: Protomyctophum bolini (assembly GCF_963924005.1). NCBI lineage: Eukaryota > Metazoa > Chordata > Actinopteri > Myctophiformes > Myctophidae > Protomyctophum > Protomyctophum bolini. The sequence goes on along the minus strand of NC_137875.1, from coordinate 33,010,958 downwards.
GATGGAACATTAGAAAAGAGCTACAGGTATGTAAATGCAGACGATTTACCAGTTCCCATTATCCTGCAGTACTGTCGCAGCTGCCTGCCCAATAAAGATAATGTGGGGCCCTATACTTTCATCTCTTTTCTCCTTTGCCGCAACAATACTTTTCAATTTCATTCTCAACCTTAATTTACTTGTAAAAGAAAGTCTGAGCTGCAAAGCAAAGTCATAAATGTATTCCATATTTTAATGGCATGGTCAGACATCTAGAAGAAGAGCCTATGGTGTTCCCAAACCTTTTCAGCTCAAGAAACGGAAGAGAAATGCATTTGCATTATGCTTTTCACTCTATAGGACCCACGCTTACAAAAAAATACATTACGAATTACATTCAATCCATGAATACTTTTGGAATTTTGTGAATTATTTGTGTGTGTGTTAATTCATAAACTCAGATCCCCGGAACTCCATATTTGGGGAAATCCACACCTGTGTGAACTGAGGCTGCTCAACAACACCGCTAGCTGGCTACAGTTATAGGTCAGTGAGGTCACGCAGCGATATTGCAGCTGTTCGTACTGCAAAAAGACAGGCAGACATACACCGCTCAGAAACGGATGTCATCAATACATTTATTTTTGGCATTTAATGCATTTTAGTCCCCTAAATTAATTCTAGGAATATGTTCCTCCAACTTTCTGTTTTACAGTGTCATTGAGCCTCGCCTTCAATTAGAGAATTGTTCAATATTTAGCGTTTCAATTTAAACAACACGATTCTGACGGTGACGAACAGAAGCATTATGAATAAGCAGGAAAACAAAAGACAAAATGCTCAGCATTTATTTCAATAAGGTCACAAACGTATTTAGCCAAAAAACAAACACTATCTTGTTAAAAAATAAATATAGACTCTATGCCACTGAAAGGCTTAACACTCACACAGGAAAAGTACAGACAACACACTGACTTGCCAACATCATCAACATGTATAATTTCTTACAACTTTAGAAGTCACACTGTCAATTTGTGTGACGAGAACATTTTATTTATATAAGTCACTGGACAGCTGCCATCACATTCAAATAGTAAATCACCCTGTTTTGCCTTGTCTAACAATACAGCAAAGTGCTAAAACAGAAAATAACTTTTCCAATAATACAGCTAACTGCGTATCAGGCCTCATAATAAGGACCATACCGGTCAATACATGTTGTCGTCTATTCCAGTGGTTCTCAAAGTGGGTGCCATGACGCAAGTCCGCACAATACGCAGATAATATTTGGAATTGATCAATATCACTTCAGTTTTTCCACTTAAATCCTCTATTCTTAGTAAGACGGACCACCACACCTCCTGGCCAAAAATAGCCGTGATGCGTTGTGAGCTTGTAGATCTGCTAGATCTGTAAACTCGGGTGACCCGAGTCTAAACAGTTTGAGAACCACTGGTCTATTCACAACTTTGGCAATATATTGTACATAAACATATACAGTACCATGTCCCGTTAATTTCCAGAGAAAATGCAGAACAAATGCAGAATCAAAAAATGAAGCGTTACTTTGAGATTGTGCGTTTGTTTACATTTTCTCCATACTAGTCATTAAAACATTACCAAACTTACTTTAATTAGTCATGGAGGTTTGAATTATGTTTGTACAATACATCAATCTTTTCACAAGGGGCTATATTCAGCTAGACTTTCAAATGAATCAAATCAATCACTCAATGATATTTAATGTGTTGGATTACCCATCTCTAGAAAATGGTCTCTGCAAGCTGATTGTCATACTGTACTGAAATGAATGGAATCTGATGGCTTTCTCAAATGCTAATATGCTTCGAAAAAGGTTTGGCAGTAATGTCAAGTATACCGTGAGTGGTAATGAATGGGCTAAACATGAATAACACCTTTATGGTCCTTTACTGTTCTGTATAGCACTGACTCGCTTAACTTCTGTTCCTAGATCAAGTGAGAATCTGATTTGTGTGTCAATCTGAAAAGTGCCCTGAAACACAGTGTTTTCTTTGAAACACACACTGTGTTTTCATTGAAACACACTGTGGGCTCCATTTTTGTCTCAGACTTTACCCGCAGCTCGGCCCGCAATTCAGCTGCTGCCCGAAAATTACGAATATAGGAGCTTTCTCTGTCCCTTAATGGTATTTTCGTCCAGCGTCACCCTGCTATATTTTTTGCAGACACCGGTATTTGCGCCTAGAGGTGTGGTCATGGGCGTGTTGGCACGCTTTCCCCTAAATTGATATTTTGGTCACACACATTTGGGAAAGCGACAGTGGAGTTTAAAACCACCCGTAACTTATACCCGTAAGGTGCCAAATTAGTTTGGTAGAGCGACGTGGGCTGTGCGCCTGCATGGAGATGTCCTTGGAGTAAGGCTGCGTCATCTCTCCTTATTCTCTTTGTAATTTTCCTATAATCAGCAGAAGTGAGTGCCTTCTTTGTGTCCATTGTGTATATAATTGTATAGTCAAAGACGCATTTGTTCGTTCAGTTTCATCATCCCATAGTGCAGCAAATGGCGTTTAATCCAATTGACCGACCTTTCCTTTCCGTTTGATACCGTTTCGACAAATAAAAGCCTGAATTTCGTAGTTTACATATTTTGAATTTTTAAAAATGAGCAAGATTTGAGCGAGTTGTGACTCAATGAAAAGACGAGTGTTCTTGGCTCTGTGCGGGGTGGAGAAAAAAAAAGAACGACAGCAACGCAACACTCTTCCATGGGCTATAGACCGTAAGGCTATGAAGCAATATAGCACTAACAGGCAACGGATAAGGGATCTATTAAAGGCAATGGCACGTGGACTGGTGATTGGTTAAATTCTGTTTAATTATTGTAACGCCCAAACCACCTATGCATAATATAACGGGTAACGGAGGTGTTTAAGGGATTTAGACAGGTAACCAAAATACCAACTTTGGTGGCGGAACACCCTTTCCCCACCCAAATAGGGGCTTTAGAAACATGAGACAAAAATGGAGCCCACTGTGTTTTCATTGAAACACACTGTTTTCATTGAAACACACTGTGTTTTCATTGCATCAGTTACAGTACTTCATAGTCTGAATTTTCTGAAAGGCACTTTAGGGTTTTAGGCCTTTGAAGCTATACGTTGGAATCTCAAACCCACCAATATGTTGCTGATCTGCATACCGTAATCAAATTAAATTCCCCATTTCTTGTCACATATCGTTTGGAATACTTATATCTGGCTAAAAAATACAGGCTGTTGAGGTAAGATTTATTGAATTCTAAAGTAAATAAGGAATATCTATTCATTCCAGCTGACAGAATGTGTTACTTATAACGATACTGTCAACAAACTAGCTCCTGGAATGTCTCCCTAATTAAAACATCATATGGACTAAAATGACACAGATTCACCAATTTGCAAAACTGGCAAATGTCAGTCATTGAGAAAGACATTGTATTGTGCTTGTGTTGGCATTTTTCCAAAACCCATTATATTCAGCTACAAAAATTGTCCATGCCCATGCTTTTTCCAACAAGTGCAGTACACAGTAAAAATCCTCACTCCAAATGGAAACTCCTCTTCCATTTCTCAGTCTCTGAGTTAATTTCTTTTTTTACTGGTCAACATACTTTAATCCTATAAATGCAAGATTACAATTATGGGATCTTACTATAGAATATGTCCTGGCCTTCATAAATATACTGTTAGTGGTCAACTGTAACTGGGGTGGAATATTGGCAGGGTTACAGGGTATACTGTAAAGTCAGGAATGTTCATTTAACTCAGTGTAGAAATTACTTACGGGTCCATTTTAAAGGAGTAGTTCCCCAAAAACATTAAGTATTTTCTATCAATTACACACGCCATGAAGCTTGAATTCATGTTTTTGTTGGCTTCTTTGTAGACTGTCATACAATTATTGGCTTAGGAATGCGACAAAAACAAATAATGTCTCCATGAATTCAATGCTTCATGGGGTGTGTATTTGGTAGGAGAAGGAAATAATAAATGTTTTGGGGGAACTAATCTAACTGAATCTTACTGTGTACTGTACCTTAGTGTCTCTTCACTGGACAGGTGACTCGTTGGAAGGTGGGTGATGAGTGATAGTAGGGGTGGTGATATTTGGGTTGGTGATAGCTGGTTTGGTAGGGTTGGTTGTAGTTGGGATGGTGGTAGCGGCGTTGGTGGTAGTTGGGATGGTGCAGGTTGCGTTGGTGGTAGCGGCAGGGTTGGTGTCTCTCTTTGCCGTACCATTCTCCAGCCTACGAGAGGCAGAGTGTAACGGGCTCCTCTTCAGCACCTTGTTAGCGAGCTGGCTACAGGTGTTCCTGTATTGGTGACGAAGGAGTGAGTAGACAAACGGGTCGCTCGCTGCCTTGCTGTAGGCCAAACATTTTGTCAGCACACCCCAGTGAGGGCTTATGGTCCCAGAAAAGAAGAGTTCGACAATCCTGCACAAAAGATAGAAAGAAAATACAGTACATCATACTTGAGGACACTGGTCTGTAACACTGTAGAACTAGGCTTGCTCTTGAGAGAATTATGAACCCCTGGCTCTGATGAGAACACAAACTCTCATATCTGACATTTTAATATCTGTAATCTAATCTACCACATTTTGACAGGTTTACACCTCTAATTGCATGGGGGACACTGATATGAGTCACCACTATCACCTCTGACTCATCCCCCCTCCCACTGTTTCTCTCTGTCTCTCTTTCATCATTTGCCAAGGCTCACTATCAGGCAGAGGAAATCTACATGAACTAACAACGTATCTCGTTACGAAGAGGATGCAATCTAACCTCCTATGACGAGATGGGACTGGTAATAAATATATCATCATTGGTACTGAGCAATGGCCACGATAATATCCATGAAGAATTACTGATGAGGGCTATTCTATACCTCTTGAACGACATCTTATGATTGTCCATTTGTACCACAAACTAAAATGCTGGGTGACTAAATTTAAAATGCACGTAATCTCTTCACAAATCAAGAGACAAAGTACAACATAAATGTTCGCACGCACCGCACACACACGCACGTCTGTGCAGACGTCTGCTCATCTCACCTTGTGATGACATATGGGGTGAAGCACACCACAAAAGTGCCAATGAATGTGCTGATCTTCTTTGTGGCTCGCCGTCTCCTCTTCCTCTGTTGATCGAGGCATTTCTGCCGGACACTGCAGCCAAACGACACGTGCACCATTATCTACCCAGGGGTTACGGGCAGGGGTACAGCCAGGGTGTCATTCAGATGAAGGTGAAGATGAGGGGGTGACAGATGGATGGACAGGTGCCCTGGATACTATCAGTTGTGACTTGTGAGGTGCAAATCTGAAAAGGCATCGATCCTTTGACATCACGCTGATTGATTGTCCAAAAGTAAATTAACACCAAATCATTGGCAGATGGATAACATAATATCTAAAATATACACTCGTGTGAATCACTGGGTGAGTTGCTATACCTTGATGACACACTTGATAATAATGTGTGTGATCAGTGATGTGTAACTCTCACAAGCTTGACAGAATTTTACACATCAGGATCAGTGGGAGATCATAATGAGGAAAGATGGAATGTTCCATAATGAATCATCTATGGCTATTTTCATAATGTTCTTTTTCGGGGGGTAAATCTCTGTAATGAATTTAGACCATAAAATTATGCTACAATAAGGTAATCAAAATTGAAATGATGGTAAAAGCATCAGTTATCAGAACCCAAACACAAATGTGTATAAATTCAGACATGCTCACCCACCAAGGAGTCTGAAAGATAACTTTTACATTTACGTTTTATAATAGATATGAACAAAGATAAGTAGTTTGCTGAAGTTACACAGCATAGAAATGTTTACACTGAACCAATTATTCGATGAATAAAATTATATTAGATTAATTCTCGATTCTGAAATTATTGTTTAATTTAATTTCAATAGTGGCACATTGTTTCCAGAGCCAACTTAACTCACATAGACGTTTGTATGTCTCAAGTAGGCTATTAACTAAACTGTACATTTATCAATAAAGATATAGTATTCCCTTTGCTCTTCAAAGGCAGAAATACAACAAAAAAGACCACACTGCAACTGGACCAAAAGTCCAAGCTTAACATGTTGCATTGTTAAGCAACAAATTAACACATGATTTATATAGTTGGACCAAACTCGGTGCACTGAAATTATATTAAACAGCTTTAGTGAAAAACACTATATGCGACCTCTAAGTTTACAGTCGATGAATTTGAATACACAGGACCCCATTGGAAACAAGTAGTGCATTATTGGGTTTAATCGTATAGCATCCTTTTGTATAGAACTGTATACTGTGTGTGACTGTGTGTACTTTTGCAAACTGTTAAAGTATTCAATCAATAATCTCAGATAGGCTACTGTGAATGCATTCCATGAAAGCTACCTGGGATGAATGTCCACGAGGAGCACCAGCGTCTGCATGGTGATCACGTCGATGCGTTTGCAGTGAAACCTCGCCACTTGCAGCACTTTGAGGTACGTTACGCACAACACGACCAAGGTGAGGAGGAACGTGAGGGAGTGTAACGCCACCGTGAAGACGACATACTGCGTCCTGGCGCTGCTCGCCCTGGCGTTGCAGAGCGTGCACGACGCGTAAAGGTGATGGTACCCGACCCAGGAGAGGCAGGTGGCCGCCGCCGAGAAGCACAGCGAGTGCATCCACGTGTATCCCAGCGCCAGCACTGCGTCTCGGTGCCGTATTCTGGAGTGGTAGCTCAGCGGGAACACCACGGCCACCCACCTGTCGATGCTCAGCGCCGCCATGCTGAGCATGGAGTTCGTGGTGAGGAAGGTGTCGAGGAAACCCACCATTTGGCACAAGCCGCCGCCGCCTCCGGGGTGGTCCGTGGTTATTATCCCGGCCAGAGTCAGCGGCATGTTGGACACACTCAGCAACAGGTTGCAAAACGTCAAGTTGAGAATGAAAAGGCCCGGCACTTGTTTCCGGATCTGCGGGTTGTAGAGAAAGCAGATCAGCACCACGACGTTGGACAGCAGCGACACCGCGATGATCCCCGCCACCAACACGGAGGCAGCTATGTCCGCTGCTGCGTGCAGCATGGTGCGCGCTGGCGTCCCGGTGGCGTCCCCGCGCCGTCCCGCTCAGATATCCACACTAGGATCGATCGCTATATCCACAGCCTCGCTGTGAAGTGGCATATCGTGCACTCCAGCTACAACATAAAGATCCAATGCATTGTCGCTCCCCAAGTTTCAACTGATGGCACGGCGTCCCCAAAACATCGCCCATGAGTTGGCTGCAGTCCAGTGTGCTCATTAATCGTGAATGCAATTTTGACATCAGCTTGCCTCGAAATAAGTTTAAGGCAGGATGTGAAGTTATGCAGTGGATTTTCGAGCAACCCTGCAGGAATCGGCCATGGTCGCAAAGCGTTGCGCAATTGCGCATTGAATTGATGGGCAGCTTTGCAAACGCACACAGTCACAGACGTGCGTGTCCCACGCTCTGGGTCTCTCTCTGGTTGTGCTTATATTGCTCGAGCCTCAGTGCGACACACACATGCACACGTATTTGACACTCCGATGGAGTCAAAAATAGAGTATTGGATAAAAATAGAAACAGGCGCGATTGCGTGCAGGCATGGTTGCAGGTGCTAGACTGATGTCAGACGTGACGCTGAATAACAATAGCATTTTATTTTAGTTATAGCGGCCTATATTGGGACATGTCCTGGAAGTATATATAGGCACACTATAGGCTACACTCTATTACAAATATCAACATCAAAATGACAAGTTATCTATTTTTAGATTTGAAAATGAATAGCCTACTACTGTTTTTTACATTTCACAATGTCTTTGAATGGTGAGAAATGCCAAAATATAGTCATATATAGCTATACATATATTTAGAGAGGCAAATGTTTTACCTATTTGTAACATTGTTACCAACAATAATGTTGGCCCAAAGCCTGAGCAGTAATGCTTAAAATCGTTCAGTGTCTCACGCAGAGAGAGAGAGAGAGAGAGAGAGAGAGAGAGAGAGAGAGAGAGAGAGAGAGAGAGAGAGAGAGAGAGAGAGAGAGAGAGAGAGCTTTTCTCATTTAGGGCCAGTGATGCTTGACTTGTTCCCATCCAAATTACTATGGTCCAGTGCACTGAACAGAACCATCTCCCCCAGCACACACAAAACACTCTGTATACAACCTCCTTTAGCCAGTGGTGGGAAAGTAAGTATATAGGCTACGTTTACTCAAGTACTGTTCTTAGATACAAGTTTGAGCTGGTATACCTTTACTTTACTGTATTTCCAAATTTCAATACCGGTACTTTTATATGCCACTATATACTCCACTATACATCTCAGAGGTAAATACTGTACTTTTACTCCGCTACAATGATTTGAATACTGTCTTACTTTGTAGATTAGAATTATCATTACAAAACATATATTAACGTCTTCAGCCATATTTAAACTTTGGCTATTTGAAAATAGCCGATCTACAACTGCATTGTGAGCTTATAGTTTGGCTATTTTCAAAATACTTTATTACTACATTTTATACGATACCTTTTTATTGCAGTACAAGCTATCTCTAGTCTAGTATGCCCACCATGGCCTGTGACTTGAAAACTGGCTGTGCGATCTAGTATGCCCACCATGGCCTGTGACTTGAAAACTGGCTGTGCGAATTATAGAGAACCATGCTTCTCTCATTCAAGAGCAGCTTGGACTTGGTCACATCTTTCCGTGTGGCATCCCCTGACTGCATGAGTAATCACACCTGTCTGAGATCTGGGCTAAGTCCTTATAGTCCATTAACCAGACCTACTTTTCACTGCAGACGGTACATTCAGTTGTGAATTAGTACTGCAATATTACTCTGCGGAGTTGAAAATTCTAATTTTGCCCTCTTTTCAGCTGTCAGAATGAGAACTAGAAAATTGTTGACTGAAAGCTTTTTTTAGTGCATTGGCATTTTCCCCAGGTTAAAATGCTGAGTGTTAATTTAACTCACAAAGAGTGTAAATGTACCCAAATGGTTACATCGGCACACTCATAATTTCACTGTGTGTGCTGTGTGCACATGTGACAGGGGTCAGCTTTTTCTTTTCTGTTGTATTACATAATGACTCTCATTCTCAAGAGTCAAACAAGCAAATTGTTAAAGTTTCTATGTGACTCATTTCGGCCAACGGTCACATATTTGGCGTATTCGGCAGGACTGGGTAAAAGAGCAATTGAAACCAGTAAAAAGGCTGTGCATTGTTGTATTTAGTTTTTTTGGATTATTTTGTTTTTGCAAAGATGATGATGCCAATTTATCCGGGGGCCCCTTGGCTGCCTAAGGGAACGGAAGGTAAAATGAAATATGAGGAATGGACAGATCAAATTATAGGTTTACTGGGCACTCAGGATTTATCTGCATCGAAAAACAGGTAGCATTGATTCTACATACAGTACACTGACAGGCGAAGCTAAACGTCAGATCCTAGTGGTCGAAGAGGAAGAACGCAATACAGCGGTTAAAATATTTGGTTGTCTAGATGCTTTAAACAGAGAAACCATTTCAGTGCCCAAGTTACGTTCACAATTCTATGGTTGCACACAACGGCCAGGGGAGCAGATGCTACTGGGGCTAGCCGAGGGCCCTCTGAGCCAGGCCCTGCGGACCTACGCTAGACGACATCCGGATGACGACTTCGCCACCTAGACAGTGCGTCTGAATGAATGTGTTTCTCAAGAGTCAAACAAGCAAATTGTTAAAGTTTCTATGTGACTCATTTCGGCCAACCGGTCACACACACAACACAGTTGACAATCTTAAGAATAAGCTTTTTGAAAGTCAATTTAGTCTACTTTTCCATGACCGTCAGGGGCATGGCACACTTAACAAACACAAACACAGTGTTCTCCTCACCCTGATTTATATTATCAATAACACCTACCTACTTGAAAAAATACATTTTCCCACACTGCTGAAATAATAATTAACCCATAGCATAGCAAATGAGATAAAAAGATATCCATAAAGCTTCATGTCAATGCTTAAGCACAAGCAACGGCTACTTTGAGGGTCATTAAAAAAGTTATATGACAAACACTTAACACTCAATCAAGCTGAAGGTGTTTGGAGATGAAGAGGATGAAGTCCATATCCATATATATGGCAAGGACTGTCTAAAGAGGACGAGACTGTTACATGCCCAAATTTGTGCATGTACAACTTCCTGGTCTCAACTGCGCATGTTTCTTTCCTTCCATGGAGCACCATGGAGCAACATGGCGTCACCCGTACGGTCTTTGCGTCTCGTCCTCTTTAGACAGTCCTTGACAACTATTTGATGTCGCCTTGTGGAAATAAATGGCTGTTTCTATGTGGCATTCCAAGCAGCTGTAAACCAACACCATGTACAGTATGAGTAGTATAACCAGTAAGACCCATTCAGGCCTGACGTCGACATTTTAAATAAATGTTTTCTAAATCATGACAATTTTCTGAAAGATTTGAGGCACATTTTAACGATTTTTCAAAAATAGCAGACCTACAAGTTCATAGCATGCCACTTGGTGGCACGCTATATGCTATTTTTCCATAGCTAAATTATAACAATGTTTAAAACACCAAAAGTTCCCGCCCAAAATGTGTTAAGGGCGAGGTTGCGTGCACGCATCCGCCTAGCTGACAGCAGACTGCTGGGCGAGCGCTGGTGCTTTGGCATGGTTGGGGGTCAGATCAACATACAGGTATGGAATTAATTCTGGATTCTGAATATATGGAGCGTGTCTTGAGTGTACAGGGTTTGATGAGGTCAGATCAACATAATATGGAATGTCAGAACAGGGGACCTCAGGACCTCCTAGGGCTTCTGGACCGCCTTTTGAAGACCCCTGATCTAATTTCATACACAAAATAATTGCTTTTCATGTCCAAGTAGCTACTGTGAGTTGACAAAACTTGAGCAAGAGACAAAACACGCACTGTGGAATCAACCTTTCCTTGTGAGGTATTATGACCAGACCAATTCTTCAGTAATACAGTATGATTCCCATATACGGCTATAGCCTATATTTTACACTTCCAACATTTCCTCCTAGGTTTGACCACCCTGTGATTACAGAATTGACTCGCTTATCACTGTCACAGACCACCATACACACGAGCGTCTGTTTAAAATTTCAATTAACATGCTCAGTGAGAGAAATCACAGTTGGTGTGTAAAAGTGGAAACTCATCTGGAGGAAATACGTTTAAATCAGATTAGGCCCGGGGCCAAAATTAAAGGCATCGATATGATCTATGTATGGTAATTTATTGGAAGAGATCTCTCCACTGCCCAGTACTACAATCTCTTTGCTATGGGGGGGGGGGGGGGGGGTGAGTTATAGGGCCAAGTGGCTGTGGAGGGTTTTTAATTAATTCCACACATAGGATTAATCTATCTTTCTTTGTGAATATTCATTCATTCATTGACTTTCTTTTTCTTTCTATAACTACAACTTTGCAGTTTTTATGGTGTGTCATCTTCCATCTATAATCAGTGGACAAAACCATGGATATAAACATTAAAGTCAACATAGTACAGTATGTGCTGCTGCTGATTGTCAATGGCAGGTTGCCCTCAAAGAAAATAGAAAAATTACTTTGTAGAGAGTTGCGTTTTAATCATTCATGCATTTCTAGGTAGTGTGCTGAGGCTTAGCTACAAACACATGCAAAGGGCCTTAGCTCATAATATCAAAGTTTATACATTCTGTTCCATCAACTGAAGCTATAAATAGATCAATCTGCAATCTGATTCCAGTTCACTGCCGACATTTGTTCGATATAGTTATTTCTTGCTATATCGTACATGATAAATCAATAGTCCTTAGTAAAACTATTTGGATTTGTGTTTTGTTTTTGTCTTCCATGTCCCTGCTCAGTCATAGACACATGTTTCTTTTTATAAACGATCAGGCGCCATCGCCCTTACAGCTTCAAGTACTGTCACTCACATTGGATTTCTCATCTCCTATTATTGTCCACGTGGAAGCTGGCGCCTACAGTATAACTACCACCAAATGCCAACTCTTTCTCTGCGGTGTCACCTTTGGAGTAATAATGATCCTTTATGTAAGATGGCATTTAAGAACGATGCACTGGTTATATCTTTGGAGCATCTCGTCCCATCTGATAGCTGAATCCCTTTCCTTAACCCATTTTGACCTGGGAACCATTCTACAAATGTCTTCTAAATCATGACAGTTTTCTGAAAAACCTATGTTTCTATGTCAGTGGCGCTCAGCAATTTCATGTCAAGGACCCCCATAATTATCTGTATGCGTTGTTCCAGGGACCTCCCAGAAGCAAAGATTTGAGTTAAAAAATGTTCACTCTGAAAGAATATATAATTCAAAGATTTGTGCCACATTTTCACGATTTTTCAAAAATAGCAGACCTACAAGCTCGTAGCACGCCACTCAGTGGCGCGCTATGAGCTTGTAGATCTGCTATTTTTCAATAGCTAAATTATAACAATGTTTAAAACACCAACAGGGGTTCCCGCCCAAAATGGGTTAAGGCATTCTCCCGGAGACAGTATGAAAGTCATCCAACACAGCCTATGATCACTTCACAGGAGGAATAAGGGTGGTGAGACTTGAGCATGACTCACCATCCTGAGGCCATCGTGTTCAGTGAAGATAGGATTCTGAACTAAAGATATTAATCTAACCTTGAGGCCAGCCTGGATATAAGAGAGTATTTCTTTTCCACTCACTCTATATTTTATGGGAACATCTACTTCAGTAAAGCTGTGTTTTGTAATGTCTCTGTTGTCTTGCATTATGCAGAGCCACTGTTACAATGCTACAAGGTCGACCATGCTTAAAATGCAAAAAGCATTCTCCAAATTCAGGAATAATAGCATTTCAAAACACATAGTCGCATACAATTATCATTGTTTGTGTGTGTGTGTGTGTGTGTGTGTGTGTGTGTGTGTGTGTGTGTGTGTAGTGTAGTGTTGTTGGCTAGGAATCAAACCGGGGAACCACAAAAAATTAAGTAAATGCTACAACAGACATGTGCTACTGACCTTGTAAGACCACTGCTCCCTGTGCATGTTAACATGTTCATGTACACTACTACACTCACAGTGTATTGCCTTTCATCACATACAGTATCCAGCCTTTACTTGCCGTGGGACAGGGGAGTGATAAAAAGTGTGTTTGTACTGTAGTGATTCCCCATGGGGAGATTACTTCTCTGCACTAGACACATCCTATTTGGAGCAGTGTGCAATCCCCGCGGGGAGCGCACAAGGGGCAATTAGGGGATCCAGTTTCTTGCTCAGAGACACCTCAACGCGAAGCCTGGAGAAGCCAGGGACTAAACCACTAATGTTTCCGATTCCCAGATGGCCGCTCGGCTCTATCACCTGAGCACTGCCGTCCCGACAGGACAGAGAGGACGATAATAAGCTGGTACAGCTCAAATCAAATGCAGATGCTGCTATACACGTTTGGCAACCGTGTATAGGATTGGTTGCTACGGATGTTGTGGTAGAATTCATGGCTGACAATGCACTGGATTATTTAGTTCAGTTGTTGAGTACCCTAACATCATAACCAAGCCAGTAGTGGTGTTCACAGGGAGAAAATGAAAAATAATTTAGGATGATTCATCTAAATGCCTTATGGTTGCGCCTGCTTCACTCTGGTAACTATCTGGTGGCTGGCAATATTCAGCACCATGGAGAGAGGCATGAAAACACAGCTGTTAAAAACAGAAATGGATATTGTCACCCACTATCGTTGACACTGGCAAAGGTTTTATCAAAATTAATCAGACACAGATTATTTCACTTGATGCCACCACGTTTAGACAATCTTAAGAATAGTCAATTTAGTCTACTTTTCCGTGACTGTCAAAGTTCTCCTCACGCTTATTTTTCTTATAGATTTAGTTTTACTCTGAAAATTCTATAAAACCACCTATAATGAAAATGGAGATTTGCATTATTAGAAGGCTAAGTTGAGCCTACGGTGAGTTGTTAGGGTCAAGCTATGTTGTCAATAAATATATACTGTAAGTCAGTGGAGTGTCCGCCTCACTAGTATAGTTATGAAAACATGCAAGTGTAAATAATGTATCTCTGTGCATGTGCACATACTGTACTCATGCCTGTGGCCGAATGAACGCACGCCTGGTTGATGCAGCCCCAACTCGGCTTATGCACAATTTCAGAGGCTGTCTCTCCACATTAGCCTTTATTTGTTTGTGTTAAGAGTAAGACATATCGCTTCTGTATGCATGGCCAGTCTACTGCTCTGGTACTCTAATGTCTTCTACTTTCATTGGCTGGTTGATCTGATTTGTTCACTGTTATTGGTTGCTGCTAGTGACTTTTTCTCAAATTAGAAGAAATTTATGAAATTATGTTTTCTTCATTTTCCTAATGAAACATGAAGGAAAGTCCACAGTGGTGTGAGAAGAGAATAATGATAAAGCAGTGATGTGACTGTGAGTTGTATAGAAGAGAATAATGATAAAGCAGTGCTGTGACTGTGAGTTGTACAGAAGAGAATAATGATAAAGCAGTGCTGTGACTGAGTGGTATAGAAGAGAATAATGATAAAGCAGTGCTGTGACTGAGTGGTATAGAAGAGAATAATGATAAAGCAGTGCTGTGACTGAGTTGTATAGAAGAGAATAATGATAAAGCAGTGCTGTGACTGAGTGGTATAGAAGAGAATAATGATAAAGCAGTGCTGTGACTGAGTTGTATAGAAGAGAATAATGATAAAGCAGTGTTGTGACTGAGTTGTATAGAAGAGATTAATGATAAAGCAGTGCTGTGACTGAGTTGTATAGAAGAGAATAATGATAAAGCAGTGCTGTGACTGAGTTGTACAGAAGAGAATAATGATAAAGCAGTGCTGTGACTGAGTTGTATAGAAGAGAATAATGATAAAGCAGTGCTGTGACTGTGAGTTGTACAGAAGAGAATAATGATCAGTCATTAAACGTACAATTGATAGGAATTGTCTCTCCTGGAGGAGATAGGCAATGGCACAGATCCCTGAACTACAATAAAAGATGCCGTGCATACACCATCTGTTTGAAAAGACTTAGACATAACTAGCACAATGAGACGATATTCATTCCTGGAGTCAGACACGTACCCAGGCCACCTCGCCCACGGCACACACATATATTTAGAGAGAGAGAGAGAGTTTATATATATACAGTGTCTGCATGACATAAACTGCATGACATAAACTACACGCGCGCGCGCACACACACACACACACACACACACACACACACACACACACACACACACACACACACAAGTCCAAAATGTGTCAGGTGAGCAGGACTACACAGCAATGTTCACTCATTTGGTTCAATTTGATCACTCCTTTGATCCCTTCCATCCAGATTGTCATGGTGCATGGGCATGTTGCAATCAGTGGTGGAAAACATACTCGCATGTTTTACAAAGTAAAAGTATCAATACTGCAATGTAGAAATACTCTTTAAAAGTATTTTATTCAAAATGTACCTGAGTAAAAGTATTGGCATCAAAATACCAAAGTATAAGTAGTATTCATATGAGAGACAGAGCTTGTAGATCGTCTATTTTCAAATAGCCATAGGGTATATACTGTGGGGCTGTATATAGGGCTGAAGTTTATAGGGCTGAAGTGGTTTTCTAATAATAATAACAAAAAGTATTGAAAAACAGAAACAAAAAGCAAAAAGCACAGTACAGTACTTAAGTAAATGTACTGAGTTACTTTCCACCACTGGTTGCAATGCACCAACCAATTCATTGTCTGACACATCTTTCATGAAAGTTCTTTGGTCAGAAGACTTCCCGGTGCCCTTTGGCTATCATTTGTAGAACTCTCCCCCACTCGCAACACACGTTTTTTTCTAATAACATACAGTATAGTGCCAAGTTCAGTGCTAAATAACAGATTGTAACATTTGTAGCTAGTGGATAAAATGATAGAAACAAAGCGTAAGTAAAGTCTGAAGGAACCATATGTATACTGTAGAGTGCTGTTGTGTCAGAGTTCGAAACCTCAAAACTGAATATAGCAGCAACAACAATTTGGAAGAAAATAACAAATGATCATAAAGAAGGCATTAAACTCAAGTGTGTTTGGCCATGTACCATTCTGTGGGCCCCAGACAACAGCAACAGAGCAATCCAAATGGGCTAGGCCTATTTTACAGGCTGCATTGATTGCATGCAAGCAGAGACAAACACACAGAAAAACAGGGTGCCTACCGGTCTGTAGTCATCTTCTTGACTTCTGTGCTGAGTCATCTTACTCCTTCCCAAAGGAATATCCATCCATCTTCAACCGCTTATCCGTAGTCGGGTCGCTGTGGCAACAGCTCCACCAGAGTGCTCCAGACTTCCCTCTCCAGAGCAACATTAGTGACTTAGTGACGGGGAGGCGCCCGAGAGGCAAAGGACCCAAAGGACTAGTCTCTGTTTAACCATTGTGGCTCTCAAGCCTTATTTTCACCTGCATTTGTTGACAGGTAAAGTGAAAGGTGACAGGAGTTGCAGATTAACCTGGTGTTCATGTGTTTCTTATCCATGTCTGTACCCACCTGTTCCCAATGAGCTTACTGGGAGAAAAACACAGGAAGTGAATGTGTGCTTCACTTCCTCCACATTTCCTATTCACAGCCAGTGTTGCCATGTCTGCTTATTATAAGCCACTTCTGGCTTGTTTTTCCTGTAAAGTCACTAATATTGGTAGTTGTGTTTTTTTTGGCTTGTTTCTAAAATGTAGTTGATTATTTGGGCTTGTTTCTAAAATGTAGTTGATTATTTGGACTTTCTTCCTAATGTTGTTTAAACCAGTAGTTCGGAACTGGGTATCAAGGATCCCCAGATTGTCTACGGAGTACGGACCTCCGTCTGAAAATATTTTGTGCCAAAAAAAAAATCAAAATATTTCAATGTATTCTCAATATGGCTAATTTCAGAGCAACCAGCTAGTCAAGTGGGACTAAAATGTAGTGACTGGCAAAAAGGTCTGAAGCAGGCAGAATGAATTACTTATGGATTCACAAAACAAAATGGCTTTCGGCAATCAATAAATCAAGGGAGGAAGTGAGAGGAAGGAAGGAATGAAGACAGACAGACAGACAGACAGACAGACAGACAGAAAGAAAGAAAGAAAGAAAGAAAGAAAGAAAGAAAGAAAGAAAGAAAGAAAGAACCAACACCCACACAAAGGTGTGCTCTCTATTTATCTATCATGGATAGGCTCAGAAAGGCTTACCGTTGTCAACAGTGATGCGGTGTCTCCATCTAGTGGATGGAATATGGTGATAGACTGATCAGATTACTTTGAAGTATAGGCTATGAAATGGATACAAGATATGGTCCAGTATATTTTACAGACCGACACTGGATGAAGTACAACAATGTGCAAATAGCAAGATCTGTAATCCTTCTTCTGTCACAATGTACAGATGGAATTCATCAGAATATTAGTAATTATAATAATTTATACATACAAGCCTTAGTTTTTTTATTGTTTTTATTTGACACTTACTTATTTGGCAGTGTAAACCTATTTATAATGCCAATAAAACTAATTTGAATTGAACTGAATGTTATTGTGTGTAGGCCTTTGAAAGTAAATAATCCATTATATTATATTCTTGATAGGCCTACATTACTGGGCCAGTATCATATTTTCTTTAGTTGAGCTGTGAAGTGACACAACTATTGCAGTCAGTCAGTCAGTCAGTCAGTCAGTCAGTCAGTCAGTCTGCAGTCAGTCAGTCAGTCAGTCAGTCAGTCAGTCAGTCAGTCAGTCAGTCAGTCAGTCAGTCAGTCCGTCCATCCAAAGGATTGTCTACCAGAGGGTGCCAAAGCTGCTTTAGTTTGCATAAATCCCGGATGCTTGAAGCTTTATATTGTGCTTTATTCATGTCATCAACATTTTGTCATTTTCAACATTTTTCATGTTAGTAGTTGTAGTCCACAGTGACAGGAAAGAACGGCAGGGAATCTATTTATTGTAGCAGTGGGCCAGTGGCACATCTAGGTCTTTTTATGGATATCATTTCCAGTTTAAACCAAAGGAGGGCACTCTCTACTCTCAGTAAGGACACCCAGCGCTATGAGGTGACTAGTGGTGAGTTGAAGTGGTGAGCTGTCAGAGCTGTCAACACCTATAAGGGTTCTCTCATTAAAACAATGTCAGTGGCACTCCATAAGCAGTCAAATGAACACCTGTACCACGGTGAGGCAGGTCAACAAGTGAACTTTATCAGCTCAGGCCATTATTCAGGTTAACTTGCAGTGTAAAAATGAATAGAGACTAAACTAAATACTGTTATCTGTATCAATTATCTCACATGTTTACCAAGCTGTGTTTGCATTACACTGTAACTCCGTTCCTTTGGCGTGTGCAACCACATGTTGTAGATGTTCTAGCAGTGTGCTCTTCTTTGGAATTGCGTGCTGGGGGGTGGAGGAGGTGGGAAAAGGGGGTATAGAGCGAGGAAGCTCAACCCAACCCTCCCACTCCATCCACAGTGAGATAGTGGGGCAGCTGAGCAGAAGGGCAAAGCAACGATAGATGAATCTTCCCTGGGTGGAACCGTATGTGACTCGGCATGTCCTTTGTGCTATGAGGATGTATACGAGACATTTTTAAATATGGGGTGCATATTTAGTTTAGACTAGTCATTGGTTAAACATGGGTTAAGGTTAGGTTTAGGTGTGCTGCCCCGTGGGAGGTTAGGTTTAGGGTGAGGGTTTGAGATAGGTTGTAGTTGTAGGACTAATGACTGGTACAGTGACATCTGCTGGAAAATCCCATTGTTATATATGGGATTTGCTGGGACATCACTGTGAGCAGGAACATCAGAGCACTTGTTTGAGCCAGAAAACCCCAGACCACAGAAAATCTACTGAATGTTAATAAAAGTTCAGATTTTTGGGTTGCAATTGAGCTCAGAAAACCTAAAAATACAAACGTTTTTTATGTCATGGTCCCTTTTAATACAATATAACTAGTACATCTGCAGTGGTTGGAAGTGGACTCCGTAGCCTAGTCCCTACTCTTCCATTGGTGTCAGGTAAGACACATACTAGTGCACAAGTAACCCTTCCTGGTATCTCATAAGCCCAATATCTCCCTTAGCTGAGTGAGCTTAACTGTAGATGTGAGGGCCGGATGGGGCGGACGGAGGACGGGGGGTACTATAGAGGTTTGGACCATGCTTAAAGAAAACTAAAGAAAATTAAATAGTCCATATACTTGGCTGCCACATGACGTCACAAGAAAAAGCCTGGTGTTGGAGGGGCTAGCGCAATCTCAAACATAAGTTTGCCTTGGCCTGTATAGCTATTGAAAGGTCACAGGTTCAGCTCATATGACCATGACTAATTGCTATGTGTCATGTGTCCCAATAAAGTGTCTTTGAGGAAGCACTGATCACCTACCCAGTCACTGTACACGTTGCTACAGTATAGGGTGAACACATGTCCCCCTTTGCGTGGGACAGTCCCTCATTTCCAAGACTTTTCTGTCCCACATTGTGACTGGCAGACAGCAGTGTTCAAATGCCCTAATAGTTAGTCCCATAATTGCTGGCTTTCTGTTGTAAAGCTCTCAGTTCATGCAAGATGTGTTTTTAAGCTTGTTAAAATAACATGAGAAATATCCCATAGGCCAGGGATACTCAAATAGATTTACCTGTGGGCCACATTACAAAAATGGCAAGGGGCCAGGGGCCAGTAGATAAAATTACGACATTAATGATACTTGATAACTTCTCTCTTTCAATTGCTTTATTTTCGCAAAATGTATCAAAGTACAATGTGCATGCACACAATATGTAAATACATAAATGTGTTACATTTTCTTGCATAAACACAAAGAGCTGTTTCCATAACTGCACAAATTATTGCACATAACATGAGTAGCTGTTATAATAACATAATAACATAACATGAGTAGCTCTTTGCCTGCCTGCCTGCCTGCCTGTCTGTCTGTCTGTCTGTCTGTCTGTCTGTCCATGAGTAGTTATTTGTCTGTCTGTCAATGAGTAGCTGTCTTACTGTCTGCCTGTCTATGAGTAGCTGTCTGCCTGCCTGTCTATGAGTAGCTGTCTGTCTGCCTGCCTGCCTGTCCAATTGTCCATGAGTAGCTGTCTGTCTGCCTGTCTATGAGTAGCTGTCTGCCTGCCTGCCTAATTGTCCATGAGTAGCTGTCTGTCTGCCTGTCTATGAGTAGCTGTCTGCCTTCCTGCCTGTCCAATTGTCCATGAGTAGCTGTCTGTCTGTCTATGAGTAGCTGTCTGCCTGCCTGCCCAATTGTCTATGAGTAGCAGTAGCTGTCTGCCTTCCTGCCTGTCCAATTGTCCATGAGTAGCTGTCTGTCTGTCTATGAGTAGCTGTCTGCCTTCCTGCCTGTCCAATTGTCCATGAGTAGCTGTCTGTCTGTCTATGAGTAGCTGTCTGCCTTCCTGCCTGTCCAATTGTCCATGAGTAGCTGTCTGCCTGCCTGTCCAATTCTCCATGAGTAGCTGTCTGTCTGCCTGTCTATGAGTAGCTGTCTGACTGCCTGCCTGTCCAATTCTCCATGAGTAGCTGTCTGTCTGTCTGCCTGTCTATGAGTAGCTGTCTGCCTGCCTGCCAGCCAGCAAGTTGGTTAACAGAAAATAAATTGTTATGGCTGAGTAAAATAAAATACAATAAACACAATTTGCCTGAAAATAGATTACCCAGCTATGACCTTTTTCATGAAAAATAATGAGTAGTGATATGGCTGACTGAGTAAAATAAAACAATCTACCTGAAAATAGATAGCTATAAGTGAAGAGCAATTTCCGCAATTTCCATTTCCGCAATTTCCATTTCCACCATTTCCGCAATTTCCATTTCCACCATTTCCGCAATTTCCGCAATTTCCATTTCCGCATTTCCGCAATTTCCTCAATTTCCGCAATTTCCGCATTTCCGCAATTTCCGCAATTTCCATTTCCACCATTTCCGCAATTTCCGCAATTACAATTTCCGCAATTACAATTTCCACAATTTCCGCAATTTCCGCAATTTCCATTTCCATTTCCAACTATTAATGGCAGCTGGGTTTCATCATTCAAATAAAATAGAATTCTGTCCGTTTAGCTATAAAATTATGTCAGGGAATATAGGGATACACAGTATATGTCTTTCATTTGCATTGCATCTCCCCCCCCCCCCCCCCCAAGCTTTTATTTTCGTTCGAGTAATAATAGTATTAATGTAATTAAAGATAACTTCATTCAGATTTATTTATTTTTATTTCATTTT